>NW_024100631.1:60000-572500 GCF_016545835.1 Crotalus tigris | reverse complement strand
AAGAGGTTATGTTAATATTGCCAGCCAGATATCTGGAGGAATGACAGCAAGTGGTCATGCTAAGAAGATGCAAAGTATCAGCAGAAGAGAATCTTTGCAGCTCAGGGTTGAAATGAGGGGTCCTTGGTGCCCTCTGAGCTGGGTAGTTTTCTTGCACGCATTTCATTACCCAACTAGGTAACCTCATCAATGCTAGACGGGAGTGGAATTTATGGAGAGGAGGAGGGGAGGGAGGGAGGGAGGGAAGGAAGGAAGGAAGGAAGGAAGGAAGGAAGGAAGGAAGGAAGGAAGGAAGGAAGGAAGGAAGGAAGGACTATGGGGTCCTTGGTGCTCTCTGAGCTTGGTTGTTTTCTCATGACCCAACTAGGTAACACTATCATTGCTAGAAGGGAGTGAAGTTTGCAGAAAGGAGGAGGAGGTAGTGGTGGTGATGGTGGTGGTCAACTGTGGGGTCCTTGATGCTTTCTGAGCTTGATTGTTTTCTCACAGACATTTCATGACCCAACTAGGTAACACTGTCATTGCTAAAAGGGAGTGAGGTTTGCAGAGCGGTGGTGGTGGTGGTGGTGGTGGTGGTGGAGGAGGAGGAGGAGGAGGAGGAGGAGGAGATAAACACCAATTTATCATCATGCCTCTGGTAGAACATTTCCAAACACAAAACTCAACCCTCCACCATGTCTCCAGGAGTCTGAAGAAATTTGCCCATTAGCAGGCAAAGCTTTGCAAATGTCCCCATTTGCCACCTTTCCTAATAAGACATTTCAGCATTTGCTCCGGCTGCTCGGCTTCACGCTGGATTTACAAAGCTAAGTGGAGAGCGGTTGTCATTTGGGCAGAAGCAAGCTTTCATCTGTCACACATGTTGTGGCCTGACCTTTACCAGCTCTTCCGCTCGATGTGACCAACAAAGCCGGGTCTTGGGTTGTGAATTTGTCAAAGGCAGCAGCTGCTTTCTCTGCAGCAAGGTCTTTCTGCAAACGACCTATACAAGGTGACCCAAAGGTTAAAGAGGTTTTACAGCAGTGTCTGAAGAAGATCCCAACAGGGTGCCATCTCTCACCAGGTGGGTGGAACAGACTGAAGTTTGGCAGGCCCCATTTCCATATGCTGGAATTAATGCCGGTGGTTTTCCCGTGGCCCAGGACAGGGTCCTTATTTCTCCTGCAAAAGGGGCTTCCAATTTCCCATAGAATAAGTGACGTGAAGCCATGATAGAAATATTGTAACTGATGTACAGGCAATCAGGATAACAGAAGAGATAAAGGACAGAGAGTATAGAATAGAGACTAAGTAGAGGAGAGAGGATGCAGAGTAAATGCCGAATACAGAATAAATGCTGAATACAGAATAACAAGAGTTGGAAGGGACCTTGGAGGTCATCTAGTCCAACCCCCTGCTCAAGCAGGAGACCCTATGCCATTCCTGACAAATGGTTTGTCCAGTCTCTTCTTAAAAACCTCCAGTGTTGGGAGCACCCACAACTTCTGAAGGCAAAGCCGTTCCACTGATTAATTGTCCTCATTGTTAGGAAGTTTTTCCTTAATTCCCGGTTACTTCTCTCCTTGATTAGTTTCCATCTGTTGTTTCTTGTGCTGCCTGTTGGTGCTTTGGAGAACAGGTTGACCTCCTCTTCTTTGTGACAGCCTGTTAGATATTGGAACACTGCTATCATGTCACCCCTAATCTTTCTTTTTTTATTTAACTTTAACCCAATTCCTGCCACCGCTCTTTATATGTTTCAGCCTTCAGCGCCCTAATCATCTTTATTGTTCTTCTCTGCACTCTTTCTACTCTCCACGTGTTGTTTATATCATGGCAACCAAAACAGGATTCCAAGTCTGGTCTTACTAAGGCTTTATTAAACAATATTAACACTTCACACGATCTTGATTCTGTCCCTCTGTTAATGCAACCTAGGACTGGGCTGGCTTTTTTGGTGGCTGTAGCCCTCGGCTGGCTCAGATCCTCGACTTACGAGAACCATTGGGATCAGAATGTCTGTTGCTAAGGAAAGTGTTTGTTAAGCAAATTGCACCTGATTTTATGGCTTTTTTTTTTTTTTGGCTAGGGTTGTTAAAGGAATCATGGGATCATTAAGCAAATCCAGCCTGTCGGAAAGTCGCAAGTGCTGATCACATAACCCCCGGACGTTCTAGCTATTGTACATACGTGCTGGTTGCCAAACGCCAAATTTTGATCAGGTGTCTCTTGGGTTATTGTGACTTTGTAAATGCAAAGATGGCTCCTAAATCCCTTTTTTCAGTGTCGTTGTGAATTTGAACCGTCGCTAAGCGAGTGCTAGTAAGTATAGGCATGTTTCCTGTACACTTATTTATTGCATGTCTGTTCTGGATTTTGGGAAAGAAAAACGTGCATGGACAGTGTTCCCAGCTAAAGAATACACTCTTAAAAATATACCCAAACGGGTTTTTGAAGGCTACAAATTGTTGCTCTGTCAGCTTGTGGATATAAACCAGTTCATAGCTTATAATGCTGCGTTGTTTTCCAAAAGCTATTCAGGCATTTTCTAGATAATAAGCAAAGCAAATTACTCAACCTTGTCCTAGAAATCGATGTACCGACACTAACATTTTATTGAAGCTAACTCTAGCTGTCACCATTTTTGTGTTTTTTATTTTAATCAGAAGAACACACTTTGAATGGTTTCGAAGCATTATAAAAACATCATCAACATGCTTTATGTAACGAGACGGTTGCCCTCACCTTTCCCAAAACTTAATTGAGTCAGTGTAACTTGGTCTGTTTTTTTGTGGGTTTTTTTTTTCCTTTTCTTTTTACTCTAATCACTTCTTCAGGTTGTTTGGGGAATATAAATTGGATGCACTTACTCTGTAGAAAACTATGTGGAAAAAGGAAAGAAAGAAAGAAAGAAAGAAAGAAAGAAAGAAAGAAAGAAAGAAAGAAAGAAAGAAAGAAAGAAAGAAAGTCTATGAAGATTCTCAGTCATCCAGATCATGGTTGTCCTAAAGGTGCTTTTTCAAGAGGCAACTGGACAAAAAGAAAGAAAGAAAGAAAGAAAGAAAGAAAGAAAGAAAGAAAGAAAGAAAGAAAGAAAGAATTGATAACGCCATGCCCATTAAAAAAAGGGTCAAAACCCATCCCTTGATAGAGTCTGTGAATTTGCACCCTCAGACCTGTGTGGTTTGCAAATAAAAGCATCTTCGCCAATGCTCTCATCACAAGACCGAGTGCTGAAAAGTAATTAAAATTACGATTTTGTATCACACTTTTTGGGGGGGAAGAACGAGAGGCAATTGGGATTGACATCTGTGGGACTGCAGCACTTAATATGAAATACAAATATTATACTTATTACACTTCTTTGCTGCATATCTCGCCTAGACACATATATATGTGGTGTTTGCTGTAACCATTTGTCATCCATAAGGTGACTGTTTCCATACCTAAGTTCTCTCTTTATTAATATCCCACCATTATTATTTTTACAAATCAGACAAGGCGACAAACTTATCCAACACATCTTCCCCCTGTTTTCCCCACAACAACAACAGCAACCCTTTGAGGTGCATTTGGCTGAGAGAGAATGGCTGGTCCAAGGTCACCTTGATGGCTTTCATGGATAAGGTTGGACTAGAACTCATGGCCTCCCAGTGATTGGTTGAAAGCCCGGCCGGCTTTCGTGCCTAAGGCAGGACTAGAACTCCCAGTCTCCTGGTGATTGGCTCAAAGTCCCCCAGCTGGCTTTTGTTCCTAAGGTGGAACTAGAATTCCCAGTCTCCTGGTAATTAACCCAAAGTCACCCAGCCAGCTTTCATGCTTAAGGCAGGACTAGAACTCCCAGTCTCCTGATGACTGGCTCAAAGTCACCCAGCTGACTTTTATTCCTAAGGTGGAACTAGAACTCCCAGTTTCCTGGCGATTGGCTCAAAGTCTCCCAGCTGACTTTTGTTCCTAAGGTGGAAAAAACTCACCGTCTCCTGGGGCTGGACTAGAAGACCTCCCAGATCCCTTCCAGCTCAATTCTGATTCTGATTCTAATTCTAAATGCAGTAAATGAACAAACACACAATCATCTCCTGCCTCGGCTCCATTTCATCAAACTTTTCAACAAGCCAATTAGTCACACATCTGGACCCTTTGCTTTCCCCCCCCCCCAGATCATAAAACTTTCTTTTGAAGTTTACGATGTGCTCCTCGGATTTTTAAATGCTGGTTTCTTTCTAGGGATTTCATCTTATTGCCCTCCTTTTGCAGGAGCTCATATTTCAAATACTTGGAGTTGGCGATGTTGTGAAAACATGAGAATATTCAGGGATTGTTTTTTTTTTTTTCTTTCTCGCAGCCACTTTGGATGCCCAAAGCTTATCTATTATAGAATTGCTTGCTACCACAACAGTGTTTTCAATGTAAATATGGGATTACAGCCTGTAAGTACAGATAAGGAAGAGAGATTTGTGGCGGTAGGAAAATTGATTAGTTTCCGGCTGCCCTGTTTTCAAATCATCTAAGCAAAGGCTGAGAAATCCTGTTGCGAGCAGCGTTTGAGATGGAAATTAAGGTTTAAATACTGTCAAGGCGGAATGGGATAACGCGCTGCGGCCAACTCACTGTGGCCAACTCATCATGGCCAACTCACCACGGCAACTAACTCCTCATGGCCAACTCATGGCCAGCTCACCCAGCCAACTCACTGCAGCCAACTCATCATCATGGCCAACTCATGGCCATCTCATCATGGCCAACTCATGGCCAACTCATCATGGCCAACTCATCATGGCCAACTCACCGCAACCAACTCATCATGGCCAACTCATGGCCAAATGACTGGACAGCCATTTGTCTGAAATGGTATAGGGTTTCCTGTCTGAGCAGGGGGTTGGACTAGATGACCTCCAAGGTATCTTCCAACTTTATTATTATTATTATAACTTCACCATGGCTAACTCACCACGGCCAGCTCACTGCAGGACAACATGCTGCAGGACAATTTAACAATCCAACTATTTAAAATAAATGAAAAAGAATATTTTTTTTTGTCATTCACTTTTCCTTCTGTCCCTCTTTTCCCATGCTTTCTTTAATGATTCTAATCCACCATTTCTTTGATATCAGTGTAATTCTTCTCCCGCAGCAAGTTGTCCCACAACGAGGTGGCCATGACGAGTCGTCCCCCGGAAAATTGTCCCACAGTGAGTTGGCTGTGGCGAATTGTCACAGAACCTTCATTTTTTTTTTTTTTGCCCTGCTCCAAACGCCACGTGAACGTTAAGCGCAGCCGTTAATATTTTTTTTTTAAATGTATTAGTTGCAATAGTTGCCTCCAGAAATTTCAGCAGGCACCTCCAGGTGCAAAAAAAAAAAAAAAGGCACACAGCCTGGGCTGCATTTTCCTGGCAAATGAGGGTCTGGGTGTATCAAGGACTGTGCATCGAAAATATTTTATATAAATTTTCCTGCACAGCCAGGGAAAATATCAGATGAAAGGAGGAGTGAGGGTAATGTATTACGGGCACATTAATTGACCTAATTATATTCAGGGAACAACATTTCAGAATAACTAAATAACGGAGTTAACTAAAGATCTCTCTGGTCTTGCAGAGAATTGAAACGGCCTTCTCTAGTCAATCAAGAAAGAGAACAGTTCAACCCAGTCAACCCCACCCGGTCTACTGGTTCTTCTTCTAAGCAACCAAATAGAAAGGGGGGGACTGAAAAACTAAGTCTGTTTTAGACCAGGATACAGATTTTTTCTGCTGTGAAAAGGGACTGATGTTGTGATGGAGCTTTGCTTGTACTATCCTGGAGCAAACAAGCACAGGATACTGGGCAGCCCTCCGGGAAAGTCAGCAGGGATTCTGACAGTTAAATATGATGGCTTTTGCCTGGCTTAGTGTGGTTGGGCCCTGGCAGATTTAACTGGGCCCAAAGTACTCAATGGTACTCAAATTCCTTCCTTCCTTCCTTCCTTCCTTCCTTCCTTCCTTCCTTCCTTCCTTCCTTCCTTCCTTCCTTCCTTCCCTCCCTTTCCTTTCTTTCTCCATTTCCTTCCTCTCTCCCTCTTCCTTCCACCCTCCCTTTCCTTCCTCCTTCCTTCCTTCCTTTCTTTCTCCATTTCCTTTCTCCCTCCCTCCCGCCTTTATGGCATCTTTGCATTTTCATTGGCAGGGTTTCAAGAATCTTTTTTTTTGAAACTCTTAACTGCAAGTCTGATAACCTCCCTCTCTCCTTTCCTTTCTCCTTCTTTCCTCCGTCCCTCCCGTTTCCTTCCTTTCTCCATTTCCTTTCTCCCTCCCTCCCTCCTTCCACCCTCCCTTTCCTTCCTTCCTTTCTCCCTCCATCCTTCCACCCTCCCTTTCCTTCCTTCCTTTCTCCCTCCATCCTTCCCTCTTCCTTCCTTCCTTTCATTTCTCCTCCTTTCCTCTCTCCCCCCCTTCCCTCCCTCCCTCCCCACATACCCAAAATGAATCTATTTCAACATATCAACAGAAGAGAATATCTGAAGCACAGGGTTGAACTGTGGGGGCCTTTGATGGTCTCCCAGCTTGGTGGTTTCCTTGCAGATGTTTCACTAACTGAATCGGTGCAGCTGAGGTTTGCTCACTGTTTTATGTAGAGTAGCTGACCTACCAGTCTTGGTGGGGATGTAAATAAGGGCGCCAGCCCCACACTCACTGGCGCTGATCACGTTACCTAGTCAGGTAATGAAATGACTGCAAGCCAACAAACCACCAAGCTCAGGGACCACCCAGGGCTCCACATTTTTCATGATATCTTTTTTTATGGCTGTATTGATTCACAAGAAAGTTATCCCATCTGTTCTTCTGGGCAATTATAAATGCAAAAAAGGGAGCCATTAATTTACATGCAACAAAATACTTCCTTCTTTTCCAAAAAGAGAATGAGCCATTTAAATGCATACATGATCTTTCCCAGACTTTTTTTTTTTTATTTTTTTATTTTCCAAGAGGTTGTTCTTCTGGTTATTCATTCCGGAGGAGATAAACCTCTCCAAAAATGAGGAAGGTACTTTATTGAGCTTAAAGAGCAACCTGGGTAATAAAAAGTCTGATAGGATGAGAGATTTTTTTTTTTTTTTTGCTAATGTGAATATAGCCAGACCTGGAACAAGCATTATTTATATAGTTTCCCCCAATGCAAAAAATGTAAACATCAAACTGCAAGGATGTGCTTAAATTAAAACTGGGACTAGCTGACATAAAATTGTAGGATGATGGGGCTGGAAAGGGACCTCAGAGGTCTTCTAGTCCACCCCCTTGCTGAGCAGGACAGCCTATAGGGCAATGTTTTCAGCGTGCTTCTATGGGACTGGGTCTCTGCAGATCTGGCTGCTTTATTTGCATATTAAGAGCAATACCCTACTGAACACCGAAGCAGAAATCAAGGTGTTGCAAATTGAAGCAAATAGTGTAACCTTTACTGGAAAAAGATTGCTTGCTAAAGAAAGGATTAACCAATTCAATCTTGTGTGTTATGCTTGTTTAGTGATAGGTTTTAGGTATTACTATTACGTATTAGCCTCTTTCCTAGCCGTATTTCTTTGAGAAATGTGTCCTTCTCAACCTGCCTCCAGAAGCTGTGAATGCTCCAACAATGGAAGTTTTTTATGAAGAGACTGGATAACCATTTATCTGAAATGGTTTATATAAAACATATAAGGAATGGTTGCTGGAATTCGGTATGTCTAGTTTAACGAAGAGAAGGACGAGGGGGGACATGATAGCAGTGTTCCAGTATCTCAGGGACTGCCCCAAAGAAGAGGGAGTCAAGCTATTCTCCAAAGCCCCTGAAGGCAGGACAAGAAGCAACGGATGGAAACTAACCAAAGAGAGAAGCAACCTAGAACTAAGGAGAAACTTCCTGACCGTGAGAACAATTAACCAGTGGAACCACCTGCCACCAGAAGTGGTGAATGCTCCAACATTGGAGGTTTTAAGAAGAGACTGGACAGCCATTTGTCTGAAATGGTATAGGGTTTCCTGTCTGAGCAGGGGGTTAGACTAGATGACCTTCAAGGTGCCCTGAGCAGGGGGTTAGACTAGATGACCTTCAAGGTCCCTTCCAACTTTTTAATTATTATTAAATGGTATAGGGTTTCCTGCCTGAGCAGGGGGTTAGACTAGATGACCTTCAAGACCCCTTCCAACTTTATTATTATTATTAAATGGTATAGGGTTTCCTGCCTGAGCAGGGGGTTAGACTAGATGACCTTCAAGGCCCCTTCCGACTTTATTATTATTATTAAATGGTATAGGGTTTCCTGCCTGAGCAGGGGGTTAGACTAGATGACCTTCAAGGCCCCTTCCAACTTTATTATTATTATTAAATGGTATAGGGTTTCCTGCCTGAGCAGGGGGTTAGACTAGATGACCTTCAAGGTCCCTTCCGACTTTTTTATTATTATTAAATGGTATAGGGTTTCCTGCCTGAGCAGGGGTTAGACTAGATGACCTTCAAGGCCCCTTCCGACTTTATTATTATTATTAAATGGTATAGGGTTTCCTGCCTGAGCAGGGGGTTAGACTAGATGACCTTCAAGGTCCCTTCCGACTTTATTATTATTAAATGGTACAGGGTTTCCTGCCTGAGCAGGGGGTTAGACTAGATGACCTTCAAGGTCCCTTCCAACTTATTATTATTATTAAATGGTATAGGGTTTCCTGCCTGAGCAGGGGGTTAGACTAGATGACCTTCAAGGCCCCTTCCAACTTTTTTATTATTATTAAATGGTATAGGGTTTCCTGCCTGAGCAGGGGTTAGACTAGATGACCTTCAAGGCCCCTTCCAACTTTATTATTATTATTAAATGGTACAGGGTTTCCTGC
Organism: Crotalus tigris; assembly: GCF_016545835.1. NCBI lineage: Eukaryota > Metazoa > Chordata > Lepidosauria > Squamata > Viperidae > Crotalus > Crotalus tigris. The sequence goes on along the minus strand of NW_024100631.1, from coordinate 563,675 downwards.
CTGAGCAGGGGGTTAGACTAGATGACCTTCAAGGTCTCTTCCGACTTTATTATTATTATTATTAAATGGTATAGGGTTTCCTGCCCTGAGCAAGGGGTTAGACTAGATGACCTTCAATGTCCCTTCCAACTTTATTATTATTATTAAATGGTACAGGGTTTCCTGCCTGAACAGGAGGTTAGACTAGATGACCTCCAAGGTCCCTTACGACTTTATTATTATTATTAAATGGTACAGGGTTTCCTGCCTGAGCAGGGGGTTAGACTAGATGACCTTCTGGCTTTTGTTCCTAAGGTGGAACTAGAATTCCCAGTCTCCTGGTAATTAACCCAAAGTCACCCAGCCAGCTTTCATGCTTAAGGCAGGACTAGAACTCCCAGTCTCCTGATGACTGGCTCAAAGTCACCCAGCTGACTTTTATTCCTAAGGTGGAACTAGAACTCCCAGTTTCCTGGCGATTGGCTCAAAGTCTCCCAGCTGACTTTTGTTCCTAAGGTGGAAAAAACTCACCGTCTCCTGGGGCTGGACTAGAAGACCTCCCAGATCCCTTCCAGCTCAATTCTGATTCTGATTCTAATTCTAAATGCAGTAAATGAACAAACACACAATCATCTCCTGCCTCGGCTCCATTTCATCAAACTTTTCAACAAGCCAATTAGTCACACATCTGGACCCTTTGCTTCCCCCCCCCCCAGATCATAAAACTTTCTTTTGAAGTTTACGATGTGCTCCTCGGATTTTTAAATGCTGGTTTCTTTCTAGGGATTTCATCTTATTGCCCTCCTTTTGCAGGAGCTCATATTTCAAATACTTGGAGTTGGCGATGTTGTGAAAACATGAGAATATTCAGGGATTGTTTTTTTTTTTTCTTTCTCGCAGCCACTTTGGATGCCCAAAGCTTATCTATTATAGAATTGCTGGCTACCACAACAGTGTTTTCAATGTAAATATGGGATTACAGCCTGTAAGTACAGATAAGGAAGAGAGATTTGTGGCGGTAGGAAAATTGATTAGTTTCCGGCTGCCCTGTTTTCAAATCATCTAAGCAAAGGCTGAGAAATCCTGTTGCGAGCAGCGTTTGAGATGGAAATTAAGGTTTAAATACTGTCAAGGCGGAATGGGATAACGCGCTGCGGCCAACTCACTGTGGCCAACTCATCATGGCCAACTCACCACGGCAACTAACTCCTCATGGCCAACTCATGGCCAGCTCACCCAGCCAACTCACTGCAGCCAACTCATCATCATGGCCAACTCATGGCCATCTCATCATGGCCAACTCATGGCCAACTCATCATGGCCAACTCATCATGGCCAACTCACCGCAACCAACTCATCATGGCCAACTCATGGCCAAATGACTGGACAGCCATTTGTCTGAAATGGTATAGGGTTTCCTGTCTGAGCAGGGGGTTGGACTAGATGACCTCCAAGGTATCTTCCAACTTTATTATTATTATTATAACTTCACCATGGCTAACTCACCACGGCCAGCTCACTGCAGGACAACATGCTGCAGGACAATTTAACAATCCAACTATTTAAAATAAATGAAAAAGAATATTTTTTTTTGTCATTCACTTTTCCTTCTGTCCCTCTTTTCCCATGCTTTCTTTAATGATTCTAATCCACCATTTCTTTGATATCAGTGTAATTCTTCTCCCGCAGCAAGTTGTCCCACAACGAGGTGGCCATGACGAGTCGTCCCCCGGAAAATTGTCCCACAGTGAGTTGGCTGTGGCGAATTGTCACAGAACCTTCATTTTTTTTTTTTTTGCCCTGCTCCAAACGCCACGTGAACGTTAAGCGCAGCCGTTAATATTTTTTTTTTAAATGTATTAGTTGCAATAGTTGCCTCCAGAAATTTCAGCAGGCACCTCCAGGTGCAAAAAAAAAAAAAAAGGCACACAGCCTGGGCTGCATTTTCCTGGCAAATGAGGGTCTGGGTGTATCAAGGACTGTGCATCGAAAATATTTTATATAAATTTTCCTGCACAGCCAGGGAAAATATCAGATGAAAGGAGGAGTGAGGGTAATGTATTACGGGCACATTAATTGACCTAATTATATTCAGGGAACAACATTTCAGAATAACTAAATAACGGAGTTAACTAAAGATCTCTCTGGTCTTGCAGAGAATTGAAACGGCCTTCTCTAGTCAATCAAGAAAGAGAACAGTTCAACCCAGTCAACCCCACCCGGTCTACTGGTTCTTCTTCTAAGCAACCAAATAGAAAGGGGGGGGGACTGAAAAACTAAGTCTGTTTTAGACCAGGATACAGATTTTTTCTGCTGTGAAAAGGGACTGATGTTGTGATGGAGCTTTGCTTGTACTATCCTGGAGCAAACAAGCACAGGATACTGGGCAGCCCTCCGGGAAAGTCAGCAGGGATTCTGACAGTTAAATATGATGGCTTTTGCCTGGCTTAGTGTGGTTGGGCCCTGGCAGATTTAACTGGGCCCAAAGTACTCAATGGTACTCAAATTCCTTCCTTCCTTCCTTCCTTCCTTCCTTCCTTCCTTCCTTCCTTCCTTCCTTCCTTCCTTCCTTCCTTCCCTCCCTTTCCTTTCTTTCTCCATTTCCTTCCTCTCTCCCTCTTCCTTCCACCCTCCCTTTCCTTCCTCCTTCCTTCCTTCCTTTCTTTCTCCATTTCCTTTCTCCCTCCCTCCCGCCTTTATGGCATCTTTGCATTTTCATTGGCAGGGTTTCAAGAATCTTTTTTTTTGAAACTCTTAACTGCAAGTCTGATAACCTCCCTCTCTCCTTTCCTTTCTCCTTCTTTCCTCCGTCCCTCCCGTTTCCTTCCTTTCTCCATTTCCTTTCTCCCTCTCTCCCTCCCTCCTTCCACCCTCCCTTTCCTTCCTTCCTTTCTCCCTCCATCCTTCCCTCTTCCTTCATTCCTTTCATTTCTCCTCCTTTCCTCTCTCCCCCCCTTCCCTCCCTCCCTCCCCACATACCCAAAATGAATCTATTTCAACATATCAACAGAAGAGAATATCTGAAGCACAGGGTTGAACTGTGGGGGCCTTTGATGGTCTCCCAGCTTGGTGGTTTCCTTGCAGATGTTTCACTAACTGAATCGGTGCAGCTGAGGTTTGCTCACTGTTTTATGTAGAGTAGCTGACCTACCAGTGTTGGTGGGGATGTAAATAAGGGCGCCAGCCCCACACTCACTGGCGCTGATCACGTTACCTAGTCAGGTAATGAAATGACTGCAAGCCAACAAACCACCAAGCTCAGGGACCACCCAGGGCTCCACATTTTTCATGATATCTTTTTTTATGGCTGTATTGATTCACAAGAAAGTTATCCCATCTGTTCTTCTGGGCAATTATAAATGCAAAAAAGGGAGCCATTAATTTACATGCAACAAAATACTTCCTTCTTTTCCAAAAAGAGAATGAGCCATTTAAATGCATGATCTTTCCCAGACTTTTTTTTTTTTATTTTTTTATTTTCCAAGAGGTTGTTCTTCTGGTTATTCATTCCGGAGGAGATAAACCTCTCCAAAAATGAGGAAGGTACTTTATTGAGCTTAAAGAGCAACCTGGGTAATAAAAAGTCTGATAGGATGAGAGATTTTTTTTTTTTTTTTGCTAATGTGAATATAGCCAGACCTGGAACAAGCATTATTTATATAGTTTCCCCCAATGCAAAAAATGTAAACATCAAACTGCAAGGATGTGCTTAAATTAAAACTGGGACTAGCTGACATAAAATTGTAGGATGATGGGGCTGGAAAGGGACCTCAGAGGTCTTCTAGTCCACCCCCTTGCTGAGCAGGACAGCCTATAGGGCAATGTTTTCAGCGTGCTTCTATGGGACTGGGTCTCTGCAGATCTGGCTGCTTTATTTGCATATTAAGAGCAATACCCTACTGAACACCGAAGCAGAAATCAAGGTGTTGCAAATTGAAGCAAATAGTGTAACCTTTACTGGAAAAAGATTGCTTGCTAAAGAAAGGATTAACCAATTCAATCTTGTGTGTTATGCTTGTTTAGTGATAGGTTTTAGGTATTACTATTACGTATTAGCCTCTTTTCTAGCCGTATTTCTTTGAGAAATGTGTCCTTCTCAACCTGCCTCCAGAAGCTGTGAATGCTCCAACAATGGAAGTTTTTTATGAAGAGACTGGATAACCATTTATCTGAAATGGTTTATATAAAACATATAAGGAATGGTTGCTGGAATTGGGTATGTCTAGTTTAACGAAGAGAAGGACGAGGGGGGACATGATAGCAGTGTTCCAGTATCTCAGGGACTGCCCCAAAGAAGAGGGAGTCAAGCTATTCTCCAAAGCCCCTGAAGGCAGGACAAGAAGCAACGGATGGAAACTAACCAAAGAGAGAAGCAACCTAGAACTAAGGAGAAACTTCCTGACCGTGAGAACAATTAACCAGTGGAACCACCTGCCACCAGAAGTGGTGAATGCTCCAACATTGGAGGTTTTAAGAAGAGACTGGACAGCCATTTGTCTGAAATGGTATAGGGTTTCCTGCCTGAGCAGGGGGTTAGACTAGATGACCTTCAAGGTCCCTTCCGACTTTTTTATTATTATTAAATGGTATAGGGTTTCCTGCCTGAGCAGGGGGTTAGACTAGATGACCTTCAAGGCCCCTTCCAACTTTTTAATTATTATTAAATGGTATAGGGTTTCCTGCCTGAGCAGGGGGTTAGACTAGATGACCTTCAAGGCCCCTTCCAACTTTTTAATTATTATTAAATGGTATAGGGTTTCCTGCCTGAGCAGGGGGTTAGACTAGATGACCTTCAAGGTCCCTTCCGACTTTATTATTATTATTAAATGGTATAGGGTTTCCTGCCTGAGCAGGGGGTTAGACTAGATGACCTTCAAGGCCCCTTCCAACTTTATTATTATTATTAAATGGTATAGGGTTTCCTGCCTGAGCAGGGGGTTAGACTAGATGACCTTCAAGGTCCCTTCCAACTTTTTTATTATTATTAAATGGTATAGGGTTTCCTGCCTGAGCAGGGGGTTAGACTAGATGACCTTCAAGGCGACCCTTCCGACTTTATTATTATTATTAAATGGTATAGGGTTTCCTGCCTGAGCAGGGGGTTAGACTAGATGACCTTCAAGGTCCCTTCCGACTTTATTATTATTATTAAATGGTACAGGGTTTCCTGCCTGAGCAGGGGGTTAGACTAGATGACCTTCAAGGTCCCTTCCTAGATGACTTCAAGGCCCCTTTTTATTATTATTATTAAATGGTATAGGGTTTCCTGCCTGAGCAGGGGGGTTAGACTAGATGACCTTCAAGGCCCCTTCCAACTTTTTAATTATTATTAAATGGTATAGGGTTTCCTGCCTGAGCAGGGGGTTAGACTAGATGACCTTCAAGGTCCCTTCCGACTTTATTATGTATTATTAAATGGTACAGGGTTTCCTGCCAAGGGGGTTAGACTAGATGACCTTCAAGGTCTCTTCCGACTTTATTATTATTATTATTAAATGGTATAGGGTTTCCTGCCCTGAGCAAGGGGTTAGACTAGATGACCTTCAAATGTCCCTTCCAACTTTATTATTATTATTAAATGGTACAGGGTTTCCTGCCTGAACAGGAGGTTAGACTAGATGACCTTCAAGACCAATGATCCGACTTTATTACTTTATTATTATTATTAAATGGTACAGGGTTTCCTGCCTGAGCAGGGGGTTAGACTAGATGACCTTCAAGGCCCCTTCCAACTTTATTATTATTATTAAATGGTACAGGGTTTCCTGCCTGAGCAGGGGGTTAGACTAGATGACCTTCAAGGCCCCTTCCGACTTTATTATTATTATTAAATTGTATAGGGTTTCCTGCCTGAGCAGGGGGTTAGACTAGATGACCTTCAAGGCCCCTTCCGACTTTTTTATTATTATTAAATGGTATAGGGTTTCCTGCCTGAACAGGGAGTTAGACTAGATGACCTTCAAGGTCCCTTCCGACTTTATTATTATTATTAAATGGTACAGGGTTTCCTGCCTGAGCAGGGGGTTAGACTAGATGACCTTCAAGGCCCCTTCCGACTTTTTAATTATTATTAAATGATATAGGGTTTCCTGCCTGAGCAGGGGGTTAGACTAGATGACCTTCAAGGCCCCTTCCAACTTTTTAATTATTATTAAATGGTATAGGGTTTCCTGCCTGAGCAGGGGGGTAGACTAGATGACCTTCAAGGTCCCTTCCAACTTTATTATTATTATTAAATGGTACAGGGTTTCCTGCCTGAGCAGGGGGTTAGACTAGATGACCTTCAAGGTCCCTTCCGACTTTTTTATTATTATTATTAAATGGTATAGGGTTTCCTGCCTGAGCAGGGGGTTAGACTAGATGACCTTCAAGGCCCCTTCCAACTTTTTAATTATTATTAAATGGTATAGGGTTTCCTGCCTGAGCAGAAGGTTAGACTAGATGACCTTCAAGGCCCCTTCCGACTTTATTATTATTATTAAATGGTATAGGGTTTCCTGCCTGAGCAGGGGGGTAGACTAGATGACTTTCAAGGTCCCTTCCGACTTTTTTATTATTATTAAATGGTACAGGATTTCCTGCCTGAGCAGGGGGTTAGACTAGATGACCTTCAAGGTCCCTTACCACTTTATTATTATTATTAAATGGTATAGGGTTTCCTGCCTTAGCAGGAAGGTTAGACTAGATGACCTTAAGGCCCCTTCCGACTTTATTATTATTATTATTAAATGGTATAGGGTTTCCTGCCCTGAGCAGGGGGTTAGACTAGATGACCTTCAAGATCCCTTCCGACTTTTTAATTATTATTAAATGGTATAGGGTTTCCTGCCTGAGCAGGGGGGTAGACTAGATGACCTTCAAGGTCCCTTCCAACTTTATTATTATTATTAAATGGTACAGGGTTTTCTGCCTGAGCAGGGGGTTAGACTAGATGACCTCCAAGGTCCCTTCCGACTTTTTTATTATTATTATTAAATGGTATAGGGTTTCCTGCCTGAGCAGGGGGGTAGACTAGATGACCTTCAAGGCCCCTTCCAACTTTTTAATTATTATTAAATGGTATAGGGTTTCCTGCCTGAGCAGAAGGTTAGACTAGATGACCTTCAAGGCCCCTTCCGACTTTATTATTATTATTAAATGGTATAGGGTTTCCTGCCTGAGCAGGGGGGTAGACTAGATGACTTTCAAGGTCCCTTCCGACTTTTTTATTATTATTAAATGGTACAGGTTTCCTGCCTGAGCAGGGGGTTAGACTAGATGACCTTCAAGGTCCCTTACCACTTTATTATTATTATTAAATGGTATAGGGTTTCCTGCCTTAGCAGAAGGTTAGACTAGATGACCTTAAGGCCCCTTCCGACTTTATTATTATTATTATTAAATGGTATAGGGTTTCCTGCCCTGAGCAGGGGGTTAGACTAGATGACCTTCAAGATCCCTTCCGACTTTTTAATTATTATTAAATGGTATAGGGTTTCCTGCCCTGAGCAAGGGGTTAGACTAGATGACCTTCAATGTCCCTTCCAACTTTATTATTATTATTAAATGGTACAGGGTTTCCTGCCTGAACAGGGGGTTAGACTAGATGACCTTCAAGGTCCCTTCCAACTTTATTATTATTATTAAATGGTACAGGGTTTCCTGCCTGAGCAGGGGGTTAGACTAGATGACCTTCAAGGTCCCTTCCAACTTTATTATTATTATTAAATGGTATAGGGTTTCCTGCCTGAGCAGGGGGTTAGACTAGATGACCTTCAAGGTCCCTTCCGACTTTATTATTATTATTAAATGGTATAGGGTTTCCTGCCCCTGAGCAGGGGTTAGACTAGATGACCTTCAAGGCCCCTTCCGACTTTATTATTATTATTAAATGGTACAGGGTTTCCTGCCTGAGCAGGGGGTTAGACTAGATGACCTTCAAGGCCCCTTCCGACTTTATTATTATTATTATTAAATGGTATAGGGTTTCCTGCCTGAGCAGGGGGTTAGACTAGATGACCTTCAAGGCCCCTTCCAACTTTATTATTATTATTAAATGGTATAGGGTTTCCTGCCTGAACAGGGAGTTAGACTAGATGACCTTCAAGGTCCCTTCGAACTTTTTAATTATTATTAAATGGTATAGGGTTTCCTGCCTGAGCAGGGGGTTAGACTAGATGACCTTCAAGATCCCTTCCGACTTTTTTATTATTATTAAATGGTATAGGGTTTCCTGCCTGAACAGGGAGTTAGACTAGATGACCTTCAATGTCCCTTCCGACTTTACTATTATTATTTAATGGTATAGGGTTTCCTGCCTGAGCAGGGGGTTAGACTAGATGACCTTCAAGGTCCCTTCCGACTTTATTATTATTATTAAATGGTATAGGGTTTCCTGCCTGAGCAGGGGGTTAGACTAGATGACCTTCAAGGTCCCTTCCGACTTTATTATTATTATTATTAAATGGTATAGGGTTTCCTGCCCTGAGCAAGGGGTTAGACTAGATGACCTTCAATGTCCCTTCCAACTTTATTATTATTATTAAATGGTATAGGGTTTCCTGCCTGAGCAGGGGGTTAGACTAGATGACCTTCAAGGTCCCTTCCAACTTTTTTATTATTATTAAATGGTATAGGGTTTCCTGCCTGAGCAGGGGGTTAGACTAGATGACCTTCAAGGCCCCTTCCGACTTTATTATTATTAAATGGTACAGGGTTTCCTGCCCTGAGCAGGGGGTTAGACTAGATGATCTTCAAGGTCCCTTCCAACTTCATTATTATTATTAAGTGGTATAGGGTTTCCTGCCTGAGCAGGGGGTTAGACTAGATGACCGTCAAGGACCCTTCCGACTTTATTATTATTAAATGGTATAGGGTTTCCTGCCCTGAGCAGGGGGTTAGACTAGATGACCTTCAAGGTCCCTTCCAACTTCATTATTATTATTAAGTGGTATAGGGTTTCCTGCCCTGAGCAGGGAGAGGGTTGGACTAGAAGACCTCCAAGGTCCCTTCTAGCTCTATTATATTATTATTATTATTATTATTGTGGCAGGACTTGGATTCTCTTCACCCCAAGCTCAGCTGGTAAAAGCAGGAAAGTCTGCCCTCTCGTGGACACTTTTCATCAACCCCTGATCAAGAAATCTAGTGACTTATTATAATTCCTACAACTCGGTGCTTTTTTTCCTAGGGGCACTCAGTGTACACCTTTGATTAAGGAATATAGTTAATAAGCGAACACCCATAACACTGAGACAAAGCAGCGAAGTCTGCCCTCCTGTGGCCAGTGTGTGCTGTGACATTTGGCAAAGAAGCCCTGGAGTGGCTTCTTTTTTATTCTTTCATTTCCTTCCTTTGATGAAAGCTCAAAGTAGCCACAGAAGAGGCCGTCAGGAATATAAAAGCTAAAATTTCATTTCTAATAAGACACGGAGGGTGGCAAAACAGGGAATGCTGCCCTCCTGTGGCCAGATAGGTCCATGGCATCTTTTTCCTAAGGTACAGCAGAAAAGGTTACTGGATAGCGAGATACAGATAGTGAGAAATCAAAAATAATTTTATGAAAAGTGCAAAAATAATTTCATTGGAAGTTTTTTTGGTAGAACAGGACATTTCTGAATACACCAAAACTCCAAATCCTTACAAAAGATGATCCCTGGTGACTTCAACGAAGAGCAGAAACACAAGGTGTCCAACAGGTCCAAGCTCCTCACTGCAGGATCACAAATATAGTTGAAAATAGTTCATAATACTTTATTATTTAACACAAGAATCACATCTTCCAAGCATAACCCAGCTGCCACAGTTTGTACAATTCAAAACATAATAGAATCCTAAAGATAAAATACATAAAAATATCATCCAATATTATAAGGATAAAAAGTCACATTTTTATTATTGTAGAAGTTACAGAAGCAATGATACAATACCATGATGGGTTAAATAGTTCACTAATTTAAAATGACATTTTTGATAAAAAGGTGAGGTGTAAAAGAAACAACAGTTGTCATCAAAAGATTTCTCTCAGAAGAAAAAAAACACAACTTCAGTGTTCAAATACATGAATATCACAACAGGTATCTCTTGTTGAGGAGATGATGGTAAGAACAGATAGATAAAGGATACATAAAAACAAGCAAAAGATAAAATGTCTACTCTAAGCATCACAACTATTTAACAACAGTAAATCAGGAGTAAAACTCAGCTTTATTACAAAAAATACACGTCAAACAGAATGTTTCCAACTCTGAATCCCTTTTAGAGAGATTTCAGAAACCAAAAGATAAATGTGTGTGACAGAAGAAATCAAAACTATTGAGGTGACGGCCGCATACTGTGTGTCATGATTATTTACCAGTCAAAATGTAACTTACACATTTTAAAAAGCAGCCAAGGATAAAATTATTCCCAGGCAGAATATAGAAATCTTTTATCAATCACTGCCCACACCTAGTATTAAAAAGGGCTGTTGAGGTTTTCTTTCTGGTTCTAAGAACCATCACCATGGCTAAGTTTACGCCAGGCAGAAAACTATAAAATGTATTACTAAGCACAGGCCACACACTGATCATTTAAAAGGGCCAATGAGGTTTCTGCCTACTTGATTTGAAAAGGGGTTTTCTCCTTGTGAACCTAACGAGGAGCTCAAGTAGGCTGGGACAGAACAGCCATTGAGGTTTTCTTTCTGGTTCTAAGAACCATCGCTCTGGCTAGGTTTATGCCAGGCAAAAAACTATAAAATCTATTATCACTGGCCACACACTGGTAATTAAAAAGGGCAGTTGTGGTTTTCTTTCTGGTTCTAAGAACCAATGCCAGGACTGAACTTACACCAGGCAGAAAACTATAAAATGTATTACCAAGCACTGGCCACACACTGGTCATTTAAAAGGGCCAATGAGGTTTTCTTTCTGGTTCTAAGAACCATCGCCAGGGCTCAAGATATGCCAGGCAGAAAACTATAAAATCTATAATCCATCAACAGCCATGCCTAGGATTAAAAAGGGCCATTGGGGAGGTTTCTTTGGTTCTAATAACCATTGTCTTGGTAAAATTTACTCCAGGCAGAAAACTATAAAATATTTTATAAATCACTGGCCACACCTAACATTAAAAACAGCCATTGAGTTTTTCTTTCTGGTTCTAAGAACCATCGCCATGGCTAAATTTACGCCAGGCAGAAAAGTATAAAATCTCTTACCAAGCACTGGCCACACACTGGTCATTTAAAAAGGCCAATGAGGTTTTCTTTCTGGTTCTAAGAACCATCGCCAGGGCTAAAGATATGCCAGGCAGAAAACTATAAAATCTGTTACCAAGCACTGGCCACACACTGGTCATTTAAAAGAGCTGTTGAAGTTTTCTTTCTGGTTCTAAGAACCATCGCCAGGGCTAAATTTACGCCAGGCAGAAAACTGTAAAATCTATTACAAAGCACTGGCCACACACTGGTCATTTAACAGTTGTCATCAAAAGATTTCTCTCTGAAGAAAGAAAATGCAACTTCAGTGTTCAAATCCATGAATATCACAACAGGTATCTCTTGGTGAAGAGATGGTGATAATGAACAGATACATAAAGGACACATAAAAACAAGCAAAATATTTACTATTTAACAATAGTAAATCAGGAGTAAAACTCAGCTTTATTACAAAAAAATACACGTCAAACAGAATGTTACCAAGTCTGAATCCCATTTAGAGATATTTCAGAAACCAAAAGATAAATGTGTGTGACAGAAGAAATCAAAACTATTGAGGTGACGGCCGCATACTGTGTGTCATGATTATTTATCAGTCAAAACGTAACTTACACGTTTTAAAAAACAGCCAAGGATAAAATTATTCCCAGGCGGAAAAATAGAAATCTTTTATCAATCACTGGCCACACCTAACATTAAAAACGGCCATTGTTGGGATTTCTCACCAGCCTGTGGATCCGGCAGCTGAGTCCTCAGACTTGGAGGGCCTGGAGTGTCATCAGAGTCAGAGGGAGGCTCTGAGGAGCTACAAGATTTACAACCTGATGAAGAGCCTGGCCCCTCTACTCACGCTCAGGCTGAGACACAGCTGTGCTGGGAGGCTGAGGGGATAGTGACAGCTGGGTGATATTTGGGATGCTCATAAACGCCGGCAGGCAAAGAGAGCAGGACAGAGGAAAGCAATGGGGCGGCTCCAGAGGCAAAGGAGAAGGCATTAAGGAAGCCACGCCTTGGATGCACAATAAAAAGTTGGCCCCCAGGCTGTGGGAGGTGCTTGGGGTTAAGAATCAAGGTGCGATGAACTGTGTTTGTTTTTCCTCAAGTCTGAGAGTAAATAAATGGGGTTTGGGTTTGTCCTGCGGTTTCTGCCTACTTGATTTGAAAAGGGGTTTTCTCCTTGTGAACCTAACGAGGAGCTCAAGTAGGCTGGGACAGAACAGCCGTTGAGGTTTTCTTTCTGGTTCTAAGAACCAATGCCAGGACTGAACTTACACCAGGCAGAAAACTATAAAATCTATTACCAAGCACAGGCCACACACTAGTCATTTAAAAGGGCCGTTGAGGTTTTCTTTCTGGTTCTAAGAACCATCGCCAGGGCTCATGATACGCCAGGCAGAAAACTATAAAATCTATAATCCATCAACAGCCATGCCTAGGATTAAAAAGGGCCATTGAGGAGGTTTCTTTGGTTCTAATAACCATTGCCATGGCTAAATTTACGCCAGGCAGAAAACTATAAAATATTTTATAAATCACTGGCCACACCTAACGTTAAAAACAGCCATTGAGGTTTTCTTTCTGGTTCTAAGAACCATCGCCAGGACTAAATTTACGCCAGGCAGAAAACTATAAAATCTCTTACCAAGCACTGGCCACACACTGGTCATTTAAAAGGGCCAATGAGGTTTTCTTTCTGGTTCTAAGAACCATTGCCAGGGCTAAAGATATGCCAGGCAGAAAACTATAAAGTCTATAATCCATCAACAGCCATGCCTAGGATTAAAAAGGGCCATTGAGGAGATTTTTTTGGTTCTAATAACCATCGCCAGGACTAAATTTACGCCAGGCAGAAAACTATAAAATCTCTTACCAAGCACTGGCCACACACTGGTCATTTAAAAGGGCCAATGAGGTTTTCTTCCTGGTTCTAAGAACCAACATCATGCCTAAATTAAGCCAGGCAAGAAATCTACTCAGGGTTTCAATGGCCACATCGAGAATTAAAAAGGGCCACACAGATTTATTTTCCAGTTTGAGGATCTAATGTCTCACCCTAGCAACAAATCTAGTTATTAATTTATTGAGATGGCAATAATGGCGATCCAAAAGGATTCCCTTCCAGATTGAGACGTAGCTGGGGATCCTCAGGCACTGGAGGAAGCTTGTAGTTGAGCGCTGTTGACTCCAACAGAGTGATTCGCCCCCGCGGCTCACTCAGGGACTGAAAGGGTCTCCCTTCCAGTGTGGGTCTCCCAGAGTCTCTGCTCAGGGACTGAATGAGCCTGGGGTCCGACTGGCTGCCTTCTCATTCAGAGTGAGTTTCACAGGTGACCAAGATCCCCGTCAGCAGTGCCTTGGCGTCACCTCTACCTTGTGTGGGTGTCTGGTGTGAATCAAGATGGCCTCAGGAGCAGTGCAGCCTTTCTCCCGGGAAATGCACTCCATCAACTCACCTGTGCTCATGCCACAAGGGTTCTCCTCCAGTTTGAGACTCACCTGGGGATCCTCAGGGACTGGGAGAGGCTTCCAGGTGGGGCTGTCGTCTCCTCCAGTGTGATTCTCCCTGACTGCTCACTCAGGGACTGAACGGGTCTCCCAGGGCGGCTCCAGAGAGTCTTCCAGTGTGAGTCTTGCCCTTCGGCCCACCAATTCATCTGACACTCTTTGTCCCGGGCCTTTGGCTCCACGGGATAAGTAGTCCCCAGCCAATTGGGCGGCAGGAAGGAGCTGTAGTGCTGCAGGGGCAGCGTGTGATGGGGGATCGCAGGGCCTGTGGGCTGCGGCTGCTCCACAACCTTTGGGCCCTTGCAGCTTTGTCAACAGGACCGGAGGGAGGGGGAGTGGTGGCAGGGGTCACAGCCACTGGGGCCACTGGAGGGGGCAGTCAGACAAGTGTGTGTTGGGGGGAACCAGGGAGGGAGGGGCGGCCACCTCAAGGGGGCTTCATAGAGACTGCTTGGCTCGCAACTCAAACGAAAGAGGGGAGCAGGAGCAAGGCTGGTGTAGGGGGGGCAGCGGGCTGGAGGCGTGCACAGGCGAACAGCAAGGCCAATGTGGCTTTTGCCCGCGCTTCCCTCCCAAGATACTTGTAGTCCCATCAGCTCCCCCAGCTCTTGTCATTTGCCCATGCTTCCCTCCCACGACGCAGTTCCATCAGCCCCCCAGTCCTTGCCATTTGCCCTCACTTCCCTCCCATGACGCTCACAGTTCCATCAGCCCCCCAGTCCTTGCCATTTGCCCATGCTTCCCTCCCACGATACTTAGTTCCATCAGCCCCCCAGTCCTTGCCATTTGCCCATGCTTCCCTCCCACAATACTTACAGTTCCATCAGCCCCCCAGTCCTTGCCATTTGCACATGCTTCCCTCCCACGATACTTAGTTCCATCAGCCCCCCAGTCCTTGCCATTTGCCCATGCTTCCCTCCCATGACACAGTTCCATCAGCCCCCCAGTCCTTGCCATTTGCCCATGCTTCCCTCCCACGATACTTAGTTCCATCAGCCCCCCAGTCCTTGCCATTTGCCCATGCTTCCCTCCCACGACGCAGTTCCATCAGTCCCCCAGTCCTTGCCATTTGCCCTCACTTCCCTCCCATGACGCTCACAGTTCCATCAGCCCTCCAGCCCTTGCCATTTGCCCATGCTTCCCTCCCACGATACTTAGTTCCATCAGCCCCAGTCCTTGCCATTTGCCCATGCTTCCCTCCCATGACACAGTTCCATCAGCCCCCCAGTCCTTGCCATTTGCACATGCTTCCCTCCCACGATACTTAGTTCCATCAGCCCCCCAGTCCTTGCCATTTGCCCATGCTTCCCTCCCACAATACTTACAGTTCCATCAGCCCCCCAGTCCTTGCCATTTGCACATGCTTCCCTCCCACGATACTTAGTTCCATCAGCCCCCCAGTCCTTGCCATTTGCCCATGCTTCCCTCCCATGACACAGTTCCATCAGCCCCCCAATCCTTGCCATTTGCCCATGCTTCCCTCCCACGATACTTAGTTCCATCAGCCCCCCAGTCCTTACCATTTGCCCATGCTTCCCTCCCACGACACAGTTCCATCAGCCACCCAGTCCTTGCCATTTGCCCATGCTTCCCTCCCATGACACAGATCCATCAACCCCCCAGTCCTTGCCATTTTCCCATGCTTCCCTCCCACGATACTTAGTTCCATCAGCCCCCCAGTCCTTACCATTTGCCCACGCTTCCCTCCCATGACACAATTCCATCAGCCCCCCAGTCCTTGCCATTTGCCCATGCTTCCCTCCCACGATGCTTACAGTTCCATCAGCCCTCCAGCCCTTGCCATTTGCCCTCACTTCCCTCCCACGACGCAGTTCCATCAGCCCCCCAGTCCTTGCCATTTGCCCTCACTTTCCTCCCACGATGCTCACAGTTCCATCAGCCCCCCAGTCCTTGCCATTTGCCCACGCTTCCCTCCCATGACACAGTTCCATCAGTCCCCCAGTCCTTGCCATTTGCCCACGCTTCCCTCCCATGCTAAACGCAATTGCAGAAGCCACCCAGCCCTCTCTTCACCTGTGCGCCCTCCCCTGCCCGCCATTCCCTGCACTGGCCTTGGTCCTCCTTCCCTCTTTCGTTTGAGTTGTGAGCCAAGCAGTCTCTGTGAAGCCCCTTTGAGGTGCCCGCCCCTCCCTCCCTGGTCCCCCCCAACACACACTTGCCTGACTGCCCCCTCCAGTGGCCCCAGCAGCTGTGACCCCTGCCACCACTCCCCCTCCCTCCGGTCCTGGTGACAAAGCTGCAAGGGCCCAAAAGTGGTGAAGCAGCCGCAGCCCCCAGGCCCTGCGATTCCCCCATCGCACGCTGCCCCCGCAGAACCACGGCTCCTGCCTGCCGCCCAATTGGCTGGGGACTACTTATCCCGTGCAGCCAAAGGCCCGGGACAAAGAGCGTTGGGTGAATTGGCGGGCCGAAGGGCAGAAGGCCAAGGACGCATTGGTCGTGGTGACTGGCGGGGGGAGGGCAGTGGAGGAGGAAAACTGCCTGTAAACATCCCATTCCACTAGTGAGGGGGCTCTTTCAGCCCCCCGAGCAGACACTCTGTGAGATTCACACTGGAAGACACTCTAGTGTCGCCCTGGGAGACCCTTTCGGTCCCTGAGTGAGCAGCCAAGGCGAATCACACTGGAGGAGAGGACAACCCGTGCCTGGAAGCCTCTCCCAGTCCCTGAGGATCCCCAGCTGAGTCTCAAACTGGAGGACAACCCCTGTGGCATGAGCACAGGTGAGTTATGGGGTGCCAAGGGTCCATGCCTAAACTGGGGGGTTGGCTGGGAGCGCAGGTGGAATCAGCAATAGTGCATCTCTTTTGACTGCACTGAGAATCATGGGTCATGTGTGACATTTGATATTATCTTCCAACGGCAGTAGATAACATTAATACGTGTAGTGTGATCTGTTAATGAAAGTCAGTGGTTCTTCCAAAAGTCAGTTGTGATTGACTTGCTGAAGTAGCATTCTTGATGGAGATCATATTCCTTCTTGCCTTCCATTCCTTCTTCTTCCATCAATGCTGCAGGCTGACGGCTAAGTCTTCTGTCTTGAAGGTGGTGTAGAGTACATGCCTTTGAGATAAAACAAAACCTAACATTACTTCAGATGCCGTTGCAGTTTTGCTCCTAAGAATGCACAATACACAGTGATTGCTATTACCTCAGACACAGGTGTTATCTAGACACAATGGACCACCTCCCTCCATATCCTAAAAATTTGAAGAATACAAGACTCGGTTAAACTTACCTCACAGTGTAGGCGGCCACTTCACAGCCAAAGGCTAACAGGGCTTGAGCTGGAGACATTTTCACGCTCTTCTTTCTTCTTCTGCCATGCCCAGCAAGTCTTGTCTCTTCTGAGGAACATTTGGCACCAGGTGTGCAACTGTTCCTCCCCTCAATCTCAAAGACTCAAAAACTATAAAATCTTCTATAGATCAACGGACACACCTAGCATTAAAAAGGGCCGTTGAGGTTTTCTTTCTGGTTCTAAGAACCATCGCCAGGGCTAAATTTACGCCAGGCAGAAATCTATAAAATGTATTACCAAGCACTGGCCACACGCTAGTCATTTAAAAGGGCCAATGAGGTTTTCTTTCTGGTTCTAAGAACCATCGCCAGGGCTAAATTTATGCCAGGCAGAAAACTATAAAATCTCTTACCAAGCACTGGCCACACGCTAGTCATTAAAAAGGGCCAATGAGGCTTTATTTTTGGTTCTATGAACCATTGCCATGGCTGAATTTACACCAGGCCGAAAGCTATAAAATCTATAATCCATCAACAGCCATGTCTAGGATTAATAAGGGCCATTGAGGAGGTTTTGTTGGTTCTAATAACCATTGCCATGGCTAAATTTACAGCAGGCAAGAATGGTATAAAATCTACTATCTAAAGGTCAGTTGTGATTGGCTTGCTGAAGTAGCATTCTTGATGGAGATCATATTCCTTCTTGCTTCCATTCCTTCTTCTTCCATCAATGCTGCAGGCTGACGGCTAAGTCTTCTGTCTTGAAGGTGGTGTAGAGTACATGCCTTTGAGATAAAACAAAACCTAACATTACTTCAGATGCCATTCGGGGTTTTATTCTTAAGAATGCACAATACACAGTGGTTACTATACAAGACTCGACTAAACTTACCTCACAGCGTAGGTGGCCACTTCACAGCCAAAGGCTAACAGGGCTTGAGCTGGAGACATTTTCATGCTCTTCTTTCTTCTTCTGCCGTGCCCAGCAAGTCTTGTCTCTTCTGAAGAACATTTGGCACCAGGTGTGCAACTGTTCCTCCCCTCAATCTCAAAGACTCAAAAACTATAAAATCTTCTATAGATCAACGGACACACCTAGCATTAAAAAGGGCCGTTGAGGTTTTCTTTCTGGTTCTAAGAACCATCGCCAGGGCTAAATTTATGCCAGGCAGAAAACTATAAAATCTATGATCCATCAACAGCCATGCCTAGGATTAAAAAGGGCCATTGAGGAGATTTTTTTTGGTTCTAATAACCAACGCCATGGCTAAATTTACACCAGGCAGAAAACTATAAAATCTCTTACCAAGCACTGGCCACACACTGGTCATTTAAAAGGGCCAATGAGGCTTTATTTTTGGTTCTATGAACCATCGCCATGGCTGAATTTACACCAGGCAGAAAACTATAATATCTATAATCCATCAACAGCCATGCCTAGGATTAAAAAGGGCCATTGAGGAGATTTTTTTTGGTTCTAATAACCAACGCCATGGCTAAATTTACAGCAGGCAAGAATGGTATAAAATCTACTATCTAAAGGTCAGTTGTGATTGGCTTGCTGAAGTAGCAATCTTGATGGAGATCATATTCCTTCTTGCCTTCCATTCCTTCTTCTTCCATCAATGTTGCAGGCTGACGGCTAAGTCTTCTGTCTTGAAGGTGGTGTAGAGTACACGCCTTTGAGATAAAACAAAACCTAACATTACTTCAGATGCCATTCGGGGTTTTATTCTTAAGAATGCACAATACACAGTGGTTACTATTACCTCAAACACAGGTGTTATCTAGACACAATGGACCACCTACCTCCATATCCTAAAACTTTGAAGAATACAAGACTCGACTAAACTTACCTCACAGTGTAGGCGGCCACTTCACAGCCAAAGGCTAACAGGGCTTGAGCTGGAGACATTTTCATGCTCTTCTTTCTTCTTCTGCCGTGCCGAGCAAATCTTGTCTCTTCTGAGGAACATTTGGCACCAGGTGTGCAACTGTTCCTCCCCTCAATCTCAAAGACTCAAAAACTATAAAATCTTCTATAGATCAACGGACACACCTAGCATTAAAAAGGGCCGTTGAGGTTTTCTTTCTGGTTCTAAGAACCATCGCCAGGGCTAAATTTACGCCAGGCAGAAAACTATAAAATCTCTTACCAAGCACTGGCCACACGCTAGTCATTTAAAAGGGCCGTTGAGGTTTTCTTTCTGGTTCTAAGAACCATCGCCAGGGCTAAAGATATGCCAGGCAGAAAAGGATAAAATCTATGATCCATCAACAGCCATGCCTAGGATTAAAAAGGGCCATTGAGGAGATTTTTTTTGGTTCTAATAACCATTGCCATGGCTAAATTTATACCAGGAAGAAAATTATAAAATATTTTATAAATCACTGGCCACACCTAACGTTAAAAACAGCCTTATGAGGTTTTCTTTCTGGTTCTAAGAACCATCGCCATGGCTAACTTTACAGCAGGCAGAAAACTATAAAATCTCTTACCAAGCACTGGCCACACACTGGTCATTTAAAAGGGCCGTTGAGGTTTTCTTTCTGGTTCTAAGAACCATCGCCAGGGCTAAAGATATGCCAGGCAGAAAAGGATAAAATCTATGATCCATCAACAGCCATGCCTAGGATTAAAAAGGGCCATTGAGGAGATTTTTTTTGGTTCTAATAACCATTGCCATGGCTAAATTTATACCAGGAAGAAAATTATAAAATATTTTATAAATCACTGGCCACACCTAACGTTAAAAACAGCCTTATGAGGTTTTCTTTCTGGTTCTAAGAACCATCGCCATGGCTAACTTTACAGCAGGCAGAAAACTATAAAATCTCTTACCAAGCACTGGCCACACACTGGTTATTTAAAAGGGCCAATGAGGCTTTATTTTTGGTTCTATGAACCATCGCCATGGCTGAATTTACACCAGGCAGAAAAGTATAAAATCTATAATCCATCAAACAGCCATGCCTAGGATTAAAAAGGGCCATTGAGGAGGGTTTTTTGGTTCTAATAACCATTGCCATGGCTAAATTTACAGCAGGCAAGAATGGTATAAAATCTATTATCTAAAGGTCAGTTGTGATTGGCTTGCTGAAGTAGCATTCTTGATGGAGATCATATTCCTTCTTGCTTCCATTCCTTCTTCTTCCATCAATGCTGCAGGCTGACGGCTAAGTCTTCTGTCTTGAAGGTGGTGTAGAGTACACGCCTTTGAGATAAAACAAAACCTAACATTACTTCAGATGCCATTCGGGGTTTTATTCTTAAGAATGCACAATACACAGTGGTTACTATTACCTCAAACACAGGTGTTATCTAGACACAATGGACCAACTCCCTCCATATCCCAAAACTTTGAAGAATACAAGACTCGACTAAACTTACCTCACAGTGTAGGCGGCCACTTCACAGCCAAAGGCTAACAGGGCTTGAGCTGGAGACATTTTCATGCTCTTCTTTCTTCTTCTGCCGTGCCGAGCAAGTCTTGTCTCTTCTGAGGAACATTTGGCACCAGGTGTGCAACTGTTCCTCCCCTCAATCTCAAAGACTCAAAAACTATAAAATCTTCTATAGATCAACGGACACACCTAGCATTAAAAAGGGCCGTTGAGGTTTTCTTTCTGGTTCTAAGAATCATCGCCAGGGCTAAATTTACGCCAGGCAGAAAACTATAAAATCTCTTACCAAGCACTGGCCACACACTGGTCATTTATGAACCATCGCCATGGCTGAATTTACACCAGGCAGAAAACTATAAAATCTGTTACCAAGCACTGGCCACACACTGGTCATTTAAAAGGGTCATTGAGGTTTTCCTCCTGGTTCTAAGAACCACTGCCAGGACTACACTTATACCAGGCAGAAATCTATAAAATGTATTACCAACCACTGGCCACACACTGGTCATTTAAAAGGGCCAATGAGGCTTTATTTTTGGTTCTATGAACCATTGCCATGGCTGAATTTACACCAGGCGGAAAGCTATAAAATCTATAATCCATCAACAGCCATGCCTAGGATTAAAAAGGACCATTGAGGAGGTTTTTTTGGTTCTAATAACCATTGCCATGGCTAAATTTACAGCAGGCAAGAATGGTATAAAATCTACTATCTAAAGGTCAGTTGTGATTGGCTTGCTGAAATAGCATTCTTGATGGAGATCATATTCCTTCTTGCTTCCATTCCTTCTTCTTCCATCAATGCTGCAGGCTGACGGCTAAGTCTTCTGTCTTGAAGGTGGTGTAGAGTACACGCCTTTGAGATAAAACAAAACCTAACATTACTTCAGATGCCATTCGGGGTTTTATTCTTAAGAATGCACAATACACAGTGATTGCTATTACCTCAGACACAGGTGTTATTTAGACACAATGGACCACCTCCCTCCATATCCTAAAACTTTGAAGAATACAAGACTCGACTAAACTTACCTCACAGCGTAGGCGGCCACTTCACAGCCAAAGGCTAACAGGGCTTGAGCTGGAGACATTTTGATGCTCTTCTTTCTTCTTCTGCCGTGCCGAGCAAATCTTGTCTCTTCTGAGGAACATTTGGCACCAGGTGTGCAACTGTTCCTCCCCTCAATCTTAAAGACTCAAAAACTATAAAATCTTCTATAGATCAACGGACACACCTAGCATTAAAAAGGGCCGTTGAGGTTTTCTTTCTGGTTCTAAGAACCATCGCCAGGGCTAAATTTACGCCAGGCAGAAAACTATAAAATCTCTTACCAAGCACTGGCCACACACTGGTCATTTAAAAGGGCCAATGAGGCTTTATTTTTGGTTCTATGAACCATTGCAATGGCTGAATTTACACCAGGCAGAAAGCTATAAAATCTATAATCCATCAACAGCCATGCCTAGGATTAAAAAGGGCCATTGAGGAGAGTTTTTTTTGGTTCTAATAACCATCACCATGGCTAAATTTACACAAGGCAGAAAACTATAAAATCTGTTACCAAGCACTGGCCACACACTGGTCATTTAAAAGGGTCATTGAGGTTTTCCTCCTGGTTCTAAGAACCACTGCCAGGACTAAACTTATACCAGGCAGAAATCTATAAAATGTATTACCAACCACTGGCCACACACTGGTCATTTAAAAGGGCCAATGAGGTTTTCTTTCTGGTTCTAAGAACCATCGCCAGGGCTAAAGATATGCCAGGCAGAAAACTATAAAATCTATAATCCATCAACAGCCATGCCTAGGATTAAAAAGGACCATTGAGGAGGTTTTTTTGGTTCTAATAACCATTGCCATGGCTAAATTTACAGCAGGCAAGAATGGTATAAAATCTATTATCTAAAGGTCAGTTGTGATTGGCTTGCTGAAGTAGCATTCTTGATGGAGATCATATTCCTTCTTGCCTTCCATTCCTTCTTCTTCCATCAATGTTGCAGGCTGACGGCTAAGTCTTCTGTCTTGAAGGTGGTGTAGAGTACACGCCTTTGAGATAAAACAAAACCTAACATTACTTCAGATGCCATTCGGGGTTTTATTCTTAAGAATGCACAATACACAGTGATTACTATTACCTCAGACACAGGTGTTATCTAGACACAATGGACCACCTCCCTCCATATCCTAAAACTTTAAAGAATACAAGACTCGGTTAAACTTACCTCACAGTGTAGGAGGCTACATCACAGCCAAAGGCTAACAGGGCTTGAGCTGGAGACATTTTCATGCTCTTCTTTCTTCTTCTGCCGTGCCGAGCAAATCTTGTCTCTTCTGAGGAACATTTGGCACCAGGTGTGCAACTGTTCCTCCCCTCAATCTCAAAGACTCAAAAACTATAAAATCTTCTATAGATCAACGGACACACCTAGTATTAAAAAGGGCCGTTGAGGTTTTCTTTCTGGTTCTAAGAACCATCGCCAGGGCTAAATTTATGCCAGGCAGAAAACTATAAAATCTATTACCAAGCACTGGCCACACACTGGTCATTTAAAAGGGCCAATGAGGCTTTATTTTTGGTTTTATGAACCATCGCCATGGCTGAATTTACACCAGGCAGAAAAGTATAAAATCTATAATCCATCAACAGCCATGCCTAGGATTAAAAAGGGCCATTGAGGAGGGTTTTTTTGGTTCTAATAACCATCACCATGGTTAAATTTATACCAGGCAGAAAACTATAAAATCTGTTACCAAGCACTGGCCACACACTGGTCATTTAAAAGGGTCATTGAGGTTTTCCTCCTGGTTCTAAGAACCACTGCCAGGACTAAACTTATACCAGGCAGAAATCTATAAAATGTATTACCAACCACTGGCCACACACTGGTCATTTAAAAGGGCCAATGAGGTTTTCTTTCTGGTTCTAAGAACCATCGCCAGGGCTAAAGATGTGCCAGGCAGAAAACTATAAAGTCTATAATCCATCAACAGCCATGCCTAGGATTAAAAAGGACCATTGAGGAGGTTTTTTTGGTTCTAATAACCATTGCCATGGCTAAATTTACAGCAGGCAAGAATGGTATAAAATCTACTATCTAAAGGTCAGTTGTGATTGGCTTGCTGAAGTAGCATTCTTGATGGAGATCATATTCCTTCTTGCTTCCATTCCTTCTTCTTCCATCAATGCTGCAGGCTGACGGCTAAGTCTTCTGTCTTGAAGGTGGTGTAGAGTACACGCCTTTGAGATAAAACAAAACCTAACATTACTTCAGATGCCATTCGGGGTTTTATTCTTAAGAATGCACAATACACAGTGGTTACTATTACCTCAAACACAGGTGTTATCTAGACACAATGGACCACCTCCCTCCATATCCTAAAACTTTGAAGAATACAAGACTCGACTAAACTTACCTCACAGTGTAGGCGGCCACTTCACAGCCAAAGGCTAACAGGGCTTGAGCTGGAGACATTTTCATGCTCTTCTTTCTTCTTCTGCCGTGCCGAGCAAGTCTTGTCTCTTCTGAGGAACATTTGGCACCAGGTGTGCAACTGTTCCTCCCCTCAATCTCAAAGACTCAAAAACTATAAAATCTTCTATAGATCAACGGACACACCTAGCATTAAAAAGGGCCGTTGAGGTTTTCTTTCTGGTTCTAAGAACCATCGCCAGGGCTAAATTTACGCCAGGCAGAAAACTATAAAATCTCTTACCAAGCACTGGCCACACACTGATCATTTAAAAGGGCCGTTGAGGTTTTCTTTCTGGTTCTAAGAACCATCGCCAGGGCTAAATTTACGCCAGGCAGAAAACTATAAAATCTCTTACCAAGCACTGTCCACACACTGGTCATTTAAAAGGGCCAATGAGGCTTTATTTTTGGTTCTATGAACCATCGCCATGGCTGAATTTACACCAGGCAGAAAAGTATAAAATCTATAATCCATCAACAGCCATGCCTAGGATTAAAAAGGGCCATTGAGGAAGGTTTTTTTTGGTTCTAATAACCATCACCATGGCTAAATTTATACCAGGCAGAAAACTATAAAATGTATTACCAAGCACTGGCCACAGACTGGTCATTTAAAAGGGCCAATGAGGCTTTATTTTTGGTTCTATGAACCATTGCCATGGCTGAATTTACACCAGGCAGAAAGCTATAAAATCTATAATCCATCAACAGCCACGTCTAGGATTAAAAAGGGCCATTGAGGAGGTTTTTTTGGTTCTAATAACCATTGCCATGGCTAAATTTACAGCAGGCAAGAATGCTCTAAAATCTATTATCTAAAGGTCAGTTGTGATTGTCTTGCTGAAGTAGCATTCTTGATGGAGATCATATTCCTTCTTGCCTTCCATTCCTTCTTCTTCCATCAATGCTGCAGGCTGACAGCTAAGTCTTCTGTCTTGAAGGTGGTGTAGAGTACACGCCTTTGAGATAAAACAAAACCTAACATTACTTCAGATGCCATTCGGGGTTTTATTCTTAAGAATGCACAATACACAGTGGTTACTATTACCTCAAACACAGGTGTTATCTAGACACAATGGACCACCTCCCTCCATATCCTAAAACCTTGAAGAATACAAGACTCGACTAAACTTACCTTACAGTGTTGGAGGCTAACAGGGCTTGAACTGAAGTCATTTTTATGTTCTCTTCTTTCTTCTTTCTTCTTTCTTCTTCTGCTTGTTTCTTCCTCAGTCGTGCCCAGCAAGTCTTGTCTCTTTCGAGGAACTTTTGGCAGCAGGTGTGCAATTCTTCCTCCGTTCAGTCTGCAAAGCTAGAAAACCCTAACCTCTTTATAGATCAATGGCCACATCTAACATTAAAAAGGGCCACTGAAGTTTTATTTCGGGTTCTAAAAACCATCGCCATGGCAAGAAAACAATACCGCAATCAGGGAATGGTCAAAGAAGCTAACAACAAAAAGCGCAACAAAGGACCTCCAAGACCATTTTCAACAACACTGAAAGAAGCCACTGGAACATAAATTGAGACAAAGCACACTCCCTTCTACTAGCACTGATGATGTTCCCTAGTTGGGTAATGAAAGGTCTACAAGAAAACCACCAAACACAGAGAGCACCAAGGACGCCTCATTTCAACCACGAGCCACAAATATTTTCCTTTATTGGTATTCCTCGATTAAATTGCATCACCACGTTTACTTTCGGTTCTAAGACGTCGGCCTTGTACAGCATTATTTCTAAGGGTGTGAAGGTGGGAGGGAGGTGATCCCAAAGGAGCGCCCTCCAGTTTGAGTCTCACTGAGGGGGTCCTCAGGCACTGGAAGAGTGCTGTTGACTATTCCAGTGTGATTCGCCCTCACTGCTGGCTCAGGGACTGAAAGGGAAACCCCAGAGAGGACTTCCAGTGTGAGTCCCCCACAGTGTTTGCTCAGGGATTCAATGAGACAGGTAGCAGTTTGACTCCCCGGCTCATTCAGTGTGAGTGTCACAAAGTGGAAGCTCAGGGACCGAAAACCTCCACCAATAGGGGCATCACCACCATGCTTGTTGGTATGTGGAATGCTCTACCACTGCTCTTTTTACCATTGATACGTTGTAAACATTTTTGCAGGAATAAACATGTTGCAAACAGTAACTGCCAGGCTTCCACATTTTCATGATATACTGGAGAGTGAATTAAACCATCTGTCTTACTGTTGATGTCTTCTTCTTCGTCTATATGGATTCATGCCTTTAAAATAAAAAAAAAAATCAACATCACCAAATGACCAGCTTATGTTCAGAGACTAGAAAAGTATTTTTTGTGTTTTATTCTACAAGTGAAAGACAACAATATAAAATGAACTGGAACATTGTCCCCTTGAGAATTCCTCAGACCAGGCAACTACATGTTTTGCTTGTTTTAGGCACTTGAACCTTGACTTAAATTTTCTCAGGTCTCAAGAATTGACTGGGAGAAAGTAAGGGCAACTCCAGGTACTGAAGCAATTTCCTGAGAGTTAAGCCAGGTCCTGGGCCCGAAGTAATTTTAGTTAACTTTCACCTCTACTTAATTGAAGTTCTTTTTAGCCTGCAAAGACGTGGCTCAGACTTTACCCCAAGCTAATTTTAAGTCTTATTCCCTGTGATGGTTTGGTCCTTTTAAAAGGACATGGCTGAGATTATCTTAGGTTCCACAAATATTTTACTCTAAGACAGAGGTCTTCAAACTTGGCCATTTTATAACTTGTGGACTTCAACTCCCAGAATTCCTCAGCCAGGCACGCTGGCTGAGGAATTCTGGGAGCTGAAGTTCACAAGTCATAAAAGGGCCAAGTTTGAAGACCCCTGCTCTAAGAACTTGAGTCTTGCCTAAAATTACATCAGTCCTCAAGAACTGACTTTATTTCAAGAAAATAAGTCAACTTCCCTGACCTGAAGTAATTTTAGTTAACTTTTTTGTTTAGTTCCTTGAAGTAGCTAGTCCTCAACGTATTTTGCTTCTTTTAAGGACTTGAGCCGACTAAAGTGATCTCAGGTCCCAAGAAATCAGTTTATTCCTGAGAGCAAGGTCAGCTCCTGAGTAATTTTATCTTTACCTTTAAAACTATTTTTTAATTCTTGACTTGCCTATGGTGGTTTGGTCCTTCTAAAAGGACATGGCTGAGATTACCTTAGATGCCACCAATATTTTAAAATGTGCCCTTGGCTAAAATTACTTTAAGAGCTGACTTTATTTCAAGAAAGCAAAGTCAACTCCAGGACCTGAAGTAATTTTGGTTAACTTTTGCCTTTAGTTACTTGAAGCCACTAGTCCTCTACATATTTTCCTTCTTTTAAGGATTTGAGCCTTGATTAAAACTTCCCCAGGTCCAAAGAGCTGACTTTATTCAAGAAAGGGCAACTCCAGGGACTGAAGCCATTTTGCCTTTAAGCTAATTTTACTGCTTGTTCACCTGTGGCAGTTTAGCCCTTTTAACCACACCTGGCTAAAATTGCTTCAGCTTACTGCAAGGACAAAGCTAATTTTAACTCTTATTCACCTTGGTGGTTTGGTCCTTTTTTAAAAAGGACATGGCTGACATTACTTGAGGTTCCACCCAAATTTTATTCTAAGAATTTAAAGTCCTGGCTAAAATTCCCCCAGGCCCCAGGAATTCCCTTTATTCCTGAGAGGAAGGTCTGCTCCTGAGGCAATTTTATCTTTAAAGCTAATTTTAACTCTTATTCACCTGTGGTGGTTTGGTCCTTTTTTAAAAAAAAGGACATGGCTGACATTACTTGAGATCCCACCCAAATTTTATTCTAAGAATTTAAAGTCCTGGCTAAAATTCCCCCAGGCCCCAAGAACTCCCTTTATTCCTGAGAGGAAGGTCTGTTCCTGAGACAATTTTATCTTTAAAGCTAATTTTAACTCTTATTCACCTGTGGTGGTTTGGTCCTTTTTTTTAAAAGGACACGGCTGAGAATTACCTCAGGTCCCACCCAAATTTTAAGAACTGGCGTTTTGGCTAGAATTACTGCAAGAAAGCAGCGGTTTGCGTTATTCCCCGAGGGAAAGACGGAGAATAAATATCTTTAGTGACCTGTGGCATTGGCGTCCTTTGAATTAAAGCCCCCTTGAGAGTTCACCTCAGCCCCCCCCCTGGCGTTTTACTCCTAAGAATACACGCCGCGCTTAAAATTACCACAGGTGCTCCCCTTACTCCGCGAGAATAGGCTAAAGAACTCACGCTCCCCTCAGGTATCTTACAACGTAGAAAAGCCTCACAATTACCTCAAAAGCTCAAAAGGCCCTGCCCGGCCTCGAGCTCGAGGACTTGGGCCGCGGGAGCGCCGGAGAGAGAGACATTTTAGCCCCCCCGGCGCCCCGCAGCATCGTCTCTTTTGAGGGAAAAAAAGAGACGCGGGAGCGGCGTCCGCTGCCTGCGCAGCGCGCTCGCTTCGCTTTTTTTGCACTCCGGCTGAGGAGCCCGCCGTCTTTTTAAACTGTCCCCGCCTCTCGGAGAGAAGGAGACAGACCGCTGAGCCAATCCGAGGGACGCGTTTTCGGAGCAGCCAATCAACGGGCGAGGTGGGCGGTCCGAGGGCGCTGGGCGGGAGAGGCGCGCGCTCAAACACAGGTGCGAGCGCTCGGCTGGTTCCCCGGCTCGCGCGGCGGTTGCCATGGAGACGGCCGCGGCGCGCGCGGGAAGGCTCATCACGGCCAGGTGCGCCTACGCCACACAGGTAAAGGCGATTAGGCGACTGCGACGCTGGTTCTAAGTTTGCGTGTGTGCGTGTGTGTGTGCAATGCTTTCTCCTCACCTAGGGGAGCCTTGGACTACAAATCCCATCCGTCAGGCAGCCGGCGGGTCTCCCCTTGTGCGTGAGAGGCTGGAATAGGGTTGGAGGTTGTCTCCTTCCCCTCCACCTCGCCTCCCCCGCTGCAAAGGTCCAATTTTTAAAAAAACATTTTTTGCAGCAGTGCTTTTTAGGATTGAGCGACCCAGAGGGTGACTTTGGGCTTCTACTGAGGACTGCTTTGGATTACAAGTCCCATCAGCCATTTCCGGGGTGGAGGGGTGTTGATAGGGATGGTCTCTTTTTGCAACAGAAAGCTTTTTTTTTTCTTTGCTCCTGTTGAGCAGGTTTCTCCCCCCCCTTGCTTAAAATGCTCAGTTTTTACCCCAAAAAAATCTGAAAATGTGATACATAGCAAAAAAAATAATAAAAATAAAATGGTGTTATGTACAGTATAGGAGAAACTTTGGACTACAGGTCCCATTAGCCAGCCTTTTGGGGGGGATGATGGGGATTGCTACTCTTGCAACAGATTGCCCTTCTGGTGGGTGGGTGGTCCCCTCCACCTAAAATTCAAAGCTCTTTTTGTTTTTGTTTGCATCTTCGCCACCTTGTCACAATCTTGCCAGGCAGCCCTTGGTTTTATTTTGAATTTGTTATTTTTCCCCCAGTCTTTTTTTCTTTAAGAAAAATAATAATCCAGGACTGGTTTGTTTTGCTTTGCTTTCTAGGGATTCTGCTAAAATGTTGTAATAAGAGTTTCTGATACATAGTGTCTTGCCCAGTGAAAGAAATTGACTCAAATTTGAAACTATTTCTTCCTTTTTCTATTATTGGAACTCTTTCCTACCTACAGTTAAATGTTTTCAAAAGAGGTCTGATACATTTATATCCCCATCATAAGGATTTTAATAACTTTTAATGAGACCCCTCTCAACATTTTCCTCCAAGTTGCGCCCTCCAGACAGGGCAGGACAACGACCTGCAGAATTAACCAAATGGCTTTGTTTTTTCTTTATTCAGAAAAATATTCCAGCAGTGTTCAACAAATCACTGTTAAGAGACGAATACCTTCTTGTTAAGCCATTTTATTTGGATGGGTAGAAGAAAAGAACATTTTGCTAGTGATTGCAGAGACCACATCAAACTATTCTCACAAGTGGGTGAACAAGAAACATGTTACAGCCCCTAAACTTTTAAGACGCTTCCACTCTCAATATCCTGTATAATTGATATGCCTGTATTGTTTGTTTCCGTTCCCTTTTTGTCTATCTAGGTGGATTTCCCGTTCTAGGGGGGGGGCACATGTCAAGTCCCCAAAACCCTTATTGTTTTTCCTGCATATATGCTTGGGGCCAGCCATTCTGCTGTGGGGAGGGGGGAATTTTATTTTGCTTGGGATAACTTTCGCTTTCCACCAG
The DNA here is from genome assembly GCF_016545835.1 of Crotalus tigris. Classification (NCBI taxonomy): domain Eukaryota; kingdom Metazoa; phylum Chordata; class Lepidosauria; order Squamata; family Viperidae; genus Crotalus; species Crotalus tigris. The sequence continues at coordinate 533,686 of NW_024100631.1, read as the reverse complement.
CTATGGAAACTGGACAAGACCTTGATTGCACACCAACTTGAGCCAGTTACCCGCACACGGTGCCACCTGTGGATTGCCTGGATTTCAAATGGACATTATGACTTTGGTGGGAGAAGATAGTTTGCTTGCTTCACTATACCGTTTGCGTGGGATTTTCCCCAGATCTTGCTTTGACTTCCCTACTGTCCCTGACCCCTAATAAAAGCTTCCTTTAAAGACAATACCTGCTTCAAGATTTCTGCTTCCTTGGGTGGTTAGCCGAGGTGGGTCCTTACACATTGGAAGACTGCTATCATGTCACCCCTAGTCCTTCTTTTCATTAAACTAGACACAACTCAATTCCTGCAACCGTTCTTTGCACGTTTCAGCCCCCAGCCCCCTAATCATCATGGTTGCTCTTCTCCGCACCCTTTCCAGAGTCTCAACGTCTTTTTTGTATCATGGTGACCAAATGCAGTAATCCATGTGTGACCTCAGCAATGCAGTGAATGAAGCATTCCTGGTGGTTCCAATTCATTTCTCAGTTATTGAGTGTTTAATCCTTCACCTTTCTGCTTTAATTCTGGGCTTTAGAAAGATCTCTCTGTCCCCCCCCCCATTTCCCCTCTACTGAATTCATGCTCAGTCAGCTGGTATTGAGAATTGCCTTCCAGCTAAATGTCCGAGTTGTGGACAAACACAGCTCCATGGAAATTCTCTGTTATGTAAGAACAAACTTTGAGGAACAACAGCGATAGGAACAAACACCCATGGCCAACAAATAGGCCGAGAATGAAGTAGTGTATTTCAGGACTGTGTTCCTCAAAGGGTTCAGAAAAGACATAGTATGGAGTCCTTGGTGCTCGCTGAGCTTGGTTTTCTTGCAGACATTTCATGACCCAACTAGATAACATCATCAGTGCTAGAATGGAATGGAATTTGAGGAGAGGAGAGGAGAGGAGGAAGGAAAGATGGACTGATTGACTCTGGGGTCCTTGGTGCTCTCTGAGCTTGCCTGTTTTCTTGCAGACATTTCATGACCCAACTAGGTAACATCATCAGTGCTACAAGGGAATGGAATTTATGGAGAGGAGAGGAGAGGAGGAAGGAAAGATGGACTGATTGACTTTGGAGTCCTTGGTGCTCTCTGAGCTTGCCTGTTTTCTTGCAGACATTTCATGACCCAACTAGATAACATCATCAGTGCTAGAAGGGAGTGGAGTTTGTGGAAAGGAGGAGGAGGAAGAAAAGGAGGACTGTGGGGTCCTTGGTGCTTGCAGGCATTTCATGCCCCAACTAGGTAACATTACGGGTGCTAGAAAGAAATGGGGTTTGTAGTGAGGACGACTGTGGGGCCCTTGATGCTCTCCAAGCTGGCAGACCTTTCATTTTTTCCCCTTAGAGCAGTGGTTCTCAACCTGTGGGTCGGGACCCCATTTGGGGTCGAACGATCATTTCACGGGGGTCGCCAAACAACGCAGTCCGCCATTTTCTTCCCCCTTTTCCTTAGCTGTGCTACTCCCTTTTATTCTATTGGCTTTTGAAAGCCAATAGAATAGACTCTCTTGAATAGAGTCTAATTCTATTGGCTTTCAAAAGCCAATAGGAATTGTCCAGGCTGTCTCTGCCCTGCTGAGCCCGCCAAAAGTCCCATTCTGCAAACGGTGCTGCACCAGTTGAGTAGTCCTCGACTTACAACCGGTTGAGTAGTCCTCGACTTACGACCGGTTGGGGGTCGCGGCATTAAAAAGGTTGAGAACCACTGCCTTAAAACTTCCGACAACTGTTGCTGCTCTCTGCTGGCCAATGATGAAATTCACAACAAATCAGAACCATTTCTCAACCGTCAAGGAACAAGCAGTCACAATCGTCCATCACCAAGTATTGCAGCGCCCAACGTTTTAAATTTTTTTAAAAAAGAAGGTATTTATTGCATTCTGTTACCCCCAAACAGTCACTGCAAGGAAAAATATTCTGCAAAGAGATCATCTTTGTCCCTAAAGAGGCCTCGGGCTTGCCGATATTCCAGTGGAACGTCTGCGGATTCTTTCTTAATGTCCTTATCAAATATCTTTGGGGGTGGGGGAGAGAAGGAGGGAGGGAGGGAGAGAAGGAAAAAAAATCAATTTATTTTACATGTTGACTCGCTCTTTTCAGCTCACTTTCTTTTTTTCTTTGTTTTTTTTCTCCCACGCTCAATACCAGCTTGGCTGTGTTTGACATTTTCCCAGAGTGCATTTGAGAAAACAACACCAACTGGCTGCCACTGTAGCCACGGAGGAATGACAAAAAAAATATATCAGGAGAAACCAATGTGGATTTCCTAATTTGCTTTTCAGGGTTTCCTACTTGACGAGGCTGTTGCAAGAATTCTGCAAAGCCAGCGCTGGATCGAATCCAGATTTCTTAGGCAACCTTGCCTCTTTTATGATTCGTGGACTTCAACTCCCAGAATTCCTGAGCCAGCATGGGGGAACTATGGCCCCCTCATGACTCGTGGACTTCAACTCCCAGAACTCCTGAGCCAACATGGGGGAACTATGGCCCCCTCATGACTCGTGGACTTCAACTCCCAGAATTCCTGAGCCAGCATGGCTCAGCTTGGAAACTCTCCCTTTCCCCTCAGCATGGCTGGCTCAGGAATTCTGGGAGTTGAAGTCCACGAGTCATAAAAGAGCCAAGGTTGCCTACCCTTGGGCTAGGAGCATGGAATTCTTCAAATATAGTTGGTCGACTTACAGATGCCATTAAGGAAGACGGTTGTTAATTGAGTTTTGCCCCATTTTACGACCCTTTCTCGCTACGGCTGCTAAGGGTATCACTTCAGTTATTAAGACGGCAACAGACATGTTAAGTGAATCTAAACAAGTAACTGTTTGAGGTTAACCACAGCGCTGAAAAAAGCTGACTTACGCCTGTTTTTCACACTTATGACCGTTGCAGCATCCCCATGGACACGGGATCAAAATCCGGACGCTTGCCAACTGACTCATATTCCTTCCTTCTTTTCTCCCTCCCTCATCCACTCAAGTTATTTTCCTTCCTTCCTTCCTTCCTTCCTTCCTTCCTTCCTTCCTTCCTTCCTTCCTTCCTTCCTTCCTTCCCTCCCTCCCTCCCTCCCTCCCTCCCTCCCCAGTGGCTAGAATGCAGCACTGCAGGATAACTCACTGCTCACTCCAGGAGTTCAATCCTGACCAGCTCAGGGTTGACTCAGCCTTCCGTCCTTCCGAAGTCGGTAAAATGAGGACCCAGATTCATAGGTATATACTAACCTCAAAGGCTGTCAGTTCTAGGATCTCGGACAAATCCTGTTCCATCACGGAGAGAGGCAGGTTAATTTCAGCAGCAGCCCTGGCAACGTCAGGATGATAATGGTTCTGCAGCGTCTGAAGAACACAAGAAGGGTAGACTCGCATGAATATCCGCCTTGACAAATAGCGATCATTCCATCTGGGTCACCAAGATATCCTCTCCATGCTGTCACCATCCTTACGTTAGGAATGCAGGCGCTGTACATCAGGGATCCCCCTATTTATTGGCAGGCCAGCATGCAAGTGTGCGTAGCTTGACTTGTTCGCATGGCGGGCTGGTGCGTATGCGCACACACATGCAGCTCAACTTGTGCAAGTTGAGCGGAATGCACATGTGCGCCGGCCCGCTGCTTGAACAATCTAGCTCCCCTTTCAAACCCCCAGCCCCAGTCCGTCGGGCTGCCAAGTCACGAAGCCTGGGCATTGTTGCTGTGCACCAATTCCAATTTTCTGGACAAGAGATGAGGCAAGACTTTGTGGAAAGCACTCACCATGAAATGCTTCAGAATCCTTCTCTAATTGTGGGATATTGCCAAGTTCTTTCAGCACTGGACTGTGAAACCACAGACCCAACTCCCTTCATCTTGGGGGTGGGTGATGGGTTATAAAGCCCATAAATAAGAAATAAAGATGGCAGATCAAGCGACTGTGGTGTCCTTGGTGCTCTCTGAGCTTGGTGGTTTTCTTGCAGACGTTTCGTAACCCAACTAGGCAACATCATCAGTGTCAGGAGGGAGTGGGGTTTGCGTAGTGAAGGAAGGGGAGGGGGAAGGGAGAGGAGGAGAACTATAAGGTCCTTGGTGGCCTCTGAGCTTGGTTGCTTTCTTGCAGATGTTTCATGACCCAACTAGGGAATATCAGTAGGAGGAGGAGGGGGGGAGGAGGATTGTGGGGTCCTTGGTGCTCTCTGAGCTTGGTGGTTTTCTTGCAGACCTTTCATCACCCAACTAGGCAACATCATCAGTACTAGCAGGAGTAGGGTTTTCTGTTTATATACTACTGGCTTGCTCTGTCAGGGTTGGGGAGTGTTCTTGGAGGATCAAGTGACTGCTAAAGGCACAGATGTTTGTGCTGGTGCAGATGTTGCTCACTCAATCTGTCCTTCCCCCCTCCCGGATTTATGAAGCCAGAATCCCACTACGCCCTCAAGTTCCTCTTAGATGAAAACCTACTTTTATTTCCCACAAGGAGCTCTCCAGAGCCCTGCTTTCCAAGGGGTCTTTTTCCTCCATCCTGTAAGGATCCTCCGGCATCTCTAAAGAAGAGAAAAGAAAGAAAACCAGAATAAGCTCTTGGGGGCGTGAGGACTTCTCCTTGCCTTCCACAATCCCAAGAGATGGCAGATGTTTCTCCTCAAACCCCGATTTCAAAGGAAACCCTTTTGCTGAAGCTACATTGTGGGGAACGGCTGGGATAGAAATAATAATAACAACAATCACAGTAATAATAATAAAGTTGGAAGGGACCTTGGAGGTCATCTGATCCAACCCCCTGCTCAGGCAGGAAACCCTATACCATTTCAGACAAGTGGCTGTCCAGTCTCTTCTTTAAAACTTCCAGTATTGGAGCATTCACCACTTCTGCAGGCAGGTTGTTCCACTGGTTAATTGTTCTAACTGTCCTGAAGTTTCTCCTTAGTTCTAGGTTGCTTCTCTCCTTGGTTAGTTTCCATCCGTTGCTTCTTGTCCTGCCTTCAGGTGCTTTGGAGAATAGCTTGACTCCCTCTTCTTTGGGGCAGCCCCTGAGATATTGGAAGACTGCTATCATGTCCCCCCTCGTCCTTCTCTTCGTTAAACTAGACATACCCAATTCCATCAACCTTTCCTTATATGCTTTAGCCTCCAGTCCCCTGATCATCTTTGTTGCTCTTCTCTGCACTCTTTCTAGAGTCTCAGCATCTTTTTTACATTGTGGTGACCAAAACTGGATGCCGTATTCCAAGTGTGGCCTTACCAAGGCCTTGTAAAGTGATATTAATTGCAAAGATCTTTGCAGGGCTGCCTTGTGCGGCGAGCAAGCAAAACTGGAGCAAAGCCAGCCAGACGTTCTCCAGTGTCTTCCCCAGATCCTTGAGGAGATACAATCCAGGCTGTCGGTACACATTGGCAGGTTTTACCCTTCCTTCTCCGAGTCAGTCAACCTCAACAAGAGGGAATGAAAACACACGGCCTTTTTGAGCTGCGTTGTTCTCACCTGCAGGGCCGTGGGGCCTGTGGATGAGCGCCTGGCACGACTGATGCCTCCTCAAGAGGTTACAGATGAAAGGAATGACAATCAGCAAGCCATCAGGAGGGGCGGTGAGCGCCAGGCGGGAGAGGCGCTTGGCAAAGGCTGCCACCAGATACGCCGGCAAGTGCCTGTCAGAAGTAATGGAAGAGGCCAAGGAAAGAGACTATTCGTGAGCTCAGGGCTGAACTATGCAATCCCTCGGTACTCTTGGTTTGTGGCTTCCTTGAAGACGGGGTGGTTGTCTTGCAGACATTTCATTAGCAAACAAGGTATTGTCATCCGTGAGAGAAGGGAGTAGAGTTTGCAGAGAGGAGGAAGGGATGGAGGAGGGAAGGAAGGAGGGAGGGAGAAAGGAAGGAAGGAAAATGAGAGGGAGGGAGGAGAGAAGGAAGGAAAATGTGAGGGAGGGAGGGAAGAAAGGAAGGAAGGAAAATGAGAGGGAGGGAGGGAGGGAAATGAGGGAGGGAGAGAGGAAGGAAGGAAGGAAGGAAGGAAGGAAGGAAGGAAGGAAGGAAGGAAGGAAGGAAGGAAGGAAGGGAAGAAGGGAAGAAGAAGGAGAAGGAAGAGAAAAATCAAACTGCGTTCAGATAATCCAATATCCTTATCTGATAGCTTTATTAAGAGGAGGAGGAGGAGGAGGAGGAGAACAACTGTGGGGTCCTTGGTGCTCTCTGAGCTTGGTGGTTTTCTTGCAGACATTTCATGACCCAACTAGGCAACATCATCAGTGCTAGAAGGGAGCGGGGTTTGCTCTCTGTTTATACCCCAGTACAATTCCCCAATCAAGGAACCACCAACACAAACAAACAAGCTAACAGCAAACAACCTCCTAATCAAGGAACCACCAAGAACACTCCCACCAAGCCTGACAGGGCAAACCACTAGTCCATAAACAGAAAACAAACCCCACTCCTTTCTACCACTGATGATGTTACCTAGCTGGGTCATGAAACGTCTGCCAGAAAAGAGCCAAGTTCTGGGAGCACCAAGGGCCCCACAAACAGAAGAGACAAGGACACTAAGAGGAAGCTACTTTTTACCCATAACTCACACAAGTCCACGATGCTAGCATAAAGTTCCTTAAAAACCATCTTCCTGTTTAGAAGCGGTCAATCCTGAATGAATAAACCACGATAGTTCAGGGGTCTCCAACCTTGGCAACGTTAAGACTTGGGGACTTCAACTCCCAGAATTCCTCAGCCAGCCTCCCCAAGTCTTAAAGTTGCCACGGTTGTGGACCCCTGCTCTAGTTAGTCCTCGTTTAGCGGCTGCCTTGTTTGGGGACTGTCTAAACTAGAGTCACAGTGGTAACGAAAAAATGATTTTATGGCCAACCTTCACACTGATGACATTTGCAGGGAGACAAAGCAAAGGAAAACGGAAGTCAGATCGTAAGCACAGTCGTAGTTTGACTTTGCTTCATTTAACAACCAAAGGCGGTCGCTAAACAAGGACAAAAATGAAGGAAGCTGGCCTCATTGATTCTATGAGGTTTTTTTCCAGCCCCCCCCCCCAAGGAGTTGGGCTGGAGATGCATACAGGGAAACAAACTCTACACCCAAGTTATTATGGGATACTGGTGGGAAACACAATACAAAGCAGGTCTTGGGAAAGCATCAAACTTTGACTTACGAAGAAGATAAGAACAAATCCAATAAACGAAAGAAGCGTGCACGGCATTTTACGTGGAAGATGGAGGGGTCCAGGTGACTGTACAGTTTCGTGTAGAATTCTGGATATTCCCTACAACAACAACAACAACAAAATCTCAACAACAGATTGACTTAAAGAGTGTTGTTTTTCAACATTCCCAATAGAGCAGGGGGTCTTCAAACTTGGCTCTTTTATGACTTGTGGACTTCAACTCCCAAAATTCCTCAGGCCAGCGTGCCTGGATGAGGAATTCTGGGAGTTGAAGTCCACAAGTCATAAAAGGGGCCACATTTGAAAACCCCTGCAATACAGGCGTCCCAACTTTCAGAACAGAAGCTCAAAAAGAAACCAGGTTTAAAACTTTCAAATCTCCTTCCAACATGGTTAGGTAGAAAAAAAGAAAGGGTGTTAGATAATTTGTGGGTTTAAATTTTTTTTTTTGTTGTCAATAAAACTTTTTCAATAAAAAAAAAATAAAGTAAGAAGGTAAATTCTGGAATAATATGTGTATTTTAGTTATGTGAATTACCTTACAATGAAATGAGGAAAACCAAGGCTATCCGAAGCTTAAACATTGGTTATAAAAGGCTAAATTGGAATATGTTAATTGGAATTAAATAAAACCTAAAAACGGGACTTGGATCTGTATAACCAAAATGTTATTGATAAATGTATTGACTGATTGAGCTTTAGCTAGAAATCTATTCGTATGAATACGATATAATATTTGTGGGAAACAGAGAAGGAATCCTTACTGATGTAACCTGAGATATACATGAATGATTTTGTTATTGGATTATTGGCTACCCTATCACCACGCTGCTTCCTAAATATTTGGAGGTAAAAATTTTAAAAAATTAATAAAACTTGTGGGTTTTTTTTTTTTTAAAAAAAAAAGAATAGGGATTTTTTTTTTTCCCAAGGACCTGCTAAGGCACTTACAGATTATATTGGACAATCAAAACAAAGAGTCCATTTAAGGCCAGAAGGCTGATGTCTCCACCTGAAAGAGAGGCATAAAGCAGAGTTAAGAAGAACCAAGTCAGGAGGGACCCTTGGAGGTCATCTAGTCTAATGCTCTGCTCAAGCAGGAAAAGTAAGAGCTATTTGTCGGGAGACCCAGCAGAAGCGCCACCAGATGTGACGCCAGAGGCCGGCGGGTTCACCCAACCTCTTTCTGGAGACCCGGGGTCTTCTTTCCTGCGCCATCGTTTCTTCCCTAAACTCCAAAGTCAACCCTACCCATCCTTGGCACCATCACTCACCAACGTCGTAAGCCACGGTCAAGAAATCCATCAAGAGGGCGGGCTCGTTCAGGTGGGGCAAGATGGAGTCATGTAGGATGAGCAAGACTTTTTTGTAGAGGTTTCTTGGTAGCTACCCAGGAAAAGAGAGAGAGAGAGAGAGAGAGAGAGAGAGAGAGAAGGTGGACCATGTTAGGTAAGGGGGATGGAGGCAACAATCAACTGTCTTTCTTTCAAGCATGGTCTGGTGGAAAGGCTGAACAACGCCGGGATGTTCCTTCCCTTCCCTTCTCCCTCTCTCTCTCCTTCTTTTCTTCCTTCCTCCCTCCCTTCTCCTCCTCCTTCCCTCCTTTCCTTTCTTCCTTGCCTTGTTTTCCTTCCTTTCTTTCCTTCCCTTCCTTTCCCCTCTCCGTTTTCCTTCCTTCCTTCCCTTCTCCATTTTCCTTCCTTCCCTTTTTCTATCTTTTTTCTTTCCTTCCTTCCCTCCCTTTTCTTCCTCCCTTCCTTCTCCTATTCCTCTCCCTTCTTTCCTTTCTTCCTTCCCTCCCTTTCTCTTTTTCCTTCCTTCCCTTCTCCATGTTCCTTTTCTTTCTCTTCCTTCCTCCCTCCCTCCTTCTACTCCTCCCTCCCTTCCTTCCTTCCCTTGTTTTCCTTCCTTCCTTCCCTCCCTTTCCCCTCTCCGTTTTCCTTCCTTCCCTTCTCCGTTTTTCTTTCTTTCTTTCTTTCTTTCTTTCTTTCTTTCTTTCTTTCTTTCTTTCTTTCTTTCTTTCTTTCTTTCTTTTTCTTCTTTCCTTCCCTCCCTCCTTCCCTTTCTTCCCTCCATTAAGAAACATTCTAATCTCTCCTGATCAAGGTGCAGTTGAGGCCAGACTTAGATGGATGAAATTATTACTCAGGTGTGACGTTAAGCCCACCATCAACCTTTGAGATCCTCAACGTCCCCACCTGGTATTTCAGGAATCCAAGCCACATCCTCTCAAAGGCCTGTCTGTGTTCCTGAAAAAAAAAAAAAAGTTATGGAGAAAAAAGTGAAGCAGCCTTCAGAACGAACCATCCTGCAGGCTTAAATGGGAAAGCCAAGCGTGTCCATCAAAATACATCCAAGTTCTCGAGATGTTTCAGGAGGCTATCACGCCAGTCCTGCTTTGTTCAAAAATCCCTCTTTTTTTCTCCTACTTTCCTATCAGCTTGGTTCACACACCAGGCCCGGCAATTGAATTCACACAGCCTGGTCATGTTGGTCTTTATTTTGTGGTCCACCTTGTTGCATCACCCCTTCCCCAGAAATGCAACAAGCCCACCTTCAAGATTTGCCTTAAGCAAGGTCAACCAAAGAGCAACAACGAATGCTTTCGCTCAGTCAAAAGATCTACCTTTAGTTTGGACACTTTCCACTCCTCCTGATTAGCTGTCAAGAGAGAAAGAGAGACCCAATTTTAAAAACAAAAACTGCTGGGAGAACCAAGGCAACTCCTTGGAACGTTTTCTCCCCAAGTTTAGGAATAATTTAGACTTTTAACAATTTAGATAATTTGGACCTGATGGACTGCTTAAACCAAACACAAGGCCCGGGGGCCGGATGCGGCCTGCGAAATGGTTTCATGTGGTCCATGAAGCCATCCTGGACACAGTGAGGGAACGGCCCCCACTGCCTTGGCCCTGGCCCAGGTTGGCCGGGAGCCAATGTACAATTTTGTGGTGGCCAACTATGCTGAAACACATTCAGTCTTAGCTCCACAAGGCCGTCTGGAAACAGCGAGGAACCAGCCCCTGCCGCGTCGTCCCCGTCCCCTGGGTGCATGCTGGGGAGGTGTCCCCCTTTGTGAGGAATGAAGAAATGCACCATCGCCTGGAAGTGGCCAGCAAATGGCCCTCGCCTACTTCACATATCCGCCTTGATGGGCTCTGCCCTGTTCCCACCCCCTTCTGCCAGAGACCCTCAGATCGGTCTCACTCCTGCCCAGGCCCCCACAGGCACCCTTGACGTGAATGACGTAGAGCTGGACCACGCCCACCCAGTAGGCCACACCCATTCCATCCATGCCCACCCAGTAGCCCCCCCCTCCCAGGGCAACCGCAATGCTGATGCGGCCCTCAATGAAATTGAGTTTGACACCCCTGGCTTAAACCACGAATAAGCTGAGTCCACTCTTGGCATATCTGCCCAGATCACAAACAAGATGCGAGAAACCAGGACATTTCGCTCACCATGTTCCACCAGAAATTTTTTTATCTTGCTTTCCTCACTCGGCATGACAATGGACGAAAGGAGATGGAAGGCGTTGCTTTGGTAAACCCGTAGAGGAGCCTGCGGGAAGGAAAAAAACAGACAATAAAATGGCAGACGCTTTAAATGCTTTGAGGCAAGGACCAAAGGTAGCGCAAGGTGCTTTTTTTCTCTCTCTCTCTCTCTCCCCCAGCCGCTAAAAGCCAACAAAATATTCCTTACGATGCGATTCTGTCCTCTTTGGAAAATTATTTTTTTATCTTGCCTTTTTCTTGCCAGGAGCTCAGGGGAGTGAAAAACTTGCCCCATCACCTCCTCCTCCTCCTCCTATTATAACTTTTCTTTTTTTCTGTTCCTTTGATTTTCAAACAGCTCAAAGAATGAAGTAAGTGACTACATCAAAAAGGCACAGAACTCCACTTGAACTACTAAAAGGGAAGGAGGAGGAGGAGGTTTTCAGCTTAACAATGGAGAAGGAACAGGATATTTTTTTTCATAACAATGGAGAAGTAGGAAGAAAAGAAAGTGAAGGAGATGTTTTCATCATAATGGAGAATGAGAAGGATATTTTTCTCATAAGAATGGAGGAGGACGAAGCTTTCATAATAATGGAGAAAGATTTTTTTTTATATAATAATGGAGGAAGAGGAGGATTGTGTGGTCCTTGGTGCTCTCTGAGCTGGCTTGTTTTCCTCCAGATGTTTCATTACCCAACTAGGTAACGTCATCAGTGCTAGAAGGGAGTTGGGTTTGCGGCGAGGAGGAGGAGGACTAATAGGAGAAAGGTTTCATAACAATGGAGAAATATTTTTTGGAGGATAGAGGAGGACTGTGGGGTCCTTGGTGCTCTCTGAGCTGGGTGGTTTTCTTGCAGATGTTTCATGACCCAACTAGGGAACATCATCAGTGCTTGAAGTAGGGTTTGCGGAGAGGAAGGGGGAGGAGGAGGAGGAAGAGGAGAAGGAGGAAGAGGACTGTGGGATCCTTGGTGCTCTCTGAGCTTGGCTGTTTTCTTGCAGATGTTTCATGACCCAACTAGGGAATAGCATCAGTGCTAGAAGGGAGTGGGGTGAATGGAGGAGGAGAAGGAGGAGGAAGAGGACTGTGGGGTCTTTAGTGCTCTCTGAGCTTGGCTGTTTTCTTGCAGATGTTTCAAGACCCAACTAGGTAACATCATCAGCGCTAGACAGGACTGGAGTTTATGGAGAGGAAGAGGTGGGTGAGATGGCCACAGAGGTGTCCTTTTTAGTAGGCCTATTCTACATGCCTTCAACCACGGTGTTCCTGCCAAGGAAATCCTAGGAGACAGAACAGAACTGGCTGCAGTGGCCAGTGACCCCCAGGAGGTGCCCGATCCGACCCTCAAAAAAAGACGCACATAAAGCCGCTCTCAGCAAGGACGTCAAGGTACCTGTTTGGCCTTTGTCATCACGTTCCCCACGTTTTCGGCCACCGCCTTCATCACAAAGTACCGGACATCGTCCTCTTCCATGTACACATGGAAACGCGAGATTAGCAGGAAGGAATTGTGATCCGTCTGGATTAGACCGTCCACCACCACCTGAAAGGGCGCAGAGAGAATTGAGATCACATTTGCACAATCCTCAGGCCCTTCCTAGTAGATGTAAATTCTCTCTCCCAAGAGGTGGGGAACCCTCCCCCACCTGGAAAAAAAAAGTTTGGGGGAAGTATAACAAAGAATTTGGGGAGAATTCATCCCATCAGGATCCTCAAAATCTGCTAGTTTTCTCAGAATGGGGGGAGAGAGAGACAGGGCAGAGGATGAAGAAATGAAACCAAGCGCTGAATCAAGGAAAGTACCCCAGGGAGTCCTCGAAATATTAATATTAATAACATTAACATTAATAACAATAATAATAATAATAAGAAGAAGAAGAAGAAGGAAGGAAGGAAGGAAGGAAGGAAGGAAGGAAGGAAGGAAGGAAGGAAGGGAGAAAGGAAGGAAGGAAGGAAGGGAGAAAGGAAGGAAGGAAGGAAGGGAGAAAGGAAGGAAGGAAGGAAGAAAAGTATCCCAGGCAGTTCTTGAAATAATAATAATAATAATAATAACAACAACAACAACAGTAACAATAATAATAAAGTTGGAAGGGATCTTGGAGGTCATCTAGTCCAACCCCCTGCTCAGGCAGGAAACCCTATACCATTTCAGACAAATGGCTGTCCAGTCTCTTCTTATAAACTTCCAGTGTTGGAACATTCACAGCTTCTGAAGGCAGGTTGTTCCACTGGTTAATTGTTCTGACTGTCAGGAAGTTTCTCCTTAGTTCTAGGTTGCTTCTCTCCTTGATTATTTTCCATCCGGGACCATGGGGATGCCCCAAACGTCACTGAGTGTGAAAAATGGTCATAAGTCACATTTTTCAGTGCCGTTGTAACTCTGAACGGTCCCTAAACGAACCGATGCTAAGTCGAGGACTCCCTGTCTTATTTTGCGTCGTCGCACGTTCGCATTCGGACAACCGGAACCAAAGTTTAAGGTAAATCAAAATTCAGACGACTTACCTGTAAAAGTTCCCGGGGGAAATTGAAACTCCATTCGTTCTTAACCAAAGGGTATTTGGCTTCCAATTCAACAAAATTCATCAGGGTACAAAGAGCAGTTTCCTTCCACCAAAACAGACAGATAAGAAAGCAGGAGAGCAAAAGAGATATTGAATATTAAATCCATTTATTCCTCTCCCCCCCCCGCAAAATACTCTTCAAGAATCTTGCAGCATTTTTAATACTTTGGAGGGGCTAAAGAATCTGGGAGGCGCTAAGCCACAGCTTCATTGTGGTTCATAGAATAAGCCTCAATTAGCTAAACGCGCAGAAGAGGCTAAACAGGAATCGACCAGGACCCATTGAACTAAGTTAAGTGTTTTTCAAACCTGGCTACTTGAAGAGGGCTGGGGAATTCTGGGACTTGAAGTCCACCCTTGTTAAAGTGGCCAAGTTTGAAAAACACTCATTTAACGCAATGTGGGAATTAGTTCATTGATTGAAAGTATTGATTTGGGATAAAGAGAGACAATGGTGAGATTACAGCAAAAGCCAAAATAATTTTTTTTTTTTCCCTCTTGTTGACTTTATACAATTGTGCTTCTTGGAGGCAAAGAGCCTTTTCAATACAGAGTTGGACACCGTAAAATAAAATAAATATTTGCTAGGGAAGAAATAGGGCAGCTTATGCTGAACTGCACCATACCCCAGAATGTCTGGCGTTTGGCGCTTAGAAAATTAGAATGTTTTGCATTTGAGGTTATAACGTCTTCATTTTGCTCCCCTGGCTTCTGCAAGGCAGATGGAAGATTTACAAAACGTTCCTCCAGATCAGTGGTTCTCAACCTGTGGGTCGGGAACCCATTTGGGGTCGAACGACCATTTCACGGGGGTCGCCAAACAACGCAGTCCGCCACTTTTTTCCCCCTTTTCCTTAGCTGTGCTACTCCCTTTTCTTCTATTGGCTTTTGAAAGCCAATAGAATAGACTCTCTTGAATAGAGACTAATTCTACTGGCTTTCCAAAGCCAATAGGAATTGTCCAGGCTGTCTCTGCCCTGCTGAGCCCGCCAAAAGTCCCATTCTGCAAACGGCGCTGCACCAGTTCAGTAGTCCTCGACTTACGACCGGTTGAGTAGTCCTCGGCTTACGACCGGTTGAGTAGTCCTCGACTTACGACCGGTTGGGGGTCGTGGCATTAAAAAGGTTGAGAACCACTGCTCCAGATGAAAAGCATAACTTCCCTGCAGGTAGAAAGCTAGCATGCCCAGTGGGGAACAACAACAAAAAATTAGATCGTTTCCCCAGACGTGCTGGCTTTCCACTTTTGGGGAAATGTTGAGAGAAAGAAGCCTAGAACTTTTTTTTTTTTTTTTAGCATGTTCCTCAAGTGGAAAGGACAAACAGAAATAATTTGTTTATAAATCTTTTGTTGTTGTTTCTGTTTTACTTTTGCTAGACTATTTTCTGCAATAATTCATCAAATGAAAAGCTGCTAATCATTTTGGCAAACTCACTTTGACCTGGAAAACTTTGTGCCCCATCAGTTCCCCCAGACAAGCGGTGCAGCTGTTGTAGCGATGTCTCATCCAAATTTTATATTTCTCTTCTGCGCTGTAATTTCCTGAAACAAAACAAGGTGTGGATCGGCGAAAAAATGAAGAGAAGCTGCCTATGCTGATCGCTGGGAGGTCATCGGCTAACCATATATACTTGGTATAAACCCAGCCATGAATAAGTCGCCCCACAAAACTGCAATCAAAATTGTTTTAAAGAGTAAGATTTAGGAAAGCTCGTGTCCCAACACCTTTAAAAAGAAAGATCCAGCTGCTTTAATGAACCCAGAGGGCTGTGCTCTCCTGAAGTCCAAAAGCAACTTCTGCCAAATCAGGTTTCAAGCACGCATAGCTTTAAAAAACTACATCAAAATGTCTGCTGTGAGAAAACTCCAGGAAGAAAAAATGATCCAGCTGCTTTAATAAACCCAGAAGGGCTGAGCATACCTGAGGTCCAAAGCACTCCTGTCAAATAAGATTTGAAGCATGCACAGCCTTAAAAACTACCCCACAAAAGAATGTTGCAAAAAAACAACAACAACAACTCCAGGAAGAATGATTCAGCTGCTTTAATGAACCCAGAAGGACTGTGCTCCGAAGGTCCAAAGCAACTTCTGCCAAATCAGGTTTGAAGCATGCACAACCTTACAAATCATCCCAAACAGGAATGCTACAAGAAAACTCCAGGGGAAACACTCCATTGAAAGCAGCTGCATCTTCCTGATGAATCAGAGAAGATGCTCAGCCACAGGCACTCTGCCCACGCTCAGAAACGGTCCATAGTGCCCTACCCTTAGTTCAATCTGTGGCTCTGCTGTCCTGTTTACCACACCCACTGTTGCTTTCCCCCAAGGCCATCCTCTTACCTTGGACAAAGTCTTCCTCAGGGGGAAGTCTGCCAACAAAGAGCTCCCCCCGTGTGAGTAAAGCTCCGAAGAGGCGGCTGCACGTCCGGATGGCACACTCGATTATCTCCTTGTCCTCGGCCTGCGAGGAGGAGAAACCAGGATTTGGGGAAAGGAAGAGAGGGAGAGCAAATCACACAATTAAGCCAGCTGCATGAAACCCTTTGGGAACAGGAGGGTTGCCGTTGAAAACAGCTGCATCCTCCTGGCGAACAAGAAAGGACGTTTGGCTACAGCCACTCGGCACATGCTCAGGAGTAGCGTGCAATTTCTCTGCCCTTCTTAATTGCTCCGCTGACTCTTGAAGCTTTTCCCCCTTACACAAAATTCTCTTGGAGACACGAAGACGGATTCACTCGTGCTATTGAAAGCAGCTGCATCTCCCTGATAAACCAGAGAAGCTACGCCACTGCTACTACTCTGCCCATGTTCAGGAGCAGCCTGTAATTTCCCCTGCCTTTCTGGATTGCTCAGTTCATCCTCAAAAGCTTTTTTTTTTAATCTCCCCCCACCCCTTGCTGCTCCAAACCAAAAGGGTCTTTATTTTCCACTGGCCAGAATCCTTAAGAGCTTCAGGCCAGTTGCCAAATTTCACACCATCCTTGCTTCTCCAAACTTCCTAGAGGCATCCCAAATGGACCTTCCCAATGCCTCCTCCCCTAGCCCTCTCCCCAATTTGAAGAAACACAGCTGGATTCAAGATCCTGCTGATCTAGAGCATATTCTAGATCAGCAGGATCACACACACACTCTCTCTCCCCCCCCCCAAAGGAACCGAGGCTTTGCGAGGCTTTGCATTACCCGTTGCTTTGCGTCCTCCTGCAAAAGCCCCGGGAGAATGTGGGGCACGCGCACATACACACACACACCCTTCCAAGAGGCCGAAACTGTTGCATTAAACACACACACACACACACACACACACACACAGAGCCCTTCCAAGGGGCAGAGACCACTGTATTAAATACACACACACACACACACACACACACACACACAGAGCCCTCCCAAGGGGCCGAGGCCATTACATTAAACACACACACACACACACACAGCCCTCCCAAGGGGCTGAGACCATTGCATTAAACACACACACACACACACACACCCTCAAGGGGCCGAGACAATTGCATTAAAACTACACACAAACACACGCACACAGACACACACACACAGAGCCCTCCCAAGGGACCGAGACCATTGCATTAAAACTACACACACACACACACACACACACACACACACACACACAGAGCCCTCCCAAGGGGCCGAGGCCATTGCATTAAACACACACACACACCCTCAAGGGGCCGAGACAATTGCATTAAAACTACACACAAACACACGCACACAGACACACACACACAGAGCTCTCCCAAGGGACCGAGACCATTGCATTAAAACTACACACACACACACACACACACAGCCCTCCCAAGGGGCCGAGACCATTGCATTAAACACACACACACACACACCCAAGGGGCCGAGACCATTGCATTAAAACTACACACACAGACAGACACACACACAGAGCCCTCCCAAGGGGCCGAGGCCATTGCATTAAACACACACACACAAACACACACACCCAAGGGGCCGAGACCATTGCATTAAAACTACACACACAAACACACACACACACACACACACACCAAGGGGCCGAGACCATTGCATCCCCCCCCCGCCGCCGCGCTGCTCTGCGCCCACCTGCAAAAGCTCCAGGATCTCGAAGACGCGGTTGGCGCAGAGGCGGCTGCCCAGCGTCTCTTCCAAACAGGCGGCCAGCCGTCCTTCGGCTTCTCGGAGCGCAGCCTCCGCCTCCGCCATGGTCCGGCTCGGCTTCCCCTCCGCGGGATGCCCACGTGCGCGGAAGGAAGCCCGGCCAGGCGCCGCCTTGGCCCCCGTCTCCTCCCCTCCGTGGCGGCGAGCGGCAAGCCGGCGCTCCGCCTCCGGGCGGCTGGTGCTCGCCAAGGCCTGGCCCGCCTCTTGCGGGGAGGAGGGGGCTCGGAAGCGTGGGAATGCAGAACCAGGACCTGGAAGGGACCTTGGAGGTCATCTAGCCCAGCCCCCTGCTCAAGCAGGAGACCCTATGCCATTTGAGACAAATGACTGTCCAGGCTCTTCTTAAAAAACACCAGTGATGGAGCGCCCGCAATTTCTGGTGGCAAGCCGTTCCACTGGTTAATGGTCCTCGCTGTTAGGAAGTTTCTCCTTCGTTCCAGCTTGCTTTTCTCCTTGGGTCAGTTTCTATCCGTTGCTTCTTGTCCTGCCTTCTGCTGCTTTGGAAAATAGGTTGACAACCCCCCTTCTTTGTGGCAGCCCCTAAAATAGCGGAACGCTGTTATCCTGTTCCCCCCCCCAGTCCTTCTTTTATCTAGACTTAGCCAAACCCAAATCCTGCCGCCGTTCTTGATATGTTTTAGTCTCCAGGCTTTTGATCATCTTCGTTGCTCTTCTTTGCACTTTTTCCCCAGAATTTCAACATCTGTTTTGTAATGTGGGGAACACCACTGGATGCGGTATTCCAGGTGTGGCCTTACATCTGGGAAACGCTGGGTTGGGCATCTAGCACATCTGGCTGGGCCAAGAAGATATTTCTAAAGGAGCATCGCCTATTGCTCCCCCTGGTCTCCCCCTGCCCATATCATATATACCCATACCATATATATTATTATATACCATATATATTATTAAAACTTTTTAAGAACAATAATAAGAACGAATACAAATCAAACTGGAGCAGAGAAAACGAGACATGTATTTTTAAAATTCTTCTCTTTAAAACATCCCTCAAGGCTGACGCGGAAACATGGGAATATCCAGTTGGGATATTGCATAGTTTTTTAACGGTGCAGAGCTAGCAAAGTTTCAACACAACGGAACAATTTTACATCGCGTGGACGATAAGGTGGCGGAGGCCAGACCTATTTTGATTTAAAAATAAAAAACTTTCAAGATTTAAGGCTCCATCTCCCTAAATGTCATAGTGAGGAAGGCCTGAGGAGACAAAGCACACATTAGGTAACCACAATTACAAGAACGTTATAAAAATGTACACTTTTATTACACTTTCAGGTAAGATACAACACAAATCCTTCCGATCCTACAGTCAAGTACAAATTATTTTTTATGTTCATAAAGGTATTTACAAGTCAGTTTGCCAAGGGAAAGGAAGAAAGGAACGGGACGGGGTATCGGAAACGTGGAACCATCTAAATTGGCATTTTTCCCGTGGAAATCGGACACGGCTCCTTGACGCATTCAAAACTAGGAGAGTGACATTAAAAATTGGTGGTGTTATTTTAGGCATACAGAGTTCATTTACAGCAGGGTCTCTTAACCTCAGCAACTTGAAGCGGGGGTAGACTTCAACTCCCAGAATTCCTCAGCCAGTTGGCTGGGGAATTCTGGGTGTTGAAGCCCACATCGCTTCAAGTTGCTGAGGTTAAGGGACAGGGATGTATAGCCTATAGCAGTGTTTCTCAACCTTGACAATTTTAAGGCATGTGGACTTCAACTCCCAGAATTCCACAGCCAGCATTGCTGGCTGTGGAATTCTGGGAGTTGAAGTCCACATGCCTTAAAATTGTCAAGGTTGAGAAACACTGGCCTACAGCCTTGTGCACACATAACGTTTTAGCATATTTGGGAGCAAAATTAGTTCGACTTGTAGATTTGCACGGGAGGTGGGAAGGAGAGTGACAGTATACTTTAATGCGGGGACCCTCAATTGCCAAGATCCCGGTCTTCTAGGTTACTCAGGGCCAAAAAGGCTCCCCGAAAAATGAAAATTCATTTTCAAATGAATTACTCTATCACTCCCGAATCGCTCCTTCTCAGAGCTTAAATGACAAAATACAAGTCTAGGCTATGAAATAGGTTTTGTGGGAAGAGTACTTCAACAGTGTCGACCAGCTTTCGTGTAGAAAGGTTTTATATATATATATATATATATATATAGTTTTAAAAAGCATACCTTTTTCTAAAAAAAAACCCCAGAGGCTCCAAATAGAAAGGAGATGGCACTAGAACAGCAAAAAAAGTAGTAACAAAGGATAAGAAATTGTGCCTGTTCGAAAGAGCAGAGATGCCGAAGTTTTGGGGCCACCAATTGACCTCAAGTTGGGAACATCTGGAGGTAGGACAGCTTGGCCTGAGTGCCACTTTGCCACCATTTTAGCTACAATAAGTCGGAGGAGGAGGAGGGGAAGAGGGGGAAGAAGAAGAAAAGAGGAGAAGAGGAAGGAGGAGGAGAAAAGAAGACTCGATAGGTAGACAAAAATACCAAACCTAATCTGACCATCTGGCTGACTGTGCGATGGAGGAGGAGGAGGAGGAGGAGGAGGAGGAGGAGGAGGAGGAGGAGGAGGAGGAGGAGGAGGAGGAGGAGGAGAAGAAGGAGGAAGGAGGAAGAAGAAGAAGAAGAAGAAGAAGAGGAAGAGGAAGAAGAAGAAGAAGAGAAGAAGAAGGAGAAGGAGAAGAAGAAGGAGAAAGAAGGAGAAGAGAAGAGAAGAAGAAGAAGGAGAAGAAGAAGAAGAAGAAGAATTTCAAATGCCTGAAGATCTAAAATTTTGGTGCTGATTCTCTCTTTTAACAAAAAAGAAAAAAATAATAATTTGCCCCCCAAATGTCTCTCCTCTATTCCTTTGCAACGGAAATATAGCTGAACTTTTAAAACAAGACTAGCCAAAAGAAAGGGCCAAAACCAACGCTGGAAACTCACACGTTAAATTTCCTTCAGCACGGAAGCTCCACCGAAACCAAGAAAAAAACATCGGATGTGCGACGAAACACAATATTTTTTTTTTTTCCTTTTCACCCATAAAAAAGAAGGGGCCAAGAATGGCAGACTACCATGAAATAAGACAGTTACTCTCACATATTAATACCTTAAAAAAAAAGAAAAAAAGTCCAACCAACCAACCAACCACGTGTCTAGTACATTTAATATCTGAAACCGTGAAAAAGGGAAGCGGAAACTCCAAAAGCAAAGACTTCTCTGTACAAAAGGAAAAAAAAATATATAACACACACACGCACGCACGAACACAAAGACCCAGTAAGCAAAACACAGTAAGCGAAACGCCTCCCCCCCCACCACACACACACAAACCAACCGGTCACAATTGAACGTTTTGTTCGTTTAAAAAAGGCTCACCCCTGAAATGGCAACTGAACTATGGTGCATAATTACAGATACTTACAAATCTTCACATTTTCTCGGCTCGACGGAGAGAGGGGGGGCGCGCTTCGGAGAACCCTTCCTGTCCTCCCCCCTCCCCCGTGGACCTTGTCCCGGCTTTGCACCCCACGAGGCTAAAAAAAAAATAAAATTCCCCCCTTCGGACAGGGACGAGGACACGACGGGCGTTGCCGCCAACCCTGGAGAAGCAACTTGGTGGTTTCCATAAAGAGGGCAGTGAGAGTTGGCGAGCGGTCGGGCTAATGGAGGATTCGAAAGAACGGCGTTTCCTCGGGAGTCGGGCTTCCAATCCACGAATCTCTCCCGGGAAGCAGAGAAGTCTGGAGGGGACCTTCCCGGCGCAGAACGAGTGGAGGTTTATCGCAGA
Organism: Crotalus tigris; assembly: GCF_016545835.1. Lineage (NCBI taxonomy): Eukaryota > Metazoa > Chordata > Lepidosauria > Squamata > Viperidae > Crotalus > Crotalus tigris. Next base: position 512,508 of record NW_024100631.1, on the reverse strand, counting down.
AGGGACGCCCTGCCTCCGATCTACGGCGGGATGGGAGACCACCCAGAGAGCTCTCCCTGGCTTAGCGGCCACGGTTAAAAAGGTGGACCTCAGCTGGGTTTGTTCGGAGCCTTTAATCGGACGGGCGCTCTCATCTGCACTTTCGCTTGCTGGCTCTGCCCGTCGGACGGGGCGGGGGCCTGGGCAGGCACGACCGAGGCTTGGATTTGGGGGGAGGCTGTGGTGACCACTTGCTGTTGGATCAGTTTCTGGGGGATGACCTGAGCCGTGGCAGTGGTGGCCGGGATGACCTGCACTTGGTGTTGTCCCGCTGTGGTCTGGGACAAGGTGACCGTTTGGGGCTGAGCCTGGACCTGGTGGGGAGAGAGGAGCAAAGAGATGTGAGGGAAGGCAGCTGGGTGCAGGTGGATGCTCCCTAACAAGCTAAGATAGATAGATATTTGGCCATTGTGGCATACAGTTGTGCATTCTTGACGAAGCGATGCTTGGTTTTTATGAACGACAAGAGTTGGAAGGGACCTTGGAGGTCTTCTAGTCCAACTCCTGCTCAAGCAGGAGACCTTATAACACCCCAGGCGGGTGGTGGTTCAGCCTCTTCTTGAAAAACTCCAGTGTTGGAGCACCCACAACTTCAGGCAAGCCGTCGCGCTGGTGAATTGTTCTCACTGTCAAGAAATTTCTCCTTAGTTCTAGGTTGGATCTACTCCGCCTTTATAAAAAAAAAAAAACTCCCAGTGGACTTGCCTTTGGTCTCCTCTTTTGGCAAACCTCAAGCTCCCTTTTCTAGCTTCTCTTATTTTCATTAGGGGTTGAAAATGGCTTGGCAAAGGACAGCCCACCAGTAGTCCTGCAGGCCTATCAGCACCACGGGCAGCCTTTCACATGGATGGTCAACTAGGAGTTGCTTCAAAGCCACCTCTGGAGGACTACAAGGTGCCCATCGATGGTGGATCGGATGAATTTAGATTTGCCTGGGGCAGTTGGTCCCAAGCGGGCCAATTTTAACACCTTTCTGACAAGTTGAGACCACACAACTAGCTTCGAGACCCAGCTGCCTTCTGTGAGGAAGCCACTTCCAGGTGGGCATACCTGGAAGAGCCAGCCGGTTCTAGAAAACACTTACCTGTTGGGAAACCGAAACCATCTGCTGGATATTAGTCACCGCTGCTTGTTGGGAGACCACCTGTGGGATCTTGGCAACCTTTAAGAGCAAGATATTGTGTGGGTGGGGGGTCGGGTTGGAGGGTGCACAATTCAACAACATGCAGCAGGTTGATTTGTCTTCCATTATGTCAAGCCAAGGTAAGCCAAGTTAAGTCAAGTCAAGTCAAGTCAAGTCAAGTGAAGCCAAGGCAAGCCAAGTCAAGTCAAATCAAATCAAGTCAAGTCAAGTCAAGTGAAGCCAAGCCAAGCCAAATCAAGTCAAGTCAAGTCAAGCCAAGCCAAGCCAAGCCAAGCCAAGCCAAGCCAAGCCAAGCCAAGCCAAGCCAAGCCAAGCCAAGCCAAGCCAAGCCAAGCCAAAGACTAGATACCTTTATATGGAGACCTAGCCTGTGGGTTCTTACAGGTAGTCCTTGACTTATGACTGGTCATTTAGTGACCGTTCAAAGTTAAAGCGGATCCCGAAAAAGGGACTTACGACCCAGATTTGAAGTTCTCATGGCCACCCTCCCTCCCCCCAAAGAGCCACATTTGGGGCGCTTAGCAACTGGCCCAATCTTTACGCCGGTTTGCAGAGTCCTGCAATCACCCGGTCTCAATTATGATTTTCATTTGGTAGGTGGTATTTAATTCTGGTTTCCAATTTAAAAAAAACCAAAATCCTACATAGCAAATAACGGGTTGGCAAAAGGACTGCAGTGTTCGCTTTGCAACTGCCGTCACACAGGAGCAGGTTTCCAGGGTCTTCCCTTCCCAAGGAATGAAATGAAATGGAGGGGGAGGGGAAGGGGGGGGTTCATTACCTGTATTTGGGTCTGGACCTGCTGCGTCCCCCCGGACTTCTGGGGCTGAGAAATCGACGTTGGTAGGAACTGAGCTTTGATGGCTGGCTGAGTGGCGTAGACTTTCTGCTGCTGAGACGCTGGCTGCTGGGTCTGGACGGTGACCTGCTGGGCGTGAATCCGGTGTTGATCCAGGAGCGGAAGGTAATGACTGGTGTCTGCCTCGGGCTAGACCTGGAGGGAGCTGGGTTCGAGGCCCTAACTGGCTGGGAAGATCAACTCATCTGCCTTTCCGAGAGGACGGGGGGGGGGAAGCACCCGGGTTATCTGCGTTCCTCGGGCGAAAGGCAAATGGTGGAGAAGAAATTAAGAAGCGGGTAACTCTGCCGCTTCCCCTCTTAACGCGGGCAGACCTTCGGGAGAGCAGCCCGGCTCCATCATGACCCGGGAAGTGACCCACAGGACCTTCCAATTTGGCCACCTTCCCCTAGGAATGACAATGTGGGGGATCTCCAAGGAATGCGGTTTCTGATGATGAAATCTAAAAGAACCCTTACGAGGAGGAGGAGGAGGAGGAGGAGGAGGAGGAATGGGGTTTGTGGAGAGGAAGAGGAATGGGAGGAGGAGGAGAAGAAATGGGGAGGAGGAATGGGGTTTTGCAGAGAGGAGGAAGAGGATCAGGAATGGGGTTTGTGGAGAGGAGGAGGGAGAGGAGGAGGAGAAGGAGGAGGAAGAAGGAGGAGGAATGGGGTTTGTGGAGAGGAGGAGGAGGAGGAGGAGGAGAAGAAGAAATGGGAGGAGGAAAAGGAGGAGGAATGGGGGAAGAAGGAGAAATGGGTTTGTGGAGAGGAGGAGGAGGGGGAAGAGGAGGAGGAGGAGGAGAATGAGAAGAGGTGCAGGAAAGGGGTTTATGGAGAGGAGGAGAAGGGAGAGGAGGAGAACAACGACAACTAGTGCTAGAAGGAAGTGGAATATATGGAGAGGAGGAGGGAAGGGAGGGAGGGAGGGAGGGAGGAATGAAGGAAGGAAGGAAGGACGGACTATGGGGTCCTTGGTGCTCTCTGAGCTTGCTTGTTTTCTTGCAGACATTTCATTACCCAACTAGGTAACATCATCAGTGCTAGAAGGAGTTGGAGGAGGAGGAGGGAGACTGACCTTCTGCTGAACACCTGCCTGTCCTTGGGCCACCTGTGGCTGGATGACCTTCTGCTGGGCTGCCTGGTGGTGCTGAGCTTGCTTCACCTTCAAAAACTGTTGGACGTGGAGTGGCTGAGTCATCACTGCTTGCCCTCCTGCGCGGGACGCAAAGAGCAGAAGGCATAAGCCACTTTTTTCAGTGTCGTTGTAACTTTGAACTGTCACTAAACGAACGGTTGTAAGTGGAGGATTACCTGTATATATGTATGTATGTATGTATGTATGTGTGTGTGTGTGTATAAATATTTATTTGGGTTTTCTCCCGTGTAGAATTGGAAGTGTCTTGGCAATGTTTCAACGAAGTCCCATTCGTCATCTTCAGGCTAGTGTTTTCGGCTTCATGCTTCCTCCTCCCATTCTTTACTCCTAGAAGCATGAAGCCGAAAACACCAGCCTGAAGATGACGAATGGGACTTCGTTGAAACGTCACCAAGACACATCCAATTTTACGTGGGAGAAAACACAAATAACCAAAGACCTACATACAAACACCCGCGAAAACCTCAGAAAAATATATATATATATAATTGCAAGCCAAACTCATTGACTGGGCGGCTATAGGAAGTGGATAAACAAACAAACAAGGGGTTCAACTAAACCAGGGGTAGGCAACCTTGGCTCTTTTATGACTCGTGGACTTTAGCTCCCAGAATTCCTGAGCCAGCCATGCTGAGGGGAAAGGGACAGGTTTCCAAGCTGAGCCAGGCTGGCTCAGGAATTCTGGGAGTTGAAGTCCACGAGTCATGAGGGAGTCATAAAACAGCCTGGGTTGCCCACCCCTGACCTAAACTGAAGACCCCCCCCCACAGCCCCATTTCCCACCCAAATCCTTTTCACCCAAATACCTGCTGCTTTCTGCGGCTGCCCAATCGCCACGCTGATTCCAGAGACAGTCACGGGGAGGGCAGTAACCCCTGCCGAGGACACCACCGGAACGGACATCACGGGTGGCTTGGCCAAAGCCACTTGGGCTGCTTGAGGCGTCTGAGCTTGGATCTGGCTTTGGGCTTGAAGCTGAGAAGCAGCAACACGAGTCTAAGCAGTAAGGAATCGGGATTATTGTACAGGTGCAAAGCAGGAGGTGGGAACTGGGAACGTCTAGTCTAACGAAAAGAAGAACTAGGGGTGACATGATAGCGGCCTTCCAATATCTCAGGGGCTGCCCCAAAGAAGAGGGGAGGGTCAAGCTATTCTCCAAAGCGCCTGAAAATGGCGAAAAATGGGGAAAAAAATGGCGGACTGCGTGAAATGGTCGTTCGACCCCAAATGGGGTCCCGACCCACAGGTTGAGAACCACTGCTTTAAAGGGGACAGTTTGTTCTTACTCATTTGCTTCTTGCACTTTTTTAAAAACTTCGTCTTCGCTTTTATTGTCCTTTCTAAAAATCTCAGTAAGCTTCAGTGAGAAAAGAAGATGCACTTTTGGGGAGAACGGCCCGCCCTGTAAGACCCAGCAAAGCACTGGACCACTCTGGGATGGTCAAGCGGTCACTCACCAGCCGGGCCACCTGGAGGCCGGTGACTGTGGTGCCGGCAAGGACGGCGCCTGGCCTGGAGGCCGCCACTGCCGTCAGCTGCTGCGTCTGTTGCTGCTGCACCTGAACCTGGGTGGCCTGCTGCTGTGCTCCGGGGGCTCCTTGGGGCTGGGGGCCTTGTGGTTGTGTTGCCTGCATCTTCTGCTTCTGGAACTTGATGAGCTGCTCCTGGTTGGAGGAAGCCAAAGAATGCAAATTCCAACTTCTTGTATGGTTTCCCCAGCCAGAAAGGGGAGGCACCCCTGGGAAAAAGAGACTGGACAACCCCTTTTCTGAAATGGTGGAGGGTTTCCTGCCTGAGAAGGGGGTTGGACTAGAAGACCTCCAAGGTCCCTTCCAAGTCTGTTATTCTATTCTATTCTATTCTATTCTATTCTATTCTATTCTATTCTATTCTTCATTCCTCTATTCCTATTCTATTCTATTTCCATTCTTCATTCCTCTATTCTATTCTATTCTTCATTCCTCTATTCCTATTCTATTCTATTTCCATTCTTCATTCCTCTATTCTATTTCCATTCTTCATTCCTCTATTCTATTCTATTCTATTCTATTCTATTCTATTCTATTCTATTCTATTCTATTCTATTCTATTCTATTCCCATTCTTCATTCCTCTATTCTATTCTATTCTATTCTCTTTTCTGTTCTATTCTATTCTATTCTTCATTCCTCTATTCTATCCTATCCTATCCTATTTCCATTCTTTATTCCTCTATTCTATTCCATTCCATTCTTCATTCCTATATTCTATTCTATTCTATTCTATTCTATTCTGTTCTGTTCTGTTCTGTTCTGTTCTGTTCTGTTCTGTTCTGTTCCTGTTCCTGTTCCTGTTCCTGTTCCTATTTCTATTTCTGTTATTTCCATTCCTATTCCTATTCCCGGCTTCTTTGGAAGCTGAAGCCCTGGGAGAGAGGGAGGGAGGGAGGGAAGGATCGCCCAGCCTCTGAACCACAAAGGCAGGGTAGACCCTCCTCGTCCTCACCTGGGAGATCTTGCCAACGGTCTTCATCTGGGGTTGTGATGGGGCTTGGCCTTGGCCTTGGGGAACCTGGACCTGTCCTCCTGTCTGCTGCTGTTGCTGCTGTTGGCGTAGGAGCTGGAAGTGATTTTGAGGGATGGTCTTTCCGGAGAGCTGCACGCTGGCTGAAGCAGCTGGAGGGAGAAAAAAATTATTAAGAGGGGGAAAATAAACTGGCAGAGGTGGCTAAATGGACTGCTTTCATTAAAGAAAAGAACACGATTGATTTTGTTTCTCCTTGGAAACCACTTTTGGACTTGGTGCTTTGAGAGCGGGCAACTCAATTTCACTTTTGATGTGTGCCGTTGTGCCCACAGGTAAAAAAAAAAAAATAACAATAAAGGTTATCTTATCTTATAACTGTGGGTAGAATGGCCCCCCAGGGCAAGATAGGCGGCAAAGGAATTCAACACAATATTACAAAACCTTTCTCATTTTAAAGTTTCTTTTTATCTATCAGCTCTTAGTTCTTGTTCCTATCAATTAAAAAAAGGAGAGAGCGCTATTTTAAAAAATAAAAATCAACGTGCAGCCCAGGGGAACTTTGTGTGGCCCCCGTTTCTACCTCGCTGAGTTTAAAAAACACTTGTGGCAGAGTGTGGCCGAGGTTGAAAAACACTACCCTCAAGGATGTAGCCCCCCCCCCTTCCAGATTTTACCTGGGGTCACCTGAGTGACCAAAGACCTCGGCTGGGTCTGGACTGGGGTCAGGTTAGTAGTCACCACAGCTGAGGCTGTCACCGAAGTCACCGCTCGAACTCCCGGCGTAGAGGCGAGCGTCACTAGTTCCGCGGAGGTGACCGACGTGCTGCTGGCGCATCTCTGCTGAGAATGGGCCACCTGACCAGGGGTGGTTCCTGCCGCTGAGGTCTAAAAAGGAGGAGAAAATATGGAAGCCTGGCAGATGGGCGGCCGAAGTCACCTCGCCGGAAGGGAACTGCGAGCTGCGATGCCGGTTGCCCGGCTGAAAATTCGGATTCAGGGCCAATTTCTCTCTTGAATCTTTCCTGTCTCTCAAGACTCTTCAGTCACATCTGTTAACAGTTTGGCCACCTGCATCCAACAGGGTGACGCCGTCCCTTGTTAACCCACAACGCATCGCGGGTTGTAACTGAAGGACGCCAACCTCAGGAGGGCGGGAGGTCGATCCCGAATAATAATGTAATAGGGAATGTCTTTAGATCAATGCAGCCAAATCACTTTCAAGTTACTTAAATAAGGGTTTGTGTAATCACAGAACTAGATTTAGCAATTGTTGGTAAGAAAGACAAAAAAGTCTGGATGGTGGACATGGTGGTGTCTGGAGACAGTAGAAGAGAAGAGAAAGAACTGGAGAAGGTAACAAAATACAAAGACCTACAAATAGAAACAGAACGACTGCAGCACAGGCAAGCAAGGGTGGTACCAATAGTAATCGGAGTCTTGGGTGCAATCCCAAAACAACTGGAGCACCACTTGAGCACTATCGGCATTGACAAATTCGCCATTGGTCAATTGCAAAAGGCGGCTTTATTGGGAACAGCTTCCATCCTGTGATGATATCTGTAACACCATCAAACATCCACATCTGCCTATTCCTGGTCCTTGGGAAGGACTCGATAGGTAGACAAAAATACCAAACCCAGTCTGAACATCTGGCTGACTATGCGATGAAGGAGGAGGAGGAGGAGGAGGAGGAGGAGGAGGAGGAGGAGAAGAAGAAGAAGAAGAAGAAGAAGAAGAAGAAGAAGAAGAAGAAGAAGAAGAAGAAGAAGAAGAAGAAGAAGAAGAAGAAGAAGAAGAAGAAGAAGCATTGATAAAATCACCATCAGTCAATTGCAAAAGGCAGCTCTATTCAGAACTGCTTACATCCTGCGACGGTACTTGTAACACATCCACATCTGCCTATCCCAGGTCATTGGGAAGGACTCGATAATAGGTGGACAAAAATGCCAGACCCACTCTGAACATCTGGATGACTTGTGCGCCGAACCACCCTAATTCCAATCCCATCTCTTCCTCCAAAAGAGGTCCCTCTGCTTTAATAGAAAGCGGTCCTTTTTTGCAGAATTAACTGCCTTAATTTTCTGCTCCGAGAAGCGACCACTCACCGCCAGCGTCCCGGGTATAATGGGCGAGGCCAACCGCTTGTTGATGGGTTGAAACGTCGTCGCAGGGACCCCAGTCATGGTGTTGACGCTCACGGTGGCTGAAAGCAAAGCTAAGGTCACTCGGGTTGCAGGTGGGGCAGAAATTGTGGGGGGGGGAGGGTTGGGGGAGGGTGGGAACATGTATTCTTCCCCTTTCCCCTTTGCAAGGACTGGCTGGATATACCTGTCTGTATGTTGGTGCCAGTCACTGTGGGTTTCATGGTTCCAGCCTGGAGAGAGAAGGCATCCACACTGGTATGAGAGGAAGCAGGGGCAGACTCTCCTGACCCCCTCCAGATATTTTTTCCAGCATTAATGGGCCTGTTAGTAACTCAGGGTGGCGAACATTTGTGTCATTCCTTCTTCTTCCTATTTTCCCTACAACAACAATCCTGTGAGGTGAGTTGGGCCAAGCCAGCCAGCTTTCATGGGTAAGGCAGGACTAGAACTCACAGTTTCCTGCTGATTGGGCCAAAGTCGCCCAGCTGGCTTTCATGCCTAAGGCGGGACTAGAACTCACCGTCTCCAGGTGTTTGACCCAGAGTCACTCAGCCAGCTTTCATGCCTAAGGCAGGACTAGAACTCACAGTTTCCTGCTGATTGGGCCAAAGTCGCCCAGCTGGCTTTCATGCCTAAGGCGGGACTAGAACTCACCGTCTCCAGGTGTTTGACCCAGAGTCACTCAGCCGGCTTTCGTGCCTAAGGCAGGACTAGAACTCACCGTCGCCAGATGATTGGGCCAAAGTCACCCAGCCGGCTTTCATGCCCAAAGTGGGACTACAACTCACAGTGTCCTCCTGATTGGCCCAAAGTCACCTAGCTGGCTTTCACGCCTAAGGCAGGGCTAGAACTCCCCGTCTCCTTGGTTACTAGGGAACCGCCTCACCGCTACACCCATTTGGCATGAATCGTGTCATCTCTCCGAACAGCCGAGAGGGAAAGGAATCTTCCCAAAGCCGTGCATAAAATCCAGCGGTTGCTTTGGGGACCCTTGATTGCGTAGCACGAGCCTTTCCCGGCCTCTCGGCAAGCTCGCAGGAGGCTCTTACCAACACAGCAGTGTTTGCCACGGTGGTTGCGACGGTCTGCAGCCCCCCTTGGGGCTGCTGGATCCCTTGGCTTTGCCCCTGAGGCTGAGCCTGCACTTGCTGTCCAGATGGCTGCTGCTGCTGCTGCTGGGATGGCTGCCCCTGCTGTTGCTGTGGGGCGTTTTGTTGCTGAGCTCGCTGTTGTTCTGCCAGAGCCTGGAAAGAAGAAGACAGCCAAAGAGTTGGCAGTGGAGCTCCCCTGTGGGGGTCCCTGCCATTTTCTTGGCAAGGTGTCCAGATGTGGTTTGATCTTGCTTCCTTCTGTCTAGGGCTGAGAAGGAGGGAGTGGCCTCCAATTACCTAGTTAATGTGGGGTCCTTGGGGCTCTCTGAGCTTGCTTGTTTTCTTGAAGATGTTTCATGACCCAACTAGGTAACATCATCAGTGCTAGAAGGGAGTGGAATTTATGGAGAGGAGAGAGGGAGGGAGGGAGAGAGGAAAGGAGGAAGGGAGGAAGGAAGGAAGGAAGGAAGGAAGGAAGGAAGGAAGGAAGGAAGGAAGGAAGGAAGGAAGGAAGGAAGGAAGGAAGGAAGGAAGGACAGACTATGGGGTCCTTGGTGCTCTCTGAGCTTGCTTGTTTTCTTGCAGATGTTTCATGACCCAACTAGGTAACATCATCAGTGCTAGAAGGGAGTGGAATTTATGGAGAGGAGGGAGGGAGGGAGGGAAGGGGGAGGGAAGGAAGGAAGGAAGGAAGGAAGGAAGGAAGGAAGGAAGGAAGGAAGGAAGGAAGGAAGGAAGGAAGGAAGGAAGGAAGGAAGGACTGGCTTTGGTGCTCTCTTGAGTTTGGTTGTTTTCTTGCAGATGTTTCATGACCCAACTAGATAACATCATCAGTGCTAGGAGGAAGTGGAATTTATGGAGGGGGGGAATATATGGAGAGGAGGGAGGGAGGGAGGGAGGGAGGGAGGGAGGGAGGGAGGGAGGGAGGGAAGGAAGGAAGGAAGGAAGGAAGGAAGGAAGGAAGGAAGGAAGGAAGGAAGGAAGGAAGGACGGACTAGTATGATCTGCAGATAGGCCCAAGAATTAAAACCACAATCCCTCTCTCTCTCTTTTGAGATACCTTCTTTTCCTTGGCGATGCGTTCTGCCCGGAGAGACGCAACTTGAATCGGAGGCAGGGGTTTATCATAGTTGATGCCGCTAGAAACAGAGGAAAAATAGACAGGTAATAGATACAAAATAATAATAATAAATAGTTAGGTCAGGTGGGTGGTATAGAAATATGACGAATGAGTGAATGAGTACATGAATAAATGAATGAACCATTGAGCAAGCGAGCCAAGTCAGATATTCTAAAAGAAAAAAAAAAATAGGCATCAAGCAGTTAATTCAACCCTGATGATTTTCAGTGCTGGGTTGCGTACATATAACACCTCACTGGAATAAGAAGATGTTGGGGTAAATATTCTAAACTCTAGATCAAGGCTCTCCAAACTTAGCCAACCTTTTAAGACTTGTAGACTTCAACTCCCAGAATTCCCCAGCCAGCATGGCTGGCTGAGGAATCCTGGGAGTTGAAGTCCACAAGTCTTAAAAGTGGCCAAGTTTGGTGACAAGGATCTAGATCAAGATCCTTGTTTTTTTCTACCTTGTCTTGCAATTTCTTACCTTTCTGCAAGGACCGAAGTGTGTTTTGGATTTTTCTGGAAAGGGTTCATGCCAAGTCTGAAATAAAAAAAAACCCAAAAAAGAGCCTTTGTTGGAAAGTCACGCAATTTAAAAATGCCACGTGTAATTAGACGCCAATCCACGTTTGAAATGGAGGAATCAGCTTAAGCAGACAAATCAGTACCCCAAATTAACCTCAGAAGGGGCCTATCCAGGCACATCGTTTGTTCGTAAGACATTCCTTCATGCTTTTCTTGAGTGCCTACTTCTATTATTTAACACAGTGTTTCTCAACCTTGACCATTTTAAGGCATGTGGACTGCAACTCCCAGAATTCCACAGCCAGCATTGGGAGTTGAAGTTGAACTCCACATGCCTTAAAATTGTCAAGGTTGAGAAACACTGCCTTAAACCAACATGTTGTTGGTTATAGGAACCCTATAACACAGTGTTTCTCAACCTTGACCATTTTAAGGCATGTGGACTTCAACTCCCAGAATTCCACAGCCAGCAATGCTGGCTGTGGAATTCTGGGAGTTGAAGTCCACATGCCTTGAAATGGTCAAGGTTGCGAAACACTGATTTAACACGAGGCTGTATTTCTAGTTGATTAGATTTTTATCCTGCCCCTTACTACTTTAAAAGTAACACAAGGTGGTGAACGTACCTAATACTTTTCCCTTCTCCTATTTTCACAACTTACCTGTGAGATAGGCTGGCATGAGAGAGAGGGACTGGCCCAAATGCACCCAGCTGGCTTTCCTGTCTAAGGTGGAATTATAACTCACTGTCTCCTGGTGGTTTGTCCAAAGTCACTCAACTGGCTTTTGTGCCTCAGGTGAGACTAGGACTCACAATCTCCTGGTAATTGATCCAAAGTCAACTTTCATGCCTTAAGCAGGACTTAGAACTCCCTGTCTCAATCAATCCGAATCAGAACAGAGCTGGAAGGGGCCTTGGAGGACTTCTAGTCCAGCCCCCTGCTCAAGCAGGAGACCCTATATCATTTCAGACAAGTGGCTGTCCAGTCTTTTCTTAAAAACCTCCAGGGATGAAGCACCTAAAACATCTGAAAGCAAGCTTAACTTATGACTTGCTTAATTGTCCTCAGTGTTAGGAAGTTTCTCCTTAATTCCAGGTTGCTTCTCTCCTTGATTTAGTTTCCATCCATTGTTTCTTGTCCTGCCTTCAGGTGCTCTGGAGAATAAGTTGACCCCTTCCTCTCAAATTCTGGAATATTGCTATCATGTCCCCCCCCCCCCATCCTTCTTTTCTCTAGACTGGCCAAACCCAAGTCCTGCAACCGTTCTTCATATGCTTCCGTCTCCAGGCCTTTAATCATTTTAGTTGCTCTTCTTTGCACTTTTTCCCCCAAAGTCTCAACATCTTTTTTGTAATGTGGTGACCAAAACTGGATGCAGTATTCCAGGTGTGGCCTTACTAAGGCTTTATAAAGCGGTACTAATGCTTCGCGTGATCTTGATTCTATGCCTCTGTTTATGCAACCCAGGATTGTATTAGCTTTTTCTGGCTGCTGCTGCACACGGCTGGCTCGTGTTTAAGCGATCATCCACTAGGACTCCAAGGTCCCTCTCACAGTTACTCTTTTTCAGCCAGGTTTCTTGCCTAATCTGTACTTGCACCTTTGGTTTTTCTTTGTTGTTGTTAATTGCGAAGTCGTGTCCGACCCATCGTGATCCCATGGACAATGTTCCTCCAGGTCTTCCTGTCCTCTACCATCTTCTGGAGTCCATTTAAGTTCACACCTACTGCTTCAGTGACTCCATCCAGCCATCTCATTCTCTGTCGTCCCCTTCTATTGCCCTCAATCTTTCCCAGCATTAGGCCCTTCTCCAGTGAGTCCTTCCTTCTCATTAGGTGGCCAAAGTATTTGAGTTTCAACTTCAGGATCTGGCCTTCTAAAGAGCAGTCGGGGTTGATCTCTTCTAGGACTGACCGGTTTGAACGCCTTGCAGTCCAAGGGACTCGCAGGAGTCTTCTCCAGCACCATAGTTCAAAGGCCTCAATTCTTTGGCGCTCAGCCTTTCTTATGGTCCAACTTTCACAGCCATACATTGCAACTGGGAAAACCATGGCCTGGACTGGTTTTTCTTACCCAGAGGTAAAACCTTGCTTTTCTCCACATTAAATTTCATTTTGTGGGATAGGGCTCTTTGCTCAAGTCTGTCAAGATCTGTTGGGATCCTGAGCTTGTCTTCTGGGGTGTCTCCTGGTTTCTAAGTTAAGATCCTCCCCACTACACCTGCCTCTTCTTTATAAAGATCACGTCTGGGGATCGCCCACTGGATTCAGGCTATTAAGTATGGAAAGGACTCACTTTCTCCTTAGTGTTCCTTTATGAACTTACAGGGGTTTGATAGGCGGGCTTCTCTTCCCAGCGATTAATTTCATGATCTCGAAATGGTTTGTATAGAGATGGGTGTGCGATGCACCTTCATCCTGGGCATACAGCTGGTTGGTCCGAAGCGGGCGACTGTTCTTTGTCTAAACGTGAACAAATGACAAACTTCGTATGTGGAGCAGAATGGAAAGAAACGGGGAGGCACTGGTCTATACACCAACCCTTGTGGGAGTGTCAACACCGCAATCTTCCCTATTCTGGCGTTCTCCAATTATGAGACTATTAACAGTGTTTCTCAACCTGGGCAACTTTCTGAAGTGTGGACTTCAACTCCCAGAATTCCCGTGGGTCTGTCTTCCCTAGATTAACACTTTACAATTACTGGAGATCAATGGGTTTCACCAAGACTTTAAGCCAGGGGTCTTCAAACTTGGCCCTTTTATGACTTGTGGACTTCAACTCCCAGAATTCCTCAGTCAGAGCCAAATTTGAAGACTCCTGCTTTAAGCCGACGTTTCTGTATGTGGGCAACTTTAATAAATCCCCAGAATTCCCCAGCCAGCATATAGATTCCATCTAGACCAGAGGATATTGTCTGGATAATTAGACAAGAGTAACTCCAGTGAAGGCTGAGAAGGGATGAAACAAACCCTAACGTAATTTTGAATATGTGTTTTCTCACGTCTTAGGATAATGAACTGGAAGAGGCGAAGGACTGCTTATTGATCTCTTCATTGCCTGACCTCTGATTTCCAGAACTAAACACAGCTGGTTGTAGCATCAACATTTATGACAAGCTAGTTCCAAAACAGCCTTTAGGGTTGCCACACAAGGAGCAAGTGCTCTTGGACCATTCCTCCCAACGCAGGAAGGTTTTCCCCATCACAGAGAAAATCAGTTTAAAAAAAACAGTTTGCTGAACACCCTGAACGCCCTGCCATAACACCATCGGGCTAAGTGGGAAACCACAACTGTTAAGCCTCACAGGGCCAGATCTATGCAACCTGTAAAGTCCAAATCAAGCCAACCAAATGAAGGTTTAGTGTGATGCTAGAACTTGGCCTCGCCTCTGTTGCACAGGCCAACACACCCACACACAGAGACATGGAGCTTTTTCTCGAAATGTCGCTCTGCTAATCAGCTTGCAAACTGTTCATTTGCAACCTCACAAACCTTTCAAAGGTTTGGGGAGGTTTTTTCCCCCTCCCCTGGGAAGAAAAGGCTTAATGTTTGTGATGTGAGAAAGAGGGGTCCGGAGCTTTGTCCTCTCATTGGTGTGTTTGTGTGTTATGTGTGTTATCCAATTTGTAGAGAACCACTCAGAAGGACCACTACATCTCCTAACAATACAGCTACAGCTAACGTGATGCTCAAATTCCGCAGGGGTCAATTTGAAGGGGGTGGAGAGGAGGTGATACGTTACCTGAAGGGGTGTTGCAGGGATTAATTCATTAAAGTTCTGCAAAGCAATCAGATTTCAAAATGAAAAGTAAAAAAATAAAAATAAATAAATAAATAAATAAAACCAGCTAGTAACCAGACTTGTATTAATTCAAACCCCAAAAATTAAAAAAAAAAAAAAAGAAAGAAAGAAAGAAAGGAAAAAAAAAATTCATGAGGAATGAGGTGTCATTTCTGGGGAGGTGGATGGATTCTATCGTTCTTTTCTTTTCTTTTTTTTTTCCCTAAACAATAATTAAAAAAAAAAAAAAGATATTCAAACCGGGTGAGGAAATTGCTCAACCGCATGCTGGAGACACAAAAGGGACCACAAATCACAATTCTACTGCGTCGGGACGCGAAAATTAAAAAGGCGGAAGGCTTCGAAAGGGTTTCGAATTGGATGGTGGGGGGGGGGGTTCGGGTGGGGAAAATATGGACCGGTTCCTACTTCAGCTCGGGCCCCCATCTCTGCGGACGCCTAAAGAGAGTCGGAACTGTCTGCATTGGAACAACAATTTATAAGTGCACACCTTATAAATGCTTTTAGTCTTCTTCTTAGGATTCGCTTCATACATAAGCTGTAAAATAAGAAGCAAAGTTTTGACTTTCTGCCATGGGTTTGGGGAAGGCGATTAGTGTCACAAAAAATTAAAAAAAAAATAGTAATAAAATCACCATCAAAGAAAAAGGGGGGGGGGGAGAGAAAAACAAGGTCCGGGGAAAAACAAAGGAAGTCCAGGAGCCTTTTGGGGGGGAAAAAAAAAAGGACCTTTGGGACAGCCATGAGTTAGATGGCTGAGACTCTCCGTGGAACAATTAATTCAAAGAAGTCCTTCATGGAGTCGTGGGCAAAGGAGGGGCAGGCACAAGGCCTGGGGGGAGTGGGGGGGGGGAGAGACAGGCCCCGTCATCCCTGATGGGACCCCCCCCCAAAGGAAGTGGGGAGCATGCTGGAAAGCCTTGGCACAAATTTCTGGGTCTACAGTCTCCGTGCCCGTCCGTCAAAGAGGCGTCAGGGTCGAACCTAGCTTAAGGGGGCAGCCGGGCGGTCGCGGGAACATCTTAGCAATTTCTTAACAAGCAAAATAATAAGAACATTTCTTTTAAAAAGAAGAAGAAGGAGGAGGAGGAGGAGGATAAAGCACCACACCAAAGCATCACACACACACACAGGCACACACACAGGCACACACACACACGGTCACAGAGAGGGAACCGCTTCGGAGCGGGCCCGGCTCGCCCCTCCGCCCCCACCCCGTTCGGCCGCAGGCTCAGAGAGGCGGCCCCGTTTGGGCTGGCACTCACCTTCCCTTCTTCGCGGGGAATGACGATGTTTTCGTAGCGGTTGCGGCACTGCTTGGGAGAGCGGTAAACCCGGCTGCAGGAGTTCACCACGTCGCTCACCAGGTCCCAGTTGGGGGTGTGCGCGGGGGACAGGATGGCCAGGTTGAGGGGCAGCTCCAGCAGTTGCTTGACGGCCTGGAGTGAAGGTGGAAGACCGAGAGGAAGGCATCAAAGTACGGAATAAACGGGAAGGGGCCTTGGAGTCCAACCCTCTGCTCCAGCAGGAGACCCTCTACCACTTCAGACCAATGGCCGTCCAGTCTCTTCTTGAAAACCTCCAGTGAGGAGGGAGGGAGGGAGGGAGGGAGGAAGGTAGGAGGGAAGGAAGAACAATGAGGAGGAAGGAAGGAAGGAAAGAAGGAAGATGGGAGGGAAGGAAGGAAGTGAGGAGGGAGGGAGGAAGGAAGGAAGAAGGAAGATGGGAGGGAAGGAAGGAAGAAGGAAGATGGGAGGGAAGGAAGGAAGAACAATGAGGAGGAAGGAAGAAAGGGAGGGAGGAAGGAAGGAAGATGGGAGAGAAGGAAAAACAATGAGGAGGGAGGGAGGAAGATGGGAGGGAAGGAAGGAAGAACAATGAGAAGGAGGAAGGAAGGAAGGAAGGAAGGAAGGAAGGAAGGAAGGAAGGAAGGAAGGAAGGAAGGAAGGGAGGAGGGAGGGAGGGAGGGAGGAAGATGGGAGGGAAGGAAGGAAGAACAATGAGAAGGAGGAAGGAAGGAAGGAAGGGAGGGAGGAGGGAGGGAGGGAGATGGGAAGGAAGGAAGGAAGGAAGGAAGGAAGGAAGAAAGAACAATGAGAAGGAAGGAAGGAAGGAAAACAGAATAAAAGAGTTGAAAGGGACCTTGGAGGTCTTCTAGTCCAGACCCCTCACCTGCAGGAGAGCCCAGTCTTCGCTGATCAGCCACTCGGGGTTGTCCTGGCCGGCCTCGGCTGCCGGCTTCACCAGGGTGGGCAAGGGCTTGGCAAAGGGGGTCTGCTGTTTGAGCAGGATGTTCTTCTTTTGCTCCTTGCCCTCCCGTCGCACTTTCAGCATCCCTGGAGTGGCGCGGTCAAAGAGGGAGCGCGGAGGGATGACCACCTCTCCGTGACGCTGCTTCTTCTTCCTTCCTGCGGCTGGGAGAGAGGATGGCCACAGTCAGCAGGACAACTAGAGAGGTGTCTCTCTTTCTCTGTGTGTGTTTATGTGAGTGTGAGTGTGTGTGTGTGTGAAGAGACAAACAGAGGGCAGCCTGACCCAAACAGGTGAAGCCTCGAGCCAGGAAGGTGACTTGGATGGAGTCCTAATTAGCTTCCAGGCAAAGGGGGCGAGAGGGGCCGCAAATACACAAGACAGAAGGCGTATACGGAGCCCAAATCCCGTGCAAAGCTTACTGGAAGGGTCGGTCTTGTGCCTTTTGCGCTCCTTCCTGACGTACACGGGAGGCAGCTTGGATTCTGGGATGGGGACCGGCTCGTACATCAGACACATGACTGAGTCGATGTAAATATCGTTGTCATCCTGCGGTGGGGTGGGTGGAGTCCAAAGCTGCAAAAAACACCAGGAGAAAGTTACCCTTGTTCCCTAAACTGTACAGGTATATACATACTTGTGTGTTTCACTGGAGGAGGAGGAGGAGGAGGAGGATGAGGATGAGGAGGAGGAGGAGGAGGAAGAGGAAGGGGGGGATTGGAGGAAAAGGAGAATAGGAGGAGGATGGGAGGAAGAGGAGGATGGGAGGAGGAGAGGAGGAGGAGGAGGGGAATGGGAGGAGAAAGAGAAGGACGGGAGAAAAGGAGAAGAATGGGAGGAGGGGAGGAGGAGGGGAGGATGGGAGAAGGAGGAGGAGAGGAGGATGGGAGAAGGAGGAGAGGAGGATAAAGAAGGATGGGAGGAAAAGAATAGGAGGAGGATGGGAGGAAGAGGAAAGGAGGATGGGAGGAGAGGATGGGAAAAGGAGGAGAAGAGGAGGAGGGGAGGAGGAGGGGAATGGGAGAAGGAGAAAGAGAAGGATGGGAGAAAAGGAGAAGGATGGGAGGAGGAGAGGATGGGAGGAGGAGGAGGAGAGGAGGATGGGAGGAGGAGAAATAGAAGGATGGGAAGAAAAGAATAGGAGGAGGATGGGAGGAGGAGGAGGATGGGAGGAGGAAAATGGAAGGAGGAGGAGGAGAATGGGAGAAGGAGAAAGAGAAGGATGGGAGGAAAAGAATAGGAGGAGGATGGGAGGAGGAGAGGATGGGAGAAGGAGGAGAGGAGGATGGGAGGAGGAGGAGGAGGAGAGGATGGGAGAAGGAGAAAGAGAAGAATGGGAGGAAAAGAATAGGAGGAGGAGATGGGAGGAGGAGAGGATGGGAGCAGGAGAAAGAGAAGAACTTACTGGCATTATTTCAGTCTGTCCATCTGGCCCTTCGTAAAAATACTCCTGTAGTACGAGCAGGGATGGTGGTTGGTGGGGAGAGAGAGGGCAGAGAGAGGTGCATTCAGTTCCGATGTTATGACAAATGTACCCCAGGTCTTACCACCCCTCTTAACAGCCAGATCAAAATAGGGAGCATCATCTAAGGGACCCTCCGAGACTCAGCCTCTAAGGCCCCAAAGAGCATCGTCAGCTGGAAACAAAGAAGAGGAAAAAGCCGAGCAAACGGAAACGTTCACAGCCGCCGCCAGGTCGCCTTCCCATTCCCGAACATCCTGGCATTCGCATCGGCTGGCGCTAAGTGGGAGAAGTTGATTTACGGCAAACGGGAGAAGGGCGACCTCGAAAAAGACGGCCGACGGAGAAGGGGACGGGAAAGCGCAACCAGCACAAGTCTGGAAAGATGTCCAGACCTTCCAGGCGACGGGATTTACCTTGTTGTAGGCGTCCTCTCGCGTGTACGTGAAAAGCTCTTCCTCCTTCTCTCGCAGAAACGTTTTCTCCTCTTCCTCTTTCAGCCCTTTCAGATGCCGAGTCTCCCATTGCCGTTTTGCTGTCCTCACTTCCGCCTAGACATGAAAAAAACAGAAATCTAGTAAAAACTAGAAAATGTAGGTTCTGGGAGAGCTTGCACCCGACGCGCCACTGGTACGGTATTTCTGCATAAAATGACTTCCTGGGGGGGGGGGTGTTCAGAAGACGCCTGTGCCTGTTGAAGGGGGCTGGAAATGTTGTCTTCCTTTGACAAGTGAGACTGATAATAGCACAATCATGTTAGCGCTCCTACTTCCCAGCGTATCAACAGCCAGTCCGTTTGGTCTAGTGGTTAAGGCACCGGGCTAGAAAACGGGAGTCTGTAAGTTCTAGTCCTGTCTTAGGCAGGAAATTGGCTGGGAGACTTTGGGCCAATCACCAGGAGACTAGGAGTTCTAGTTCTGCCTTAGCCATGAAAGCCAGTTGGGTGACTTTGAGCCAATCACCAGGAGACTGTGAGTTCTAGTCCTGCTTTAGGCAGGAAACTTGGCTTGGAGACTTTGGGCCAATCACCAGGAGACTGGGAGTTCTAGTCCTGCTTTAGGCAGGAAACTTGGCTTGGAGACTTTGGGCCAATCACCAGGAGACTGGGAGTTCTAGTTCTGCCTTAGCCATGAAAGCCAGCTGGGTGACTTTGAGACAATCACCAGGAGACTGGGAGTTCTAGTCCTGCTTTAGGCAGGAAACTTGGCTTGGAGACTTTGGGCCAATCACCAGGAGACTGGGAGTTCTAGTTCTGCCTTAGCCATGAAAGCCAGCTGGGTGACTTTGAGCCAATCACCAGGAGACTGGGAGTTCTAGTCCTGCTTTAGGCAGGAAACTTGGCTTGGAGACTTTGGGCCAATCACCAGGAGACTGGGAGTTCTAGTTCTGCCTTAGCCATGAAAGCCAGCTGGGTGACTTTAGGACAGTCACTCTCTCTCATCCCAGCCCACCTTACAGGGTTGTGGGGAAAATAGGAGGGGGAAAGTGTGTTGGATATGTTTGCCACCTTAGAGTTATTTTTAAAAATATTAAAGGCAGAACGCATGTAAATAAACACGAGTAAGTAAATAAACAGAGCCCACCTCGTTTTCTTTGGATTCATTCTCCTCAGCAGAAGCATGAAAGAATTCCAGATAATTCAAGGCATACTTTTCAATGGGGGTGAGCTGAAAAAATATAGCAAAGAGAAGGCATACAATGGCCAATTCAAATATTAACGGGCAACAGATTAATGGCCTTTGAAGTCAGCAGCACAACACCAATAAGAAGGATTTTTTAAAAAAAAACATGCTTGGTTTGCATTAATTTGGCGTCACTCGATAAACAGAACCACACTCTGTTTATCAAACTGAGAACGCAACTTCTTCTTCGGCTACAAGGGCTTGGTTTCGAAAGGGGTATAAATCTTTCAAAATCTTTTAAACTCTTTTAAAAAGCAAAAGAACGGACAATTTGGACAGCTCTAGCCCAGTCTTAAAAGAAAGAAGCAGCTATTTTTTTCTTAGAGCAGAATGTTTGCTGAGAAAAAAATCAGATGCAGAAGAAGGAGGAGGAGGAGGAGGAGGAGGAGGAGGAGGAGGAGGAGGAGGAAGAGAAGGCGAAGATGAGGAGGAGGAGGGGAGGCGGAGGAGGACAGGAGAGAGGAGAAAGAGGAGGAGACAAGAAGAAAGAGATAGAGGAGGAGGGGGAGGAGAGGAGAGAAGAAGGAGTAGGAGGAGGAGAAGATGATGAGGAGGAGGAGGAGGAGGAGGAAAGAAGAGGAGGAGGAGGAGGAGGAAAGAAGAGAAGAAGGGAAGAAGAAGAAGAAGAAGGAGGAGGAGGAGGAGGGAAGAAGAACAAGGGAAGAAGAAGAAGAAGAAGAAAAGAAGAAAGAAAGAAGAAGAAGAAGAAGAAGAAGAAAAGAATAAGAAGAAGAAGAAGAAGAAGAAGAAGAAGAAGAAGAAGAAGAAGAAGAAGAAGAAGAAGAAGAAGAAGAAGAAGAAGAAGAAGAAGAAGAAGAAGAAGAAGAAGAAGAGGAAGAGCAATCTTAGGCCAGTCCTTCTGTCTCATCTTTAGAAGAAGGTAGCATGGGAAACTGAAGAGTCATGCCAGGAAAACTGCAAGGGCTGGCCCAGGTAGCAGTCAGGAGGTCCCTCACTCATTAAAAAGCACAAGCACAGAGAAACAGATAGCAGAAGATCAGGATCGAAAATACAGATGGAAACCAAGGGCACCTGATCAACCACAGCCACCAGCTCCTTCAGCAGAGACGGTTCCTCAAGATATTCTGCCTTTCCGAGTTCTGAAACCAGAGGCTTCGAGGCCGATTCGCGCTCCCCGTCCGGAACGCGTGAGTTCCACTCCTCCTCGTCCTCTTCCTTCTCCTCCTTCTCCTCTTCCTCTCGTTCGGTGCTTTTCAGAGCCTTTGGAAGACACAAAGCATCCTTTTTTTTTTTCCTCCTCACCCTGTACTGATAGCATATAGTAGATACATTTGTTAAATTTATTGGCTGCCTATCTCGCTGTGGTGGTTATTCTAGGCGGCTCACAACATTAAAAAGAGTTTTCGTCGCCGCGATGTAAAAAAAATGCTGAGACTCTAGAAAGAGTGCAGAGAAGAGCAACAAAGATGATGAGGGGACTGGAGGCTAAAATCTATAAGGAACAGTTGCTGGAATTGGGTTTGTCTAGTTTAATGAAGAGAAGGACGAGGGGGGACATGATAGGAGTCTTCCAATATCTCAGGGGCTGCCCCAAAGAAGGGGCAGTCAAGCTATTTTCCAAAGCACCTGAAGGCAGGACAAGAAGCAACGGATGGAAACCAATCAAGGAGAGAAGCAACCTAGAACTAAGGAGAAACTTCCAGACAGTTAGAACAATTAACCAGTGGAACAACCTGCCTCCAGAAGCAGTGAATGCTCCAAAACTGGAAGTTTTTAAGAAGAGACTGGACAGCCATTTGTCCGAAATGGTATAGGATTTCCTGCCTGAGCAGGGGGTTGGACTAGATGACCTCCAAGGTCCATTCCAACTTTATTATTATTATTATTATGAAAAGGAAGTAAAATAACACAACAATAAACACTGAAAAGGAGCACAATGAGAAGACATCCATACAATAACCCAAAAGAGGGATGGGTGGAGAGTAGAGGGCAAGGGGAGAAGGTGGGAGTTTTGCCACCAATCCAGCATGGAATAAGAGGCGTAACTATCTCTGGTGTTTTCAAATCTAATTCTGCACCAGAAAAATATGGATTTTATATGACGGGAATAGGTTACGTTTGTTGGCCTGAGGAAGCAAAGGTGCACACTTTGTGAATTTGATCTATAAACTGAAACAATATGTGTAGTTCTCGACTTACAACCAGGATGAAGCCTACCCATGACGGCCATAGGTCACTATGGTCAAAACCGGAGAAAAATACCGGTTTGGGGCAAAAATGCCGTAAAATGGGGTCACGTGATCCGCAAGATCCAAGAAATAGCCATAAACACGAACCGAGGTGGCGCAGCAGTTAAGAGTGCAGTACTGCAGGCCACTTTAGCTGACTGTGTTCAGCAGGTCAGCGGTTCAAATCTCACCGGCTCAAGGTTGACTCAGCCTTCCATCCTTCCGGGGTAGGTAAAATGAGGACCCATATATATATATATATATATATATATATATATATATATATATACACACACACACACACACACACACACACACACACATACATTGCTTACTGGTGTACACCGCTTAGAGAGTACTTGCACTTAAAGCGGTATATAAGTCTCATAAATAAATAAATAAACAAACAAACAAACACAGGTTGCCGCCTGCCCAAAATGGGGTCAGCCATTGGAACTTCGGAACCAGGGCGGAGGTAGCTCTGGGAAGGGTCACTTGCAAGTCGCCAAGCAGCCGGTCGTTAAATGGAGGACCACTTGGACGTTAAAGATACCTCACCAAAGGAACCTGTCCCCCCCAGCAGCTCAACGCTCAACCGGTAAATCCAAAACACAAATGCTCCACACGTTCTGACATCGGCTGAAAAGCTGTGTCCTTCCTCACCTCTATAAAGGGCCTGGCCACTTTAGGAGAGATGGTTTCGGATGGAGACGGCTCTTGCGACAGCATGACGAATTCTTCGGCTTTCACCCGGAAGCCCGAATCCTCCATCGGTGAGTGAACTTCAAAAAGTTCCTGAATTGTTTGCTGCAGAGAGAAGGGAAGGGAAGGCTTATTCCATCTTCACCTGCCTGGTTGGCTTACCTTGGTTCCTAGGTAGAGGTGAAAGTTTATCCTGTTCAATCGTGTCTGACTCTAGGGCAGGGGTGGGGAACTTTGGCTCTTTGATGACTGGTGGACTTCAACTCCCAGAATTCCTGAGCCAGCCTGGGGAACTATATCCCCCTTTAGGACTTGTGGACTTCAACTCCCAGAATTCCTGAGCCAGCATGGGGAACTATGGCCCCCTTTAGGACTTGTGGACTTCAACTCCCAGAATTCCTAAGCCAGCCTGGGGAACTATGTCCCCCTTTAGGACTTGTGGACTTCAACTCCCAGAATTCCTGAGCCAGCCTGGGGAACTATGTCCCCCTTTAGGACTTGTGGACTTCAACTCCCAGAATTCCTAAGCCAGCCTGGGGAACTATGGCCCCCTTTAGGACTTGTGGACTTCAACTCCCAGAATTCCTGAGCCAGCCTGGGGAACTATGGCCCCCTTTAGGACTTGTGGACTTCAACTCCCAGAATTCCTGAGCCCGCCTGGGGAACTATGGCCCCCTTTAGGACTTGTGGACTTCAACTCCCAGAATTCCTGAGCCAGCCTGGGGAACTATGGCCCCCTTTAGGACTTGTGGACGTCAACTCCCAGAATTCCTGAGCCAGCCTGGGGAACTATGGCCCCCTTTAGGACTTGTGGACTTCAACTCCCAGAATTCCTGAGCCAGCCTGGGGAACTATGTCCCCCTTTAAGACTTGTGGACTTCAACTCCCAGAATTCCTGAGCCAGCCTGGGGAACTATGGCCCCCTTTAGGACTTGTGGACTTCAACTCCCAGAATTCCTGAGCCAGCCTGGGAACTCCCAGAATTCCTGAGCCAGCCTGGGGAACTATGCCCCCTTTAGGACTTGTGGACTTCAACTCCCAGAATTCCTGAGCCAGCCTGGGGAACTATGGCCCCTTTTAGGACTTGTGGACTACAACTCCCAGAATTCCTGAGCCAGTATGGGGTACTATGGCCCCCTTTAGGACTTGTGGACTTCAACTCCCAGAATTCCTGAGCCAGCCTGGGGAACTATGGCCCCCTTTAGGACTTGTGGACTTCAACTCCCAGAATTCCTGAGCCAGCCTGGGGAACTATGTCCCCCTTTAGGACTTGTGGACTTCAACTCCCAGAATTCCTGAGCCAGCATGGGGAACTATGGCCCCCTTTAGGACTTGTGGACTTCAACTCCCAGAATTCCTGAGCCAGCCTGGGGAACTATGTCCCCCTTTAGGACTTGTGGACGTCAACTCCCAGAATTCCTGAGCCAGCATGGGGAACTATGGCCCCCTTTTATGACTTGTGGAATCCTGGGAGTTGAAGTCCACAAGTCATCAAAGAGCCAAGGTTCCCCACCCCTGCTCTAGGGAGCGTGCTCAGCTCCGTTTCTTGGCTGAGGGAGCCAGCGTTGTCTAAAGACAATGTTTGTGGCCAGTATAACTCTACACCAAAGGTGCACTGAACGCTATTGCCTTTCCCACCGAAGTGATACCTATTCATCTACTCGCCTTTGCGCGCTTTCGGACTGCTAGATGGGTAGGAAGCTGGGACAAGAATCTTTCATTTCTACACCCCTTCATTTCCCGAGCCTTTCTGGGGGGGGGGTCAAGTAGTCAGACTTCCCCAAAGCCACCGCCCCCCCCCCATGCTAAAATCTGCCTGCCGTTTTCAACAAGAAGATTTACCTGCGTCAAAAAGGCCATGGAGTACTCGTTTCCTTGAGCAGCTACTTCTCGGATCAGATCCTTAGTCCCATTTTTTAAGAGTTTCTCTTCCACCGAGTTTCCACTGACCAGCCTGGAGAAATCAGAGAGGAAGCATGGCTTTACAAGGAAGGGCCAAAGACAGTGTCTGGGAAAAACAGGAAAGCCGTGGATAATACAGGTAGTCCTTGAGTTACAACAGTTTCGTTTAGTGCTGTTCGAAGTTGCACAGCACTGGAAAAAAAATGGCTGCTTTTCATACTTATGACCGTCGCAGCATCCCCACGGTCATGTGGTCAAAATTCAGATGCCATGGTTCCGACAGATGCAATTCTTCAAAGAACTTTGAGGCATTGTTTACCTTAAGGAGCCTTTAATCACAAAAGCATAGCTTCTGCATGTACATGGTCATCCTCTCCCCTAAGCACATAGTATCAAAAGCACAGCTCCTCCCTCTAATTAACCGTCATAAATCACATTCTCCAATTAGTTTGAATTGTAAGCTTTCCCTCCTGTTTTAACTACTGGACAAATTCTTCTCTTCTCTTATTTCAAAACAACCTTGAGAGACGTTCTTCCTCCTCCCCCCCCCCCCAGCACCAACCAATTCTAACTCTAAAGTTGTTGTTCGTCCATCGATTTCGATGAAGACCTTGACATCTTGTGGGTTATGGGCCATCAACGATGTGTCCATAGGTGGCTAATAAGACCGATGTTGGCACGGAATGTTCTGCCACATACTGAACAAGGAAATGCAGACACTGTTACTTCAGCATTTGCAGCTCTGGCTTTGCGGAGTGCTCGCTTCTCTTGCGCCAAGATTGTCCTTCTGTGTTCATATGTCTGGCAACCCTGGTACACCAAGGTGCGCCATGTCGGTCGATCATGCGCCAGAAGTTCCCAAGAGATGGAACTAAGTTAAAGAAGCAAAGCTACATCTCCCTATGTTGTCAAGGCAGAACATCCGATGTGAGCAGCGTTGACGTCAGAACACGGGGCAGCTGACTCACATTGATGACCGTCCCAGGGTCATGTGATCACTTTTTGTGACTTTCTGACAAGCAAAGTCAATGGGGAAGCCAGATTGACTGAACCCCACCGGCAGTGATTCCCTTTAGGAACGGTGGCAAGAGGAGAATAAATATGGAAAGGTCAAAAGTGAAAATATGTGTATAATAACGTATAATAATAATAATATGAATTATTCTTAGTAAGAAGTAGAACACGTAGGAAGAAAAATGTAAATTTCAGCAGTTAGGGTGCAGTACTGCAGGCCACTTTAGCTGACTGTGTTCAGCAGGTCACCGGTTCAAATCTCACCGGCTTAAGGTTGACTCAGCCTTCCATCCTTCCGGGGTAGGTAAAATGAGGACCCAGATTGTTGGGGGCAATGTAAATATATATATAGATATACATTGCTTACTGGTGTACACCGCTTAGAGAGTGCTTGCACTTAAAGCGGTATATAAGTCTCATAAATAAAATAAATAAATAAGAAATAATGGGGCTATAAGGACAAATATTCTAAAGAAGAATAAGGGGGAAATGTAAATATTAGATTACCATTACGTAATTGCTGTAAAAAAAAAAAAGGAGGAGCATATATTGTATGTGTATGTGTGTTATGTTTTGCTTTGTTCTGTTTTGTCTTGTTGGTTAAAAATAATAATATATATAAAAAAAAGGAACGGTGGCAAGAAAAGTCGTAGGAAGGGGGAAAACTCACTTCGCGAAGGTCTCAAATGTCAGATGTCTCACTTAACAGAAATTTTGGGCATCTGTTACGGTTGTAAGTCAAGGACGTATTGGATCCCCCCCCCCTCCAAAAAAAAAAAGAACGAATAACAATGATTTGGAAGGATAGGGTTAGGTCCAGCCTTTCCTCCAGGGTTGTGTCTTCCTTTTCGCTAACATCACCTGTAAATGTGGATGTCCTTGCACCGGCCAATCCGGTCGCACCACTCCTGAGCTTTGGCTTCCATCACCGGGTTTAAATCGTTGTCGTAAAACACAACGGTGTCGGCCTCCACAAGGTTGACGCCCGTGGAGCGGCTGTGGGAAGAGAGGATGGCGCAGAAAAGCCGTTTGTCTCGGTTGAAGGTTTTCATCAGCTCCTGATAGGGAGAAAGGACACACTGGTTGCCAACGCTCACGAGTAGAACCGGAAAACAGGATCTGCCCCAGCCTCACTGGCTAACAGCTAAACATGGCTGGATTGGCCCAATTGAAGCAGGCAGAAATCCATGTCTGGTGAAGTCCGTGTCTGGATGCAAACTGAAACCTAGGATGAACAGGTTGCAGGAGCTGCGTGTGTCTAAAAGTCTAAAGAAGAGACGGACTACACAGTGCTGGGCTGCATTAACAGAAGGATTATTATTATTATATTATATATATTAACAGAGGGACAGAATCAAGATCACGTGAGGTATTAATACCACTTTACAAGGCCTTGGTAAGGCCACACTTGGAATACTGCATCCAGTTTTGGTCACCACGATGTAAAAAAGATTCTGAGACTCTAGAAAGAGTGCAGAGAAGAGCAACAAAGAGGATTAGGGGACTGGAAGCTAAAACATATAAGGAACGGTTGCTGGAATTGGGCATGTCTAGTTTAACGAAGAGAAGGACAAGGAATGACATGATAACAGTCTTCCAATACTGGGCTTCCTCAAAGAAGAGGGAGTCAAGCTATTCTCCAAAGCACCTGAAGGCAGGACAAGAAGCAACAGGTGGAAACTAACCAAAGAGAGAAGCAACCTAGAACTAAGGAGAAATTTCCTGACAGTGAGGACAATTAATCAGTGGAACCTCCAGAGTTTGTGGCTGCTCCATCACTGGAAGTTTTTAAGAAGAGACTGGACAGCCATTTGTCTAAAATGGTATAGGACCTCCTGCCTGAGCAGGGGGTTGGACTAGATGACCTCCCAGGTCCCTCCCAACTCTGTTATTCTTTGTTAGTCTGTTACAGACCTGAATGTGATGGGTGAACTTGCTCACTGGGTGCAAACGGGTTTCCTCCCACAGGGAGCATGCTAAGGGGAGAGTTACAAAGCTCAACTCGTGTCAAATTCTGGAGTGAGTGAGATAAATAGCGAGTCACACCTGGCGCTCCTCCTGGTTTGCGCATTCGTCGATTCTCACATAGGTGAGGAAATGGAAGTTGAGGAACCGTTCCAAGATGTCCAACATGAGCATCATCTGGGACAAGATCAGCACCCTTCGCCCTTCTGACTTCAGCTTCTGCAGTAAGACCGCCAGGGCTTCCAACTTCCCTGCGATGGAAGAAGAAGAAAAATCAGATTTGAGAGCGCGACGTCCCCGGTCAGGTGACGGACAGGCACACCTCAAGCAGTTGCCTCTACCTGCATCGTACTGGATTAGACGGAGGTCAGGAAACGGAAGCAGCCGGGGCATGGTCAGCTGATGAAGCTGGTTCAGGTAAGGCAGCGTCTTCTCCTTCAGGTTGTGTCGGAGGAGCTTCATCCGATGGCGATAAACAGGGGGAAGCCTTGCCATGTGCAAAGACGGAGGAGCGGCCACGGCAGCAGGCAACACACAGAGGGCCCTTGGAAACAAAGCACAACCATAGCAAATGTTCCTGGTGGGGCCATGTTGTGACCCGCACAATTTCAAAACCCTTCACCCTTGGGGGGGGGGGAATGGTCCTTCCGGAATTTGACTATTTATAGTCCCAATTCTTGAAGACTGGGAGGAGGAGGAGGAGGAGGAGGAGGAGGAGGAGGAGGAGGACCACAACGGTGGGGTGCTCTCTGAGCTTGGTTGTTTTCTTGCAGATGTTTCATTACCCAAACTAGGTAACATCATCAGTGCTTGAAGGGAGAGGGGATTGCTAGGTAACATCATCAGTGCTTGAAGGGAGAGGGGATTGCAGAGAGGAGGAGGAGGAGGAGAAGAGGAGGAAGAAGGAGAAGGAGGAGAAGGAGAAGGAGGAGAAGGAGAAGAAGAGGAAGAAGAAGAAGAAGAAGAAGAAGAAGAAGAAGAAGAAGAAGAAGAAGAAGAAGAAGAAGAAGAAGAAGAAGAAGAAGAAGAAGAAGAAGAAGAAGAAGAAGAAGAAGAAGAAGAAGAAGAAGAAGAAGAAGAAGAAGAAGAAGAAGAAGAAGAAGAATCTGGATCCTTAGTGAATCAATCAATCTTTATTATGGTCCCAGAGCAGCATTAGAGGTCCTTGGTGCTCTCTGAGCTTGGTTGTTTTCTTGCAGACATTTCATTACCCAAACTAGGTAACATCATCAGTGCTTGAAGGGAGAGGGCTTTGCAGGGAGGAGGAGGAGGAGGAGGAGGAGGAGGAGGAGGAGGAGGAGGAGGAGGAGGAGGAGGAGAAGAAGAAGGAGAAGAAGGAGAAGAAGAAGAAGAAGAAGGAGAAGGAGAAGGAGAAGGAGAAGGAGAAGGAGAAGAAGAATCTGGATCCTTAGTCAATCAATCAATCTTTATTATGGTCCAAGACCAGCATTAGAGGTCCTTGGTGCTCTCTGAGCTTGGTTGTTCTCTTGCAGATGTTTCATTACCCAAACTAGGTAACATCATCAGTGCTTGAAGGGAGAGGGGTTTGCAGAGAGGAGGAGGAGGAGGAGGATACATCAAGCTGGAGACGAGCTCAAAGCTCAGCTGAGTAACTCCCAACCCTGAACGAAGTACTGCAACTAGACATTACACAGACAGGTCAAGAGTTCCGCAACATCTGGAAGGCTGAAGCCCCCCATCCTGCTCTAGAACCACCTGGCTGGTTACAGAGGAACGGATGAAGATGCCTTTTTGGTACCTTACGACTGTAAGGATGGCCAAGAAACACGCGGCTCTTTAGCAGCAAAAGAAAATATGGGAGAAAATATGGGAGAAAATACACCCACCTTCCAACTACAATCATCTGAGGCTCCAATCAGTTCCCTCCAGAGCCCATAAACTAGATCAGGGCTCTCCAACCTTGGCAACTTTTAAGACTTGTGGACTTCTGGCAGTCGAAGTCCACAAGTCTTAAAGCTGCCATGGTTGGAGAGCCCTGGGCTTTACACAATTCCACACGTGCCCTTAGGAAGACGCTCCAGCCACAAGTCTTAAAGCTGCCATGGTTGGAGAGCCCTGGGCTTTACACAATTCCACACGTGCCCTTAGGAAGACGCTCCAGGCAAGGACGGCGCTTGGAATCACCTGCTGATGGTGTCCCTCAAGGACTGCTGCTGCTGTTCCAGCTGCCGGGTCAAGCCTTGAAGAGGGTCTTGATGATCTTTGGAGAGTTGACGGCAGTTGACAAAGCCAGCCCACCTCCATTTGCTGGCCGCGGTGGAGAACTGAGGGGTCGTGTTGGAGTCGCCCACCAGGGTGCAAATCCTACGGAGATCCTTGCCGTAGATGGGTGCCCTGGAGCAACGCCGCTCGTTGCAAGAAAAGATCCTGTCCATGCGCTCTCTCAGAAGCCTGTTTTTCTCCTCAAACGACTCCTTGGTAGCAGACAAAAAGAAGAGCCGTGAGAGAAGATTGCGGAGTGAATTCACACTCTAAAATTAGACAGATAAAGGTCTACAGCTGCCTGCTGGTACCACCCTACACTGAACTGCAAACATTGAAATAAGGATCTACCAGG
This sequence comes from Crotalus tigris, assembly GCF_016545835.1. Taxonomy (NCBI): domain Eukaryota; kingdom Metazoa; phylum Chordata; class Lepidosauria; order Squamata; family Viperidae; genus Crotalus; species Crotalus tigris. The sequence goes on along the minus strand of NW_024100631.1, from coordinate 482,394 downwards.
TGACCGTCTATGTACAGTGGCAAGGGTCCCATCCTATAGGAAAGTTAGGTTTTCGGTTTTCAGTGTTTACAATTACACCGATCCTCCATCTCAGTTTCTACCGGGATGGAAGGTTGTCTTGAGTCATCATCATCATCATCCTTTGCAAAAAACCACCTTATTCGATACTGACTCTATATTCAAACGTTACCACACTTGGGTCCTTGTTTAGGACTTGAACTGTTAAGTTTTTACCAGACTGAATTGAATTGAAGATTAACACTAAACTAAACTAAACTAAACTAAACAAATAAAATAAAATAATAAAATAAATAAAATAAAATAATAAAATAAATAAAATAAAAAATAAAAAAATAAAAAAATATATAAAATAAATTTAAATAAAATAAAAAATAAAATAAAATAAAAAATAAAATAAAAATATAAAATAAATTTAAATAAAATAGAAATAATAAAAAATAAAATAAAATAAAATAAAATCATCATCAGTCAATTGAAAAAGAAGCCTTAAATCATTTTGTTATGAGATGGGTGTCAAATTCAAGAAAGAAAGAAAGAAAGGAAGGAAGGAAGGAAGGAAGGAAGAAATAAAGAAATAAAGAAAGAAAGAAAGAGAGAGAGAGAGAAAGGGAAGGAGAGAGAGAAAGAAAAAGAAAGAGGGAGAGAGAGAAAGAAAGAAAAAGAAAGAGGGAGGGAGAGAGAGAAAAAGAAGAATGAAAGAAAGGAGAGAGAGAAAGAAAGGGAGAAACAAAGGCAGAAAGAAAGATAGAAAGAGGGAGAGAGAGAAAGAAAGAAAGATAGAAAGAGAGAGAAAGGGAGAAAGAGAAAGAGGGAGAGAGAGAGAGAGAGGGAGAGAAAGAAAGAAAGAAAGAAAGAAAGAAAGAAAGAAAGAAAGAGAGAAAGAAAGAAAGAAAGAAAAACAAACAAGACCATGCTATTCTGCCTATACTCCACCAGTTCCAAAAGGGGATTCGAAAGAGACCTTCAGGATGAGCCCCTGGTTCACACGTGCAAACTAAGTCCCAGTACCTGGGAGTGTCCGCCATGAATGCCAGACTTCAGGGATGAAGCAGAGTCTCCCGACGCCAAACTGGCCCCCAGGCTTCTTCCTGGAAACACAGACTCAGACGTAAACCAAATGTCTCTACGGCTCAGGCATGTCCTCATAAACGACTTCGCTCTTGAATCAGGCTGTGGAGGCACTTGACTTACAACAGTTTCTTTAGTGACCGTCCGAAGTTACGACGGCACTGAGAACAGGGACTTCCGACCCTTTTTCCACACTTGAAGACTGTTGCAACATCCCCCCCCCCACGGCCACGTGATCAAAATTCAGACGCTCGGACACTGACTCATATTTATGACGGTCGCAGGGTCCCGGGGCCACACGACCCCCTTTTGCGACAAGCAAAGTCAACGGGGAAGCCGGGTTCACTTAACAACCGAGGGACTAGCTGAACAATTGCAGTGATTCATTTAGCGACTGTGGCAAGAAAATGGGGCAACCCATTAAGCAACCGTCTCGCTTAACAACAGAACTGTTGGGCTCCATTATGGCCATTAAGTCGAGGACTACCTGCGCCCCGTGCCCCGATTATCAATGGCATCCTTGCATTTCACTACTTACTAGTCACTACTACTTACTAGTCACCAAATGGAATCAGAGGGTGAGATTAACCGTAAACCCTAACCCTTCAATCAAGATCAAGTGAGGCACTAATGCCACTCTTTAAAGCCTTAGTAAGGCCACACCTAGGATACTACAACCAGATTTGGTCTCCACTCTATAAAAAGCGGTTGAGACTCTGGAAAGAGGGCAGAGAAGAGCAGCAAAGATGATTAGGGGGACTGGAGGCTGAAACATATGAAGAACGGTTGCTGGAATTGGGGATGTCTAGTTTAATGACAAGAAGGACGAGGGGGGACAGGATAGCAGCGCCTCAATATCTGAGGGGCTGCCACAAAATGAAGGGGTCAATCTATTTTCCAAAGCTCCTGAAGGCAGGACCAGGAGCAACGGATGGAAACTGATCACGGAGAGATTCAACCTGGAAATCAGGAGGAATTTTCTGGCAATGAGAATAAACAACAGAAGTTGTGCGAGTTTCACCCGTGGACGCTTTCAAGAGGAGACTGGACGGCCATCTGTCAGAAATGGTGTAGGGTCTCCTGCTTGGGGGGCGGGGCTGGACTAGATGACCTCCAAGGTCCCTTCCAACTCTGTTATTCTAATTCTAAAAAATTCTAAGGGCGCCGCCTTTCCGAACCAAAGCTTTATAAGGGGCACTTAAAAAAAAATGTAAAGTTTGAACGTTCACATTTGCGGTTCGCAAACGTCGCTGGCTGCGCTTGCAGTGGCTTCACTGACAGTTCCGGTCTGTTATTCTCTTGTTAATGCTCGGAGTGTAGGAGCAATACAGGAATTGGGCAGGTAAAGGTGGACGGATGGAAAAGGAGGCTCCTTACCTGGCTGAGCGCCTGCCGAGGTCTGCAAGCCCACCGGATGCTGGTTCCCCAGTGCGTTCAGAGAGTTTTGGACACTCCCAGGCTGGGGCACGGTCTGAACCACCACAGGGCCCTGGGGTCTGAGGTACTGCGGACCCGGAGCCGAAACGATTTGCAGGACACTGCCTGGTAGGTAGAAATGGAAGAGGGAGGAAGTTACTGAGTGCCCACTGACGGAAGACCCTCCGGCTGATTTTTAACATCTCGTCTTAGGCAGAGTTGACAGACACTGCAACGTCCCCGTGGTCGCGTGATCAACATCTGGACACTTTTGGATTGTTGTGCTTGAAACTTTGATTTTGGGTTTTACTGACTAGACCAGTGGTTCTCAATCTTTTTAATGCCGCGACCACCAACCGATCGTAAGTCGAGGACTAAACAGGTCGTAAGTCGAGGACTAAACCGGTCGTAAGTCGGGGACTACCCAACCAGTCGTAAGTCGAGGACTTTCCCTGCCCGGGAGCGCCGCACATGCGTGGTGTTGCCCCCTGCGCCGGCCGAGGCGTAGCTGGCAAGCGGCAGAGACGGACAGGCCGACCACCGGCTGGGCCACCAGCTGGCCCAGCCCAAGGGAGGTAAGGCACCCGCCGGAAAAGGGGGAAAAAAATGGCAGACAGCCTTGCTTGGCGACCCCCGTGAAATGGTCGATCGACCCCAAATGGTTGAGAACCACTGGACTAGACTGGTTGAGAACCACTGGACTAGACTGATTTGTTCTTCTAGAAATGGCTAGCTTAGATTACTACGGAAAAGTCACGTTTCGTTCTACTGCAGGGCTCTTCAAACTTGGCCCTTTTATATGACTTGTGGACGTCAACTTCCAGAATTCCTCAACCAGCATCGCCGATTCTGTAAACTGCTTAGGGAGAGCTGTAAAGCACTGTGAAGTGGTATATAAGTCTAAGCGCTATTGCTATCTCCAGAATAGGAAAGATTCGGGAAGGCTAGCTTGACAACTTGCCCTTCATGTCTACAACCAGAGGACCAGGCCACAAAATCCAAAACACATCCCAGAAAGCACGGGAGGCTCAACCAATCCCAGCTGAGAAAATCCTGAGGACGGGGGGGGGGAGCTCCCCAGATGTGCTCTTCAAAGGGCCTCACCTTGCAGCTGCAGAGGCTGTCCCGCGGTCAGCTGGCGGAGTTGACTGTGCGACAGAGTGAATTTGTTCCCCTGGAACTGCAGCGTCACCGGCGTCTCCGGCTGCGCGATCCGGCCTTGGGCCCCTGCAATGGAAGCCAGCTGGGCTATTTTGACCACTTCACCATCTGGGGGAGAGGGGTGGAAGCACCCGTGAAAAAAGGGAGGGCGGGGGGCGGGGTGGGGCTTCTCCCAGACATCCCCTGGGTTTCCTCTCGTTGTTGTGGTTAGTAAAACGGACGCGAACCACATGCAGAGATGTAGAGGTGGGAGAGGAGGGGAGGGGTGGAGGGAAGTGTCATCCAAGAAGTTCCACAGGTACAGCTGTGATACGGGTGAGGGGCCAATGGCATCGGCTCCGTTTCTTTAAAGGCAGAACGGTGAGTGAATCGGGGCAGGCCGAGGGCAGAGATGCTCACTTTTTCACAGGTTAGCCAGCGTGACCTGGAAAAACTCACGTGACACTTCGGAAACAGAGAGCAGAGAAAGTCCTTCAGGTCAGACCTCTACCGCCTTTTCAAAAGCAAACTATAAACACAGCTCAAGAGAGGCAGGGATTCACAACTGCGAGGGGTATGGAGAACAATTGACCAGGAACAAAAATCATTATTTGTTTAGGGCTTTGCCAAGTTTGGGGAATCCACGCGAAGCAGATTCGTTGGGCTGCCCAATCACCTTTGCAGACGATCCCAAAGGATTTGATTTCCTCCCGTTGATTTAAAACATCCAATTAAGCGGTGATGAATTTTGGACCGGGGAAGGAAGGAAGGGTGGGCGGGATGGGCAACCTCATGCAGCCCTAGCCAAAAGAATTTGGATTCAGCCAATGTATTTTTCAATGCATAGAAGGTTATCTTTCCCAGAGCCCTCTCTGATGGAGAATTAAAGGTTTATTTGCTTGGAAGGGACCGTTTTTGTCTGCATGTCACCCTGCAAGGTAAACATGGAGTTCGGGCTATGTTCACACGGAGCTAAAGGCTTCTCCGTAAAAATCAAATCAGAAAAGAAATAAAAAATAAAAATCAGGATGTTTTAAGGCCTGGAAACCCTCGTCTACGCTTCGGGGCCTCCAAATTTCAAATCTGCCAAGTTCTGGAGTTGAGCGTGGAACGTTTGACTTTTACAAAGGCAGCAGGTTCCCCCGGAAAACATTAGTACACCAGTGCTCAAGAGCCTCTGGAGCCGAGGTGCGCAATCCTGACCCCTTTACGATCTGTGGACTGCAACTCCCAGAATTCCTGGCTCAAGGAATGCTGGGTGTTGAAGTCCACAGGTCGTAAAGGGGGCCAGAGAGTTGCCCACCTCGGCTCCAGATGTGCTAATCGTGCATCTACCATCGGAAATAAGGCCGCTTCCGCCTGTTCCTAGCCCAGCTTCCCGTTCTTCCTTAAGGAGAGCCCTTCCTATGCAAAAGACATTCTTTAAGCCAAGATGTGGTTAGTGTTCTCCAACAACAACAACAACAACAACAAGAACAAAAGGAGAGAATTAAATTAGGATAAATTTGTTCTTTCCAAGAATTAAAAAAAAGAAAAACAAGTTTCCAAGGAAGGCTGACCAAGAGGAAAAAAAAAAAAACATGCAGAAGAAGTTGAGATTAAGTTGACACCACTAATCTACAGGTAGTCCTCGGCTTAACGACCAAAATGGAGCCCAAGGTTTCCGTGGCTAAGCCAGGCAGTTGTTAATAAGTGAGTTGGGCCCCATTTTACAACTTTTTTGGGGAGGGGGGGGTCACATGCGTTAAACGAATCCCTGCCGCTGTTAAGCGAATCATGCCGTCGTGTAAGTGAATCCGGCAGCCCCCACTGACTTGGCTCTGGAAAGGCTACCAATGGGGATCGCGTGACCCTAGCACAGTACAACTGGCGTAAGGACATGCCAGTTGCCGAGAGTCCAAATTTTGATCACGTGACCACGGGGGGGGGGGATGCTGCAACGGTGGTCAACGTGAAAAAGTCGCTTTATTCAGGGCCATTAACTTCAAACCGCCACTAAGCAAAATGTTTCAAGTCGAGGACTACCTGTGATGTTCGCAGCAATTTTCCTGAGTTGTTTTTTTTTTCTTCTTATCTAAATGTGTCACTTAAAACACAATTACTTTTTTTTAAAAATCAAATAAGCAACATAAAATGGTGAGCAAGGCAAACTCCAAAGGGGAGAGCGGAAGGGAAGCAGTAAACCGAGCCACCATCCAAATATATCTACGTCTACATACGTATCCCTGCACACATTTTTTTTTTTAGGGTGCCTAATAACTTAACCTCAGGGAAGCTTTGGAGAAAAAAAAAGGAGGAAGAGGAAGAGGAGGAATGGAGGAGGAATGGAGGAGGAGGAGGAAGAGAGAAGGAAGCTGGAGACATCTGGGAAGCAGGGCGGAGGGGCACTTACTGGGTAAGCGAGCCTGTGCCTGACTCGTTAACACGAGCCTCTGAGGCAGGACACTCTGTTGGATGGTGGGTGGGGGGGCCTGTGGCTGGGCCTGCCCTAGCTGGAGGCCTTGGGTGGTAGCCTGGCCCCGCAGTTTCACTGGATGGGCTGGGCTAGTTGCGGTGGCGAAGGTCATTGCTGGCTGATGTCTCGGAGGAGGAAGAGGAAGAGGAGGAGGTGGTGGTGGTGGTGGAAGAGCACTGGAGGAAGACGGGGCCGTCTGCAATTGTGGTGCTGCTGCTGCGGGTGCAGCAGAAGAGACGGCAACGGCGGCTGCAATCAATAAGGTCAGGGGGGTGCAAGCGGTTAGAGTCGGTCCTTTTTTTTTTCCCCTTCCTTTCAAGGGCTAGAGAAATTGCAAGGGGTCAGTTTTAAACCTTGGGGGTAGTGGGGTGGGGGCTCCGAGTACAGACACGTTGCCTGGAGGGGGGGAACAAAAAAAAAGCAAGAAAAATCCAGAGGCATTTGGGAGCTTAAACGAAAGCAGCGAAAAGTGATTTGCTGCGTGAATTCAGTCTCGTGACACGCAAACGCACATGCACAAACACACGTGAACACAGCTTTCCTTGCAGAGCGGTGTGTGTGTGTGTGTGTGTGTGTGTGTGTGTGTGTTTGAGTTTGCTAGGTCTGTGCTTCAAAAGGCTTTCCATCGTGAAGTTATCCATCTTTATCAAAGGACAGAGTCAAGGTTGGTCTAGCCATGGACTTCAACTCCCAGAATTCCTGAGTCAGCTATGCTGCCTTGAGTTATTTGTAAAAATAATCATGGCGGGATACAAACAAAGCAAATAAATAGGGGCTGCCCTGAAGAATCAGCTTTATCATGCCCAGCCTAGCTTCTCAGTGAAGTGGAGACCAAATAAAGACATACAAACACACACACACACACACACACACACACAGTCTAAACATATTGCCTGGAAACGTTCACTTTCAGCTCAAACTGAAACATTAGAAAAAAAAAAAAGAGGATGAAAACACAGCTAAAAGGAGTTGCGCGTGAATGCTTCGATAACCCTCCATTCCAGATTTTCAAACAAAGCACAATCAAGTCTCTTCCAGGGCCAGCCAAAATGGGATTCTCCCAGAACGTGAGCGCACGGGCTGGGACTGACTTCTTTAAAACCCAAGCTTTGCGTGCAAAATTTAAGCTTTTAAGCTCCAAGTCGCCTGCCTGGACCATCTCCAGAAAGAGCATTGACAATTTGCTGTCGCTCTTTTTTAATTCCCTTTCCCAAGTTTCAAATCAAAAAAAGGAGGGGGGGAAGGAGGGAGTAGGAGAGCTTAAAAACAGCTCTTCAGAGAGAAATCCATCCAAATGAAACCTGCCTGATGGTGAGATGGGTGGCGTGTAAATTTAACAAACAAAATAAGAGGTCCAGAAACATCTCGGTCCAAGGGAATCGGAGAAACACAGGAAGACCACCCACCCAAAACTGGGAGAGCACCTAATGGGTTGAAAAGCCCACAGAATCGGTTCACAATTCACAGAAGAACCTCAGAATGGAGCTTCCAAAGGCGCCAGCTCAGGACGTTATTCACTGAATGCAGCCGAGCTGGATTGAAGGTCCGAGAAAGACCTGGGAAATCCTTCGTCCAAACCCCAGGTGGACACCTCAACATCTGTAGACCCAACCTGGCCTGAGGTCCACAGCTGGAAATGCTGTTCAAGAAGAATTTTAATAGGTGGATCTACTCAATCCGTGCCTCCGATAGGACGACTTGAGTTCCGCTTGCTCCACACTGATTTCATCCAGATACGCAGGATGGTGGTGATGGTGAACCTCAACAGATCAGGAAGGCGCAAGGTTGAGGAAGATTGGCTTCATTCCAAGGACGGGTTGAGGGAGGGAGGGAGGGAAAGAGGGGAGGATGAACGTGAAGGGGAACCAACCCACACCTGTTGAAAAGGAAGGAATCCCAAGCAGGTTCACCTTTCTCACCTTGGCTGGCAGTTACCGTAGACATGGGAGATCTTCCTCGCCCTTGGCCCGGTTGGGCAACCGTAGCCGCGCTGGTGGCCCGTTGCACTTGAGTGCTAGGAAAGGTCACCATCTTCCCTTCAGGTTTTTGCCCATAATGAACAGGTTGAAACAATCTGGAAGGGGGGGGGGAGAGAAACCGGTTAGGTGCTGTGATTTTTCCATAAAGTACTCTTGGGAGTCATAAGCAAAACCCAAATGTCTACGGAGATTCTCAGTCATCCAGGTCCAAGTTACTCCCCCCCCCCCGCCCCCCAAGATGCTTTTCTACCAGGCCACTATCTGGACTATCTTGTTTTTCTTTGACGATGTGTCCCTTCTCATCCCAGAAGCTTCTTCAGCTCTGACCATCCCGTCAGACCAGACCGTTCCCCACCATCTAGTCAAGAGCTGAAGAAGCTTCTGGGGTGAGAAGGGAAAGATCTTCAAAGACAAACAACCAAGTCCAGTTGCCTCGTGGAAAAGCATCTTTGGGACAAGCCAAAAATGGTTTCACAGACTCCTTTCACTCCTATTAAAAACTGAGGAACTGTCTCCAAGGAGGGGAAGGATTTGAGGTTCTCCTGTTCTGAGCCAAAGGAACACTTCGGCGTCCTTTTCAATGACCTCAGCAGGGAAGGGAGTCAAATATTTAGGGGACAGGCCTGGTGCCCTAATCCCTGGAGATGCTTTAAGCTCCTTCTTCCTTCCTTCCTTCCTTCCCCTTCTTCCCTCCATCTTTTCCTTCCTTCCTTCCTTCCTTCCTTCCTTCCTTCCTTCCTTCCTTCCTTCCTTCCTTCCTTCCTTCCTTCCTTCCTTCCTCTGCATAAATTCCACTCCCTTCTAGCACTGACGATGTTATCTAGTTTGGCTAATGAAATGTCTGCAAGAAAATAGGCAAGCTCAGAGAACACCTAGGACCCCATAGCCCAGTGGTTCTCAACCTTTTTAATGCCGCGACCCCCCCCCAACCGGTCATAAGTCGAGGACTACTCAACCGGTTGTAAGTCGAGGACTACTCAACGGGTGCAGCACCGTTTGCAGAATGGGGCTTTTGGCGGGCTCAGCAGGACAGAGACAGCCTGGACAATTCCTACTGGCTTTTGAAAGCCAATAGAATTAGACTCTATTCAAGAGAGTCTACTCTATTGGCTTTCAAAAGCCAATAGAATAAAAGGGAGTAGCACAGCTAAGGAAAAGGGGGAAAAAATGGTGGACTGCGTTGTTTGGCGATCCCCGTGAAATGGTCGTTCGACCCCAAATGGGATCCCGACCCACAGGTTGAGAACCACTGCCATAGCCCTTCCTTCCTTCCTTCCTTCCTTCCTTCCTTCCTTCCTTCCTTCCTTCCTTCCTTCCTTCCTTCCTTCCTTCCTTCCTTCCTTCCTTCCTTCCTTCCTTCCTTCCTCCCCTCCCCTCCCCTCCCTCCTTCAAACCCTTGAATGTCGTTCTGAAACTGAGACCCATGCTTCAGAGTGTGACTTATCAACACACCACGCAAAACTGAACAGGGACAAGAGTCCAATCAACGTTGGAGTTGGCTGCCTCAGGGCCACTGAGGTTACGGAAGGCTGTGTGCTGCTTACCTGCTCGGCTTCAGTTTGACGGGGGCAGGCCTGGGGGGCGGCAGAGGAGAGGTGTAAATCTCTTCGATAAGCTTTCGTGTTATTTTTTGCTTGGGCACCACCTGGGATTCGTACCGCGTCATGGTCTTCTCAAGCCCAATCAGGTCAAAGAGGCTCAAGTCTGCAACCTAGAAGATGGCCGAGAGCGAAGAAAGAGTATCTGGGTACCTATTATAATTTTATTTAGTCCACTTATTCAGTCCGCTGATGAGATTACCTAACTGGGTCATGCAACGTCTGCAAGAAAGCAACCAAGCTCAGAGACCATTAAGGACCCCACAGTCCTTTTCCTATTCCACTTATTCTCCTCTGCAGTGCAAAGCTCACTCCCTTCTAGCACTGATGATGCTACCTAGCTAGGTCATGCAACGTCTGCAAGAAAGCAAACAAGGTCAGAGAGCACCAAGGACCCCACAGTCCTTCTTGTCTTTCTTCTCCTCCACTCTGCACACCCCACTCTCTTCTAGCACTGATGATGCTACCTAGCCAGGTCATGCAACGTCTGCAAGAAAACAAAGAAGCTCCGAGAGCACCAAGGACCCCACAGTCCTTCTCCTCTTTCTTCTCCTCCACTCTGCACACCCCACTCCCTTCTAGCACCGATGATGCTACCTAGCTGGGTCCTGCAACGTCTGCAAGAAAGCCACCAAGCTCAGAGTGCACCAAGGAGCCCCACAGTTCAACCTTGAGCTACAAAGATTCTCTTCTATCATTAGTCCATTTCATCTCTCCCTCTCACACACATACACACGCTCACTCGCTCGCTCGCTCACACACACAACGCACACAACATTGCGGAGTCCTGGGTCACCCCTCGGGACAGAAAAGTTGAAAGGAGAAAGGAGAAGCTGGGAAGAGTCTCCCTCTTCCTCACCCAACAGAGAACCTGGCAAGTCCACCGTTCCGGCTCACCTTCCATAGGTTGCTTTCTACCGCTGTGAAGGCCAGCGAGGCGGTAGCATACTGCAACGCCTCTGAAACGTAAGAGGAGCCACACAGCCGGGGGTTGATCAGATCCGGGTGGTTGCAGATCTTCTGCAGCTGCATCAAGACGTGAAGGACGCTGACGAAATGCCCGCTTTTCAGAGCGTCTTGGGTCCTGCCCAGGGAGAAGAAAGCAGAGGGTCAAAGCCACAACAGGAGAGGGTGTGATGCCCGTGAGATCAGGATGCCAGGATCTCCATCGCTGGCCTGGCGTCTTGCCGGGCTCCTTCCGTCAAAGAAGGGGGGGAGGCGTTTGGGCCAATCCATCCCTCAGACTCCGAATAACGTTACTGTCACTTTAAATGTACATTAAAATGAAATTTCGTGGCGTGCAGCTCTCAAAGGGTCACCACCTCCAATATGGACTACATAAATATGAACCCTCCCCCCAAATATTTGCATATACCCGTCGACGCACATACATTCTAGGACCCAGAGAAACAACACAGTCTAGTTTGGATGTATACATGTTGTTGTTAGTTGCAAAGTCGTGTCCGCCCCATCGCGACCCCATGGACAACGTTCCTCCAGGCCTTCCTGTCCTCTACTTAAGAACAGGTACACACCCACTCCTCCCCATCCCAAAAAAAAGTACTCATGACTGGGTTTTGAAGCTCTGATGGCCACCAGCCTTCCCGTGGCATCTGAATGCATTTTAGGTGCTCAGCAACTGACCCCGACACGTGTGTATAGTTGTGCTCTTTCTGGGCAACATTGAAGGTGGTCCTCTTCATTACTAGTAATTAATCATTAATTAACATTAATGACTTAATGTTCAGCGCAGAAAGACATACTCGGGTTGGAGAATGACGTCTTCGTACATCACTTTCTGCCTGTTTGAAAGCCGGCACTTGAGCACGTGTTCGTACTTCTTGGTCAGCTGTTTTTCGACATCCCGTTTGGATCTGCGCAAAATAAACGGCTGGATCATCTGCGGAGCAGAGGTGGAAGGGAGAGAGGGAGAGAGAGAGAGAGAGAGGAAGCTGCTATGAATATTCAAAAGTTCAAAAGCAACCTTAGAAAGAAAGCATCACTTCACAGAAAGAATAGGGGAATCCTGGAACCCACTTTCAGCGGATTGTTAATCGTTAGGAAATGAGTTTAAATGTGCTTGGGATAAACAGCCGTCCATCATTCGGCAAAAATATAACGTAAACATTGATAAAAAGTATTAATTAAAAGAGAAAGGGAGGGAGGGAGGGAGGGAGGGAGGGAGGGAGGAAGGAAGGAAGGAAGGAAGGAAGGAAGGAAGGAAGGAAGGAAGGAAGGAAGGAAGGAGAGATAACAAGGAAAGAAGGGAAGCAAAAGAGAAAGGGGAAAGGAAGGAAGAAACAAAGGAGGGAAGGAAGGAAGGAAAGGAGGGAGAGATAATGAGGAAGGAAGTGAAGCAAAAGAGAAAGGAAGGAAGGAAGGAAGGAAGGAAGGAAGGAAGGAAGGAAGGAAGGAAGGAAGGAAAGAAGGAAATCTAAGAAGATTCTCTGTCATCCAGTCATGTTTGTGCCAAAGGTGGTTTTTCAAGAGGCAACTGGAAAAAAAAGAAAAGAAGGAAAGAAGGAAGGAAGGAAGGAAGGAAGGAAGGAAGGAAGAAAGAAAGAAAGAAAGAAAGAAAGAAAGAAAGAAAGAAAGAAAGAAAGAAAGAGGTAAGGAGAGTGGGAGAGAGAGAGAGAGGGAACAAAAAGCAAATAAACTCAAAAGGCAGAACTTGAAGACCTCCAGGTCTTTTTCTGCTGCCAGTTTTCTATGTTTCTAACAGAAGCTTGGTCAAGTCCTATTTGTTAAGTAAAAACCAGGATAGCCCTGTGCCCAATTCTAGTGCCCGGCTTGGGGGACTCACCCGGTGCAGCCTGATGACCAGCTTATGGCAATAGTCTTGGTTCTCCTCGTTGGCAGCTTTCACGGGGAAATCCAGGTAAGCTTTGGAGATTCCTGGAATCAGGAAGTGCACCATGGTCCACAGTTCCATCAAGGTGTTGTGCAGGGGTGTATCGATCAGGAGTAAGCGGTACTGACTACAGAGAGAGTCACACAGTCAGCCCTCTCAGAGAAACCAGCCAAAGAACACAACAAAATGGCCTACGTTCGTGTGAGGTTACATTAACAAAATCTGACAAGTCTGAAGATCCAACCTTCCCACGGCTACTTTTAACAGTTAGGGAGGATCCTTCCTAGGTTTTTCCCTCTGACTGCTAAGCATCTGTTTGTGTGGATTCCAAGACCAGTTTTCTAACTCTTTGTTTACTTTGCCTTCCTTCCTTCCTTCCCTTTTTTCTTCCTTCCTCCCTCCCTCCCTCCCTTTGCCTCATCCCCTCCTTCCTCCCTTGTTTCCCTCTCCTTTCCTTCCTTCCCTCCCTTTGTCTCTCGTCCCTCCCTCCCTCACTCTCATTGTCTCTCATCCCATCCTTCCCTTCTTTCCTTCCCTCCCTTCCCTGCCTCCCTCCCTTCCTTCTTTCTTCCTCCCTTCCTTCCCTTTCTTTCTTCCTTCCCTCCCTTCCTCTCTTACTTTCTTCCTTCCCTCCCTCCCTCATTGTCTCTCATCCCATCCTTCCTTCCCTCCCTCTCTTCCTCCCTCCCTCTTTCTCCCTTCCCTCCCTCCCTTCCTCTTTCTTCCTTCCCTCCCTCCCTTCCTTCCTCTCTTACTTTCTTCCTTCCCTCCCTCCCTCCCTTTCTTTCTTTCTTCCCTCCCTCCTTCCCTCCCTCCCTTCCCTGCCTCCCTCCCTCATCTGACTCTTCCTCTCCTCCCCCAAGGTCACCCCCACATCCCATTATGCACAGCTTCTCTTTACACAGAGATACAGAGAGTCCTCGGCTTACGACCACGAGTGAGGCTGGCTTTTCTGTTGCTAAGGGAGACTTTTGTTTCAGTGAGTTTTGCCTCGCTTTACGACCTTTCTTGCCACAGGTGTTAAGGGAATCACCTCAGCCACCCAGCTGTGAACGGAATCTGGCCCCTGTGCTGACTGTTTTTCAGAAGGTCATAAATACGAACCAGTTGCCAAGAGGCTGAATGTTTGACCAGGGGACCCTGGGGATGCTGCAACGGTTGTTAAGCGTGGGAAACGGTCACAGGTCCCTTTTTTTCACCGCGGGTGTAACTTTGAACCGTCATTAAATGGAATGTTTGAAAGTCGAGGACTGCCTGGGTACAGTCCTTCGCTTCTTCTGACAAACGGCAGCAGAACGTAAGCCAAAGAGAAGCTGAATTCGGATTCCTGGCCCAGACAAGGCTCAGAGGGAGGGCCAGGAGTGGCCTACCCTACAGGACAAGGACCAGAGCCCATGCGGTCCAAACCGGGGGAGAGAAAAGGCAGGTTTCGAAGGCGTCCAGACCTGCGAAGGTGGAAGAGGGCTTCCCAGTGCTTCTCCGTCATGTTCTTGATCTGCTGCATCTCATCCACAATCAGGTACTTCCATCGTAGCTTCATGAAGGCTTGGTGGCCCTTGAAGAGCTGCTTGTAGGAGGTGATGCAGACGTTAAAACTGTTGGGTTCCGTCCACTCCTACGGAAGGAGGGAAGGGAGGGAGGGAGGATATAGGGAATGGGAAGGGCAGGGAAGGAAGGAAGGAAGGAGGGAGGGAAGGAAGGAGACAATGAGAGGGAGGGAGAGAGAGAGGGAGGAAGGAAGGTAGGAGACAATGAGAGGGAGGGAGAGAGACAGGAAGGAAGGAAGGAAGGAAGGAAGGAAGGAAGGAAGGAAGGAAGGAAGGAAGGAAGGAAGGAAGGAAGGAAGGAAGGAAGGAAGGAGGCAAAGTAAACAAAGAGTTAGAGAACTGGTCCTGGAATCTACACCTGTATTAACTTGTGGATTAACTTCCAGGAATGTTATCTTCCCCTGTATCCCACTCCCCTCTTTTCTTTCATGTGAGTGACAACATTGCAGCAAAACATTTGGCATCGACTTAAACATTTCTTTCTGAAGAATAAGAAATCATGACTTAAGAAAACCCATTTGTCTGAAATGGTATAGGTTTCCTGCCTGAGCAGGGGGTTGGACTAGAGGATCTCCAAGGTCCCTTCTATTCTATTCTATTCTATTCTATTCTATTCTATTCTATTCTATTCTATTCTATTCTATTCTATTCTATACCCTATTCTATTCTATATCCTATTCCTTTCCATCCCATCCCATCCCATATTCCATTCCATTCTATCCCATTCCATTCTCTGTATTCTATTCCTATTCTCTTCTAAAAATGGCCTACCTGTCTTTTCATTCTTAGCTCTCGCTGGGTACCAATGTAGAGCAGGAGTTTGAGACCAGGGCACCAACGTTTGAGCTCCAGCTCCCACTTCAGAATGTTACAACTCCGGACGACGACCAGGTGAGGACCCCAATCCCCTGGAAAGGAAGACCAAGAAGAGATGCTAAGAGCCTGTCCCTCGTTCGCCACCTGACTCACTTACACCCCCATAAGAGCGCGTACCTTCGTTGCAGGCCAGGTGGGCGAAGAAGGCGATGATCTGCACCGTTTTCCCGAGGCCGGCTTCGTCGGCTAAGATGCCGTTCAGCTTCTTCTTGTACAACTTGGCCAACCAATCCAGGCCAATCTTCTGATACTCTCGGAGGGAGCCGTACAAGAGGGCTGGCGTGTTGTATTTGACCTGCAAGAAATTGTGCAAATGTGTTTCCTCTCCGTGACATTCAGCTGCTTGCTTCATGACAGGGAGTCCTTGACTTACAGCAGTTCGTTTAGGGACCGTTCGAAGTTACAACGGCGCTGGAAAAAAAAAGAGACACTCCGGACCATTTTTCACACTGTTGCAGAAGCCCCACGGTCACCTGATCAAAATTCAGAGGTTTGGGCAACTGACTCACCTCTACGATGGTCGCCGTGTCCTGGGGTCATACGACTCGCCTTTTGCGACCTTCCAACAAGTAAAATGAAGGGGGAAGCCAAATTCAATTAACTGAATTGCTAACTTAACAAACGCAAGGATTCGCTTAACGACTGTGGCAAGAAAAGTCGTAAAACGGGGCAAAACTCACTTAACAAATGCCTCGCACAGGAGCATCAATTTTGGGGGCTCAACTGTAGTCGTTAAGTCAAGGGCTACCTGTAATTCACTATACATTGTATAGTGTATACCAGGGGTAGGCAACCTTGGCTCTTTTATGACTCGTGGACTTCAACTCCCAGAATTCCTGAGCCAGCCATGCTGAGGGGAAAAGGAGAGGTTTCCAAGCTGAGCCATGCTGGCTCAGGAATTCTGGGAGTTGAAGTCCACGAGTCATAAAGGGGCCATAGTTCCCCCATGCCGGCTCAGGAATTCTGGGAGTTGAAGTCCACGAGTCATGAGGGGGCCATAGTTCCCCCATGCCGGCTCAGGAATTCTGGGAGTTGAAGTCCACGAGTCATGAGGGAGCCATAGTTCCCCCATGCCGGCTCAGGAATTCTGGGAGTTGAAGTCCACGAGTCATGAGGGGGCCATAGTTCCCCCATGCCGGCTCAGGAATTCTGGGAGTTGAAGTCCACGAGTCATGAGGGGGCCATAGTTCCCCCATGCCGGCTCAGGAATTCTGGGAGTTGAAGTCCACGAGTCATGAGGGAGCCATAGTTCCCCCATGCCGGCTCAGGAATTCTGGGAGTTGAAGTCCACGAGTCATGAGGGGGCCATAGTTCCCCCATGCCGGCTCAGGAATTCTGGGAGTTGAAGTCCACAAGTCATCAAAGAGCCCAGGTTGCCTACCCCTGGTGTATACCATATTGTATACTATACACTATACAGATGCTGCAATGGATGTAAGTGTGAAGAACAACCCTAAGACGCTTTTTTCACTGCCGTTGAAACTTCGAACCGTTACTAAGAAAATGGTTTTAATTCGAGGACTTTGAACGGTCACTAAATGAACTATTGAAAGTTGAGAACTACCTGTGTTCTGGCCACAACGTAGACTAGAATTTCCATTTCTAAGCAACGCAAGTGGTGGCGCCATTTCACTCCATTTTGCAGGCTTGTCAAAACGAATCATTGCCGTTGTTAAACTAAATCTTGCCAGACGGTCGCAAAGGGACACTGCAACCGTCGTGAATAGGAACCGGTTGCCAAGCATCCAAATTTTGCTCCTAGTGACCATGGGGATGCTGCAACGGTTGTTAAGTGTGAAAAAAACGGTCATAAGCTACTTCGTTTCAGTGCCGTCGTAACGTCGATCGAGGCTGCCAGCCGAGGATTACCTGTACACCACCCGTGAAATCAGGACCAATCCACAGGGGTGGATTTACCGCAGTGGTGATCCGGGCGCTGCCTTTCGGCAACAGGACCTCTGCCGTGGCCGCCACTTCGGCTATGTCTCGCCCGCGGTTCTTCCCGGGCATCATTCTCTCGGCCCCCTTGTACTGTTCGATGCTGAGCAGGGAGTCGATCGAGATGACTTCCTTTGGAAGGAATTCTCTCTCGGCTAGATGATCTTCCATTTCTAAATAAAGAATAAATGCTTTTTTAAAAAAAACCCTCTGTTTTTATTCTTTTAATGAGTGCTAGGCTAGAGAATTTCATCCATCCATCCATCCAACCAGCTGGAATGCTACTCATCTCACCAAAAGCCAGACACTGAATAAAACATCAAAACAATAATCCCAAAGATGCTTTTTCACAAAGGCAACTGGACTTTGTTTTTCTTTCTTTGAAGATGTTTCGCTTCTCATCCCAGAAGCTTCTTCAGCTCTGACTGGATGGTGGGGAGTGGAAGGACTTATGCTCCTTGCAGACCGCTGGTCATTTGCCTCCTTTTAGAGAGTCGTTGAGGCCACTTGGGGGTTTACCTGTGTCCTCAGGGTCACCTGAGTGGCGCAAATGGGTGTGGAGTCTTCTTGGAACTGCTTTCAGCACACCCATTTCACTACTCAGGTGACCTTGAGGACACAGGTAAACCTCCAAATGGCTTCAACGACTTTCTAAAAGGATGCAAATGACCAGCTGTCCGCAAGGAGTATAAATCCTTCCATTCCCCACCATCCAGTCAGGGCAGAAGAAGCTTCTGGGATGAGAAGCGAAACGTCTTCAAAGAAAAACAACAACAAGAAAGTCCAGTTGCCTCCTGAAAAAGCATCTTTGGGATAACTATGACCTGGACGACTGCAAATCTCCATAGACATTAAAACAATCAGTCTTTAAAAATTCAATTTAAATAAATCTAAGCAGGATGGAGAGGGAGGGAGCAGAGAGATGGAAGGCCTCTATGCCATCAGCCACCTCCAACGTGCCACCCCCAAACCCCCCCCACCCCCCTTAGGGCCTCAGGCTAGTTGGCCCAGCCAGGTCTTCAAGGTCTTTCAGAAAGCCAAACAGAAGGAAGCAGGTCTGACCACAGGTGGCCAAGATAATCCCTCCTGAACATCTCAAAATGCCCCCCCCCCCAAAACCTCAAAATTCCCTATCCACCCCAAGCTGGTCCTTTCTCAGAAAGCATTTGGAAAGGAAACACTGCTAGCGGAATACCTTCTTCGCTCATCTCGTCTTCCGGCTTTGGCCAGTGGAAGTTATCAGCGAAGGCTCCTTCGTACATCTTCATCAAATCATCCAAAGGCAACTCAGCTACGAACGAGAAGGGGGGGGGGGAAGAGAGAACAGAATTGACTTTGCTTGCGGGAAGCTGGCAGGGAACGCTTGCAAATCGTGATCTCGTGACACGGGAATCCTACTGTAAGGACCCACCCCACTTTGCATCTTAAGAAGACAGAACTCTTGGAATAGTTCTTCCAACAGGCAATCCTTTATTAAGAGAAAATGGTTGCAGGCGTTCTAGACAGGACTTGGGGTCCAAGCTCTCCCATTCAAGGTTTTAAGGGGTTCCCCAGTAGCCCCACCCAACCACCCCCTTCTTCCAGCAACAGTCTCAGGCATTACACTCCCACCCCCTTTTCCTTACTGCCAGCTGGATGGGGACTTCAGAGAAAATTACATGAAAGGTAATAGCCCCATTGTTATGGTTAGTCCTTTTGGTGATATACACATCCAGTTCCTTTGAAGTGTACCAAAGGAAGTGAGGGCCATAAAGCCCCTTTGTTCACCCCCTTCCCCTTCATCGTATGACAGAATCCAGAGAAGGCAGGAATGGGGTTTTCCATAGTTGATAACTAGAGATGAAATATAATTGGATTCCTACACCTACAACTGTCGTCAACGTTGATGAAGATTCTCGATTATCCAGCCAGAGTGGTCTGGAAGTTGAGTCTGGGCAACTGTCGTAAATGTGAGCTGGTTGCCAAGTGCCAAGGCCAGCAAGGGTAGAGTTGGGGTGGCTGGACTGTCAAGGTCAGGTCAGACCCACTACCCCTTCAGCACAGTCGTAACTGTGAATGATCGCTGAACAGGGAGCTGTTAACCCTGTTAATATAGGCTGTTACCTATATTTGGCACTGCCCTACAGCAGTGGTTCTCAACCTGTGGGGGGGGGGGCTGCGATGTCATCACAGGGGGTCTACAAAGGCTTGAAGAAATGTTATGATTTAAATCTTAAGTCTTTGGGCAGGGGTGTGTGTGTCCACGGCCAGAATCCGTGGCCACAAAAGGTATTTAAAAAGGGTCCGTGGTGAAGAAAAGGTGGAGAACCACAGCACAATGGGAAAGCTCTGCAGATGTTGTCGTACTCACCTTCCTTTGCCAGTGTGGACAGCTCCAGCTGGTGGTTAACCTTCCCTTCTTTCGTCTCCTGCTCTTCTATTGTCTCCTCCTCATCTTCCACTGAAAAGAAAAATTCAGCCCCCCCCCCAGGTCAAGCCCAAAAGAGGAAGGAATATCCATGTGCTGGAATGTTCTACCTGCCCGCGAGGAATTCTATACAAACGGACATCTGTATTTTCTAAGCCAATCAATTAACGGACTGTTCATTTTAATGATGCCATTTGGGGTGGGTGGTTTGTCCTTAAAGCCTTGGCTAATGGGTATGGATTTAAATTTTAGGAATTTCTTGTTATCCTATCATTTCATACGCTGCTAAACAGCTTAGACCAGGGGTGTCAAACTCGCAACGTCACGTGACGTGTCGCGACGTAGCGTGACTTTTTTTTCCACTGCCGGCAATGGGGTGGGCGCGGTTTTGGCATGACGCATCCGGCCCATGGGCTGGCAGTTTGACACCCCTGGCTTAGACCATGATCACAATTACAGCATAGCTGTAATTTTTACATCCAGAAGTTCTAAAGCTATTTTAGAAACTCTAGCGAGACTTGCAGAGGGACCCATTCAAGCTGAAACGTAGAACACCCCCTTGCATTTTTCAAGTTATTTTTTTTTTTAAAAGTGCTGTTTTTGGTCAATCAAAAGCAGCAAATCTGTTAGGGAGAATATTTCTGGGCTGTTATTTTATTGTTTTGCTCTGTTTCTTTCTCTCCGACATGGCAGGTAGCTTTGAGACATCACAGCCTCAAGGAATACAGCCCAGCCTCCTCAATTTTAACGTCACACCTATAAATTTAGCTGCATCGTATATATTAAACAATGCACTCAATTCGATAAGGGCCATCTTTATGTATCCAGAATGGCCAACTCCAAATCTCACAATTTACAGAATCCAATCTTTTTTTGGGGGGAGGGGGCTGGAGGGAAGAACTGAACCAGCCAAGTGAGAATAATTGAGAAGGCTTCGTCACAAAATGTTGGTTTGATTCTTGAACGGGTGAAAGCAGAACAGTTATTTTCCCTTTGGAACTAAAAGGGAATCCCCAAACTGGAGATGTACAATTTTGTTCCAGTTTTCACTTCTTCTAGCACATGGTTAGAACAACGCAAGTAGATGAGATAAAAAGGGTGGATCAGAACAGCACCCATCACCGACCTTCGTCATCCGTGAGGGACGTGCTTGCTTTTCTCTTTCTTCTACGGGACCACGAACCCTACAAAATGAATATATAAATAGAACAGAATAGAGTCAGAAGGGACCTTGGAGGTCTTCTAGTCCAGCCCCCTGCTCAAGCAGGAGAACCTATATTGTCCCAGACAGGTGAATGTCCAGTCTCTTCTTAAAAACCTCCAGTGATGGAGCTCCCACGATTTCTGGGGGTAAATGTTGTGCATCTGTTTTAGAGGGTTCTTCGCCCAACCGTTCATCAAATGCATGATTTATTGTTAATTACCTCCAAGGAGAAACAGAACAGGACCAACCCCCCCCCCAAATAAATTGTGAAGAAGAGAACAGGGAAGGTCTCCACCAGGGCTCATGGAAAACAGCTGCCAGCCACAGCAGACATTATTGAAAGAGACTTGAGATGTGGGTACTTGATGTTAAGCAATTTCCTTCTTCAAAGGCTGTCAAAGGAAGCTCACCAACAATGGCTTTGTTTTATAGACCAGTCTCCCATTACAGTTCCCCATCTTCCCACTATCCTCCTTACGTACAAGAAAGCTATTTACTGGCAGCAGATCTACCGCTATCTAAATAGACTTGAACAATTCTAATTTCAAGAACAGTAAAACAGGCAATATGTCCAGAATTGTCAACCAGGAGATGGGAGGTGGAAAAAAAAAATCTCTTACCAAGTTATTTTCTTTTTCCAGAAGGAGATCCTCAAAATGTCTCGAATCTTTACCTGCAAAATGGTTACCCTTTTTAGGCACTTTCTAAGTTACAACCCCTTATGTTAGCCTAGCACCGTGGTGGCGAACCTATGGCACGCATGCCACAGGTGGCACGCAGAGCCCTCTCTGTGGCCACGGGCACCGTCGCCCCAGTCCTAGGCATTCAGCTGGCTTTTATAAAACCTTCTTGCTTTTTAGGCCTCCGCCACCGTGTGCAAAAACAAAAAAGGTTCAATCAATCAATTTCAACTTCTCGCGGGGAAAAAAAAAGATCTCGCAAAGTTGGAATTGATTGATTGAACTTTTTAGTCCCACCCAGTCTGCCATTACCACCGTAGCCATGCCCACTCAATGGGCCAAACCCACCCAATGGGCCACACCATTATGTATGTACCTGACGATACATAAGTGGGTTTTGGGTTGCACTTTTGGCACGCGGTCTCTAAAAGGTTTGCCATCGCTGGCGTAGCATGTCAATTCAGCCAGGAGCAAGAAAATAAAACCCAGTGAAAGAGAATGTTACATATTCCCGTGTAGTATTTTTTTTAAAAAATAAAACCTAAAGAATCCAACTTCCCTCTTAAAATCCTACCTAAGGAACAATGAAAAAAATGAAATTCGCCCCCAAAGTTAAAATAATAATAATAAGCTAGGATTAAGAGACAGCAAGACCAACTGCAGCCCAGCAGTGACAATTTTAAAAGAGTTGTTTTAAAAGTCACCATAACTCTGAGCAAGAGCGGGCTTCCTGGTTTGTAATATGCAAAATGATACCGCACTGATGACATCACCTACTCCGGTAATGAAACGTCTGCAAGAAAACCCCGCAAGCTCAGAGAGCACCAAGGATGCCCCCAGCTTCCTGTCTATCATATTGCAACCTCGTTTTGCAGCAAAGGACAGGAAAACTACCTTTCTTTGCACGCCTCTTTAAATTCAATGCTTTCCTCCTTTTCTCTTGAAATTCAATCTGCAGCTTTATTTCGACCACCTAAAAGACAGCAGAAATAGATTGATATAACCCCACTTCTGAATGGTTACGATGTTTGCATTCGCTTGACGGTCGCCTATGTGTCACAAACCAGTCAGGGAAACTGAATTGAGTGGCCTCTAAGCAGCAGCGTCCAGGTAAGGGGTCTTTGCAAGGTGCTATTTCACCTGAGAATGAATCTTCTAATAATAGAAAGAGGTAATTTCAAAGCCGGTCAAATTTCCCAGTCAAATTTAGCCCCATGATCTCTGTCAATTCCTAACAAGGGAAGATTAAAAACATCCTTTCCTCCAGCCAAGCGAGGGAACCACAATGGCTTTGTGCAAAAGGCCCCTTGGTCAAAATTCTCAGCCCCCTCTCACATCCGCTCGCGCCTCAGAGAAGCTGGGAAATTTGAACATCAGAGCTGTATGCAGTTTTCTGGACTGGCACGGACACACCGGGCATCACGAAATGTGAATCTCTACCTGGGAGTCCAGTTCATCCAGGGGTAAACAGAATATGGTCCCTGGGAGCATTCCTCACCCCCCCCTGCCCCCAGTTCGAGGGTTTCGAAAGCGACTGGCAAAGAAAGAGAAGGATTACCTGTTCGATATTCGACCAGAAATATTCTATTTCTCTGGCAATTGTAGCAGCGATGCGCCTTAGTTTGATCTTCTCTTCCTTCTTAGCCCTCTCTGCATTGAAGTGCTTCTCTTCGTGGTAGCGAGCCACTGTCCTGACCATCTAATGTAAACATTTAAAACGAGAATTGCTAGAGAGTGGGGTCTTCCACCAATTTATTACAGCTCTGGCTTTTAACAGCTATTTTCAACAGCCAAAAAATATTTGACATTTTAAACACTGCTTTTTGTGAATTTTTCGTGCATTAATATTGCATTCTATTATGCCGTATGCCATATGTCTGAAAAGGCTAGCTTTTTTTTTGCAATTAACTTTTTGAAAGCTCCCGTATATAAAAGTTTAAATGATCCTGACTTCAAACCAGCACGCAGGATCTGCCTGAACTTTTAATTCACAGAATTCCTCAGCTCCCGTGACTCTTCCTAGCTAAGAAATTCTGGGAATGGCAGCAGCAATACATCTAAACTAGAATTTTTCAACCTTGGCAACTTTTAAGACACATGGACTTCAACTCACATGGACTTCAACTCCCAGAATTCCTCAGCCAGATTTTCTAAATTTGTAAAGATGCCTCTCTAGTCTGCATCTTATCAGGAACCTTTTGAAATTATTATCTGAATTTTAGTTTTAAAATATTAAACTGAATACCAATGCTTGTGTTGTGTTAGTTCTCTTGACAATTCACCGGAACAAAAAGACTGGGAATAAACCGAATGGATGTATTTGATCCATAAATGCAGGAAATAAAATGTACAAATGGGTTTGCTCAGGAGCTGCAGAAGAAGTCAGCATCCTGGAGAACATCAGCAGAAACAGCTCACAAAAGAAGCATTGGGATCATGAAAGCTTCTCCTAACCGTATCCTGACTTACACACAGATACCTCTTGTGTTAAGTAGTCTTGCGTACAAAACTTACATCAATGGTTCTCAACCTTTTTAATGCCGCGACCTCCAACCGGTCGTAAGTCGAGAACTACTCAACTGGTGCAGCACCGTTTGCAGAATGGGACTTTTGGCGGGCTCAGCAGGGCAGAGACAGCCTGGACAATTCCTATTGGCTTTTGAAAGCCAATAGAATTAGACTCTATTCAAGAGAGTCTCTTCTATTGGCTTTCAAAAGCCAATAGAAGAAAAGGGAGTAGCACAGCTAAGGAAAAGGGGGGAAAAAATGGCGGACTGCGTTGTTTGGCGACCCCCGTGAAATGGTCGTTCGAGCCCAAATGGGGTCCCGACCCACAGGTTGAGAACCACTGCCTTACATCAACCCACTCCATCTCATATCAACCTCTTCCACTTTGGTGTGCCATTATTCAACAGTTTGTGGCTAGCTAAACTAGCACCCCCCATTTGTTTGAAGCACAAAACTAGGATTATTATAGTGAGGACTCTGGTTTCTTTCATGTTTCTTCATTCCGGGCTTTGCGAAGGAATGACAAATAACTATCATCCAGACCTTCTTGGCAGTGGCCATCTTCCATCGTCTTTCTTGGGCAAAATCTGTTGCCATCCACTGCATCTCCTCCAGGAGATAATCCCACTGAGATTTGGGCCTGAGGGCTTCCTGAAGTTTCGGTAATCGTCTCAGAGACCATAAACCTTCCTTTCTCAGCTCCGCGATGCGTTGGTGAACATGGTTTTCCTGGTGGAAGCAAGCAAGGGAGAACATTAAGTTGGTGGCTAGGGTTTCTCGTGACATCAAAAGAAGCAGGGAGCTTTAGTCCAAGAATTCATTACTCAGAGTCCCCGATGTACGGCCACAATTGAGCCCAAGAAACAATGGATGAAATTCATCAAAGAGAGGAGCAACCTAGAGCTAAGGAGAAATTTCCTGACAGTGAAAACAATTAATTCATGCAGAGGTTGTGGGTGCTTCAACACCTGAGGCTTTTAAGATCAGGAAACCATTAGACAACATGATGGTTATCTTGGTCATGCATTATTCTTTCAGAAGTACTTGTTTTGGAATTCCTCAATATTTTTGATGCCATATCCTAATTTTAAGTGGATTTTTGGCTACAATCCTATGTATTGGGGAGATTAATGTATATGGAATTTAATGGATTTTACTTCCAAAGATATTTGCACAAATGTACATTTCGTTTCATTAAAAACAAAGGATACGATCTGATACCCATTGACTGATGAATAAAACCCACTAACCATTTGCCTGAAATGGTGTTGGGTTTACTGTTTAGACTAGAATAGGGCTTTTCAACCTTTTCACCCACTGTACCACTTTTAGGATATGGCAACATCCGAGTACCACCAGCAAGGTGTCAAAAACTTGATGACCCCCCAAAAAAGAGTAAAAAAGTAATAAAGTACAGGTAGTCCTCGACTTACAACAGTTCGCTTAGTGACTGTTCAAAGTTACAATGGCACTGAAAAAAATGCCCCCCAAGCCACATCCGAGCAAGACACCTGCCTGCCCGCCCGGCCGTGTTCTTCCTCCTGTCCGAGGTTTTCATTGTTGTGAGCATTTCTGTTGAGGATTGGCAGCAGGGGTGGGGTAGGGGTATTTGGTTTTTGTTCCACCCCGTCTGTTGGGTGGTTGCAGCAGGTTTTGGTCTGGGACACTGTGACCGTCATAAATATGAATCAGTTGCCAAGCTTCTGAATGTAAGTCACAAGATCCTGGAGATGCTGCAACATTCCAGCTGATCGGCGCTTCTTCTGGGCTCAGCAGAAGCGCCAGGATCAGTGCTGCTTTCCAGCTGATTGGTGCTTCTTCTGGGCTCAGCGAAAGGGCCAGGATCAGCACCGAGCTCCAGCTGGAGCCTGGCGCTGATCCTGGCACTTCCGCTGAGCCCTGACAGCCCCGAAGAAGCGCCGATCAGCTGGAAAGCGGTACTGATCCTGGCGCTTCCGCTGAGCCCTGACAGCCCTGCAGCTCCAGCCGTCTCTTGCTCAGGCTTGTGCGGTGCTGCCACCAGTTCAGCTCCTTCCCCTCCCTCACTACCACTTTTCTAGGATGGTCGCATACCACCTGCCAGGTGCCAATGTACCACAGGTGGTACCCGTACCACTGGTTGAAAAGCCCTGGACTAGAAGACCTTCAAGGTCCCTTTCCAACTCTGTTATTCTGTTAAACCTTAAACCTGGAACGTGGACATCACCTTCCAGAGTATGGACTGAAATGGCCAGATGGTTGGCATACAGCTATTTATCAGTTAATAGCACTAGCAACAGCACTTAGACTTATATACCGCTTCACGGTGCTTTACAGCCCTCTCTAAGCGGTTTATAGAGTCAGCCTGTTGCCCCCCAATAATCTGAGTCCTCATTTTATCGAACTCGGAAGGATGGAAGGCTGAGTCAACCTTGAGCCGGTCAAGATCGAACTGCTGGCAGGTGGCAGAATTAGTCTGCAATACTGCATTCTAACCACTGCACATAATGGAAGGAAGGAAGGAAGGAAGGAAGGAAGGAAGGAAGGAAGGAAGGAAGGAAGGAAGGAAGGAAGGAAGGAAGGAAGGAAGGAAGGAAGGAAGGAAGGATAGCACTAGCAATGACCCTTAGACTTAGACTTCACAGTGCTTTACAGCCCTCTCTAAGCAGTTTACAAAGTCAGCCTATTACCCCTCAACAATCTGGGTCCTCATTTTATCAACCTCAGAAGGATGGAAGGCTGAGACAACCTTGAGCTGGTGAGGATCGAACTGCTAGCAGCTGGCAGAGTTCGCCTGCAGTACCGCATTCTAACCACTGCGCCACCACGGCTCATGATCATAAACATGAGTCAGTTCACCAGCATCTGAATTTTGACCACGGGGATGCTGCAACGGTCGTAAGCGTGACCTTTTTTTTTGGCATCAGAAGGGAAAGAAAAACTCTCACCAACTTCACTTGCTCAGCCAACTTCTCGTGCGCGCTGTCCTGGGGCAGGGCTGCTGTGGTGGTTTGTGCTGTGTTCTGAGTTTTGGGTGCTGCTGCCACTGCCAATCCTGGGGGTTTGGCGGCAACAGGAGAGGCTGATTTATTTGCCCCAGGCGAGGATCGGTTGGCTTGGGCTGAGTGCGTAGTTTGTGGCGTAGAATTGGCAACAGAAGTTGGCGGGTTGCTTGAGGTAGGAGGAACCACACTTGCTGAAATACGCTGGGAGTTTTGGTTAGAGTCGGAGGAGGGACGAGCCAGAGTTGTGATCTACAAACAACACGCATAAATTAGGATACCAGTTTAGAATAGCAAACGGCTTCGAGGGATAAACCATATTCTGTTTTAGAGAAGCAGTCAAACAGAAAAATATATACACCAATTCACCCTTGTTGAAAAGAAGCATTAATGCTCTGGTCTTGGATCTGAACTGTAGATAGTCTAAGCCAGAGATCCCCAACCTTTGGGGCACCAGGGACCGGTTCCGTGGAAAGAGGTTTTTCCGTGGACTGGAGGGTGTGTGGTTTTGTGTGCTGCCTGCATCCCACGGATGGCGCTTTGCTTGTTTGTGCGGACTGGTTGCTGGTATGCCATGGCCCGGTACTGGTCCACGGACCGGGGGTTGGGGACCCCTGGTCTGAGCCTGTTAGTTTTCATACACAATGAGGTCTCTAGTTACGAACAGAAAAATGTGCATGATCACACAACTGTAGGCTGCAGAAATAAATACACGTGCATAGACCACTCGCATTTAGAATGCCTCTTAAAAACAGGATAATTGACTGAGAATCAAGAATGCTAGCTAAGTTTTGCCTTTAGTGCTGCCCCTATGCCCTTTAGATTTTATCTTGCAAGGTCATTCATATATTTCTGTCTTTAAAAAAAAAAAAAAGAATGTTGCAGAGGAAACCTTTTACCCTTTAGAATGGACTCTCATCCCTGACTAAAATGCCAAGTAACTGGATCTACCTACCTGCTGTGGGGTTGGAGTTTGAGAGGGCACCACGTCGGAGGGGGCCATCTGTCCCGGCCCATGCGCTGTCGGCTGCAATTGTGGCTGAGATGTTGCTTGAACCTGGCCATGGGACACAGCCGCCGCAGCAGCAGTGACCGTAACGCTTTGGGGCTGAGCCTTCACGTGAATTGCCGCTTGCTGCACCGGCAGGTCATTCATCTGAGTTGCTTGGGGCGCCAGCTGCAGCGTTGGTGGAAGAGAGGTGATGGGCACGTTGCTTGACTGCAGTCTACCGGGCAGCTGAGGCGGTGGCGTGTGGAGACTGGCTGCATTCTGCACCGGGGGACCTTTGGAAGGATCGTACTGCTGCTGGCTCTGCTTCTGACCCGTCAGCTGCACAGTCTGAGGGGTAGGAGGCATTCCACCTGCAAAGCAAAAAAATAAATAAATAAAATAAAAATTAAGGGGACCAGGCTCAAAAACGTACAATGGCAGCACGCCGGGGCACGATGAAGACGCGAAACGTCCACTGAATTACTTACTTGGCCACTCCAGTAAATAAACCGTAAATATATATAAAATTGGGTCAGTTAAATAAACCACCCTCTTTGTGAACCGGCAAATTCAGAGTCACTGGGGAATCCCGGCAAGAGAAACCACCGGCACAATCTGAAGATTTGGCCTAGTGGAATTCTGGGAGTTGAAGTCCTCATGCCTTAAAATGGTCAAGTTTGGGAAACACTGGCCTAGTGAATCGACCGGCGGGAAGCAAACCTCAAGATGAACTAAATGGCTAAATAAACGTCCTTAAGAAGTGTCGATAGGTAGTTAGGAAACCAAAACCAAAAATCGAACGCGAAAGAGAAATGGAAGCACTAAGAGAAAAAAAAAAGGGGGGGGGAAAGAACCATCGGGGTTCCAGGACTAATTATTTTGGCTTCGTCACGCTTGAGTGGTTGGGTTTTCCCCCTCCCCATGCCCGCATGCAACGTTTCCCGGCCTCTTTTTGACACGAGCAAGCCACTTCACGCCAAAGGTTAATTTGCACGGGGGTGAGGGGTGGGGTGGGGGGCAGAACCAGAGCGCTCCAAAAAAGAAAAGAAAATTTAATTCAAGCGGGCTTCTGCTTCCCTCGCCCCGCCCTTTTGCTAAATTAACGGGCGGCTGGCAGGTGGCCACACAGTACCTTGTGCAGTTGGCATGAGCTGTTGAAGAGGGACTCCCGAGGCCACGCCTGGATGCTGAAAAACCATCCCGTGACGGCCCACTTCAATTAGGGCTCTCTTAGACGAATCTGGTGATATTCAAATTTCCATTTATGGCAGGATAAAATGCACAAGGAGGCGGTGTGTGTGTGTGTGTGTGTGTGTGTGTGTGTGTGTGTGTGTGTCAGGTTATACGGTTTGCAACGCTGCTCCCCGGGAGTTCCGGACGTCGCTATCAACCAGCCTACCAGGAGAGGGTTTGGCCCTAAAAGATACTTTAGCAACGCAGGTAGTCCTCGACTTACGACGGTTTGCTTAGTGGCCGTTCAAAGTTACAAGGGCGCTAAAAAAAGGGGGGGACTTAGGACCGTTTTTCACACTTGCGGCCATTGCGGCACCCCCCCCCCCCAGGGCAGTGTTTCTCAACCTTGTGTTGCTAGCTGGAGAATTTTGGGAGCTGAAGTCCACACATCGTAAAGTCGCCAAGGTTGAGAAACACTGCCCCAGGGTCATGTGATCGAGATTCAGACGCTTGGCAACTGGGTTCGTACTTATGACGGTTTCTGACAAGCAACGGGGGGAAGCCAGATTCACTTAACCATTGTTTACTAACTTAACGACTGTAGGGATCTGCTTAACAAGGGTGGCAAGGAAGGCCGTAAAAATGGGGCAGAACTCGGCTTAACGGATATTTCGCTTAGCGACCTAAATCTGGGGTTCGCTCGTGGTCGTTAAGCCGGGGACCACCTGTACTTCGATGTGGCTGGGGGTTTTTTTTTGTTTTGTTTTAAATCTAGACTAGGAAAGGAGAGCGCGGTTGAAAGATGTTGTTCCTCCAAATACGGCCGCTGACAGGATGGGATCTTTCCATCGCAAGAGCCTGGCCAAAGGATTGAGCTGAGGAGCGGCGGTTTTAATACAAGTGCGAATCGACGCCGTCTTTGGGCCGAGACCCTAAAGAGACTGGGAAAGTTCTGCAAAAGGAGGAGGGGGGGGAGGAGGAGGCCATACCTGCTGATGTAAGTGCTTGTTGTCTTTTAAAGGCTTCAATTTCTATGGCATTCACCGTTCCAGTTACTGGAGTCCCTGCATGCACCTGCTATTGTAAAACAGAACAGTCTGTGAGTGGGAGACAGGTTTTTTTTTTAAAAAAAAAAGGCAGTTCACCCTTGTTTTTAAAAAGCCGACAGTGAAGGAATGTGAGCTTATTTTGATTTCCAACGGTCTGCCTTTGTATTCGTTTGGTAAAGACCCTTTCGATCACAAAGATAAAAGCTGCCGAAAGAAAGCAGAGCGATGTGCCACTTGGCTGGGTCTCTCTTTCCTAATAATATAATAGGCTAAGAGCTTTCTCTCTCGCAACTCAAACCTCTCGCCCTTGTATTTCTACCATCCCGGTCTAATCAATTGATCCCGTATTTTGCATTACAAACAGATCTATTGAGAGCTCGCTGGGTGCTTGCCAGATTGCATGGGTGGCTTTCTCCAAAATCCAATGTTGTTGTTTTGTCTCCTGTTTCTCTCATCTACAATCGTGCAACGGGATGGTACCTGCCAATTCTCAATTTCTCTCTAAATAAGAAAGATGTTGCCGTTACGGTGTGACTGAAAATGACTGAAAATAATTCAACCTACGTAGGGCTCCCTCCAGTTCCCGATGCAAATTTCTGCCTTGTTTTTCTTCTAAGCTGCTGACATTTGGACTCTTATATCTACAGCCAGGAAGCCCACATAGCTTGTCACTGATTTGGCAATGAACATCACTATTTTTGTAACGGGCGTGGGATTACATATTAGAAGAGAGAGAGAGATGTGTCCGTGAAATGAGATTAAATGCCCATTCTGTCTCGCATCTTCATTTTCCCCCCCAACAATCAGTAAAAAGATTCTGCTTAATACTTTACAGCAGGGGTCTTCACACTTGGCCCTTTTATGACTTGTGGACTTCAACTCCCAGAATTCCTCAGCCAGGCATGCTGGCTGAGGAATTCTAGGAGTTGAAGTCCACAAGTCATAAAAGGCACGTTGGCTGAGGAATTCTGGGAGTTGAAGTCCACAAGTCATAAAAGGCACGCTGGCTGAGGAATTCTGGGAGTTGAAGTCCACAAGTCATAAAAGGGCCAAGTTTGAAGACCCCAGCTTTACGGACTGCTAAGGCAGCCGTTTCCCCCACTCTGCTACCCAAGAAAGAGAGGTTTTGCGGATTAAGCATGGAGCATCTGCTTAACCATCTAATGATCCCACCTTGAACTCTCTCTTACTCTACAAATTACAAATTACTCTCCTGCTTGAGCAGGGGGCTGGACTAGAAGGCCTCTGAGGTCCCTTCCAGCTCAATATTCTATTCTTCTTCTACTACTCTGACTAATTATCGTTTAAAGACATATTTATAGTAAAGAGGATGTTTACTAATATAGTCTTTTACATCTGTATTTGCTTTTTTTTTTAACCCTCATTTTTTTTTATCTGTTGTTGTGCCCCACCCTGAGGTGCCTGGGGTCAGATAGGTAGCTATATAAATTTGATAAACAAAATAAAATCAATAATCTCGCTTGGAGGGAACAAGCACTTCTTTCGAATCGTTCAGTATCTAAACCCCGTCAAGTTCGTGGTGTCAAGTTCGCTCCCAAATTCCCTCAAATAAAAAGACCTGGATATTTTCTGCAGGGACATTTGTCTTTACTGAACCAGTAAGGACACAGTAAAGAACTTGGAAAAGCTGCTCCTGATAACGAGGCTTACAAATATTGTAGTAAGTAATAAGACTCTCTGGGCTGCTTTGTAAACTTACTTATTTAGCTTATTTCCAAGCTAATCCATTCATAATGACTCTGGGCAGCCCTGGGGTCAACCAACGTTTTATTCAGCCCTACAACAGCCATAGTCAGGCTGAATTATGCACTGGAAAAATTGACATTCACCAAAGGATTGGATTCTTGATCTCCAGAGTTCCTATTAAGCCTATTTCAGACACGTTGAAAACCAATATAATTTTTCATAAAGGAATGAATGAATGGGAAAGCATATCTCATCTCTCTTTTCCCTGGCTAACGATTTCTACACTCACCAGAGCTCTGATGCTTCTGAATTGTAAAACCTTTTAGAGTCCGAGTGCTCAAACTGCAACCCAAAAACCACTTATGTATCGTCGGGTGCCGCGTGGGCGTGGCCCATTGGGTGGGCGTGGCCAATTGGGTGGGCGTGGCTGCGATGGTAACGGCAGACTGGGTGGGACTAAAAAGTTCAATCAATCAATTCCAACTTTGCAAGATCTTTTTTTTCCCCACGAGAAGTTGAAATTGATTGATTGATTGAATTTTTATTTTATTTTTTTGCACACGGTGGCGGAGGCCTAAAGCGAAAAGGTTTTATAAAACCCAGCTGAAGGCCTAGGACTGAGGCGATGGCGCGCGTGTCCACAGAGAGGCCTCTGTGTGCCACCTGTGGCACACGTGCCATAGGTTCGCCACCATGGGACTACTCTAAGTAAACAAGCAGAACAGAGAAAGGCAATATCCCCTGACATTTCTATTGATCTTATTTATTGATCAATAATCTACTGGCTATCCCGTATTGATTTAAGACATTTACATAGCTGCCCATCTTATAACAAACTCTGGGTGGCTCCCAATCAAAAATGAAGTTAAGTAAGATACAAAAATGAAAATAAGTAAATAAGAAAATAAGTAAATAAGAAAATAAGTAAAACTACGAAAGCAAACAGATGAAAACCAAAACCTGGTGCCAAGTCACACTGGATTCCCCACCGTGACATTTTCAAAATGTCTAGGTGTCTCTTTTTAAAATAAAATTTGAGATGCAAGCATCTATTTATCCAAAACGGGTTTTTTTGGGGATCCCATTTTTTTTCCCGCCTAAGAGCAAACAAGGTTTGAGAGCTTCATTGTCTAAAACCTAAATGCCAAAGCTATCCATCTCCTGTCTGCAGGAAGAAAGAACGCCTAGTCCTAGATCTGCAAAGGCTCCTTTTTATAAGACTCAACCATGGTTTGTCATTAGTACCGAATCAAGGTATTATGGATTCACATGCCACAGACCCCATGCTCGCTTCATCGCACTTACAGTTAATCCAGCAATCCTGTAATGCATACACTGGGCCATAAATTAGCATGCTGCTGGACTTTATAAAATGGGCTAGCTCAACCTGAACCAGAAAGAAGGGAGGCAGGATTGCAAACTTATCATTTTTGAAGGTTAGCATTTGAGGACCACCACCGGACCCCCCAAAAAGAATTTGTAGAAAGATTCCACAGTCAGAGACACACACACACACACACAGAGAGAGAGAGAGAGAGAGAGAGAGAGAGAGAGAGAGAGAGAGAGAACCACAGTTACCAGATAGTACATACAAAGGAACCAAAGGACAAGCAAACCAAGTGGAACACGTTAAAAGCTGAAAAGTTAATGAAATCAGCCAGCAACTTCGAGACAAGGTAAATAAATAAATAAATAAATAAATAAATAAATAACCTTTCTGGGTATCCCACGAACACTCATGCATTGGAAAAGTTTAAATGTTTTACTGCTCATTTTTTTCTAAAATGAGAAGGGATGGGCTGATGGGGTGGGAGAAGGGGGGGAAAAAAAAACACCAGACTTCACTTTCAATTATCAAATCTGACTGAGCAAAAATAATGATCATCAGTATTATCATCATCATCATCATCATCTGGGATGAAACTTAAGATTTTTTTTTTATTTTTTTTGAAATCCATTGAAAAAAGTACCTGAAATGGTTGCTGCTGAATTGAAAAAGCAGCAGAAACATTTGGAGGAAGCTGGGTTGCTATAGCAACAGGAGTACCAGTCTGCCCATCCTTTCCTGTCACAACCTTTACCTGAGAGGAGATATTTTGGGAGGGGGGAAACAAAAGGGGAAATCATTTTTTTTTTCTCTTTCAGTCTCTTTTTTCTCTTCCCCAAAAGAAGAAAAATCTGATCAACGCATCCCGCGTTGCATTACCGCAAATGGGGCTCAGAACAAAAGGCGTAACTTCGTTTCGCTCCGATTATTTTTGTTTAAAGAGTTCTGGTGGGTGGTGTGTTATTGTTGTTGTTTTGGTTATATATCAAAACAGAGTGAGGGACAAGCTAGCAGCAGGTAATTTCCCTCTGGCCATGCAAAAGTCTACATTGAAATCGCATGTAGACGTTAGCGTGGGTTAAAAGTTTGAGATCTTGGCTTTCTAACGTAATGACAAAAGTAGCACGACAGACAGGAGACAGAAGAGCCCCAGACATTGATTAAGCAATGAGGGCACACCTCCCGTTCTCCCACCAACCACCACCATTCCCATAATGGTCAGCCCCATCTAGACGAGCAATGAGGTGCGCTGCTTTAGCTTAGCAGAAGATGGTGAAGAAGAGAAGGACGTTACAATATACAAAGGAAGGAAAGAGACATTGGAAAACCTTAGAGGTCAACACGCTGTCATTTGCTGGTTGGACAAGTTGGTTTTCCGTGGCTTTTGTGAAAGCTTTTCCTAAATCCTGTGGGGTCCTTCATGTTCTGAGCTTGCAGACATTTCACGACCTGATTAGGTGACGTCATCAGTGTTACAAGGCAGTGGGGATTCACTTGCTTTTTACAGACTAGTGTTGGTGGGAATATTCTTGGCGGCTCCTTCGTTAGGCTGTTGTTGACTGTTGGATTGTTTGTCTAGGTCAGGGGTAGGCAACCTTGGCTCTTTGATGACTGGTGGACTTCAACTCCCAGAATTCCCGAACCAGCATGGCTCAGCTTGGAAACCTCTCTCTTTCCCCTCAGCATGGCTGGCTCAGGAATTCTGGGAGTTGAGGTCCACGAGTCATCAAAGAGCCAAGGTTGCCTATCCCTGGTCTAGATTGATAGTTCCCTGATTGGAGTATTGTTTAACTGCTTAATTGTTGGTAAACAACAGCCACCAAGGACATTCCCACCAATACTCATGGTGCAAGCCACTAGTATAAAAAAAAGAGAGCGAACCCCACTCTTTTCTAGTCCTGATATTGTTTCCTGGTTGGGTCATAAAACGTCTGCAAGAAAACAGCCAAGCTCAGAGAGCACCAAGGACCCCACAGTTCAACCCTGAGCTATAAATATGCTCTTCTTTCTTCCCTGAATCCGTTTAGACTGTTTTTTGGCTCCCCCCTTACTGACCCTACTAACCAATTTTCCAAAATGATCATAAACGTGTAAGAGACATTTAGCTGGATATCTCAGTGAGGATCATGGAGACCAGAAACATTTGCTCAGTCCCACTAAACAACAACTACATCAAATAAAGATTACTTGCAGCTTAAAAACTGGAAGCCAAAGCCTGTGTGTCACAAAAATCCAACAATTGCATCAATCTAAGGGACCATTTAAAAAAGATGAGAGAGACAGTTAAAAGCCCATCTTTTAAACTATCACAATGAACAGAAAAGAGTATCATTAATTTTGTCCAGAAAAACTATGGAATTTCTTTTGCTGCGCTTCACCTTTCTCAGGTGAACATATTTTTACAGGACTTTCTCAATAATACCTGCTTTTAAAACATGCAGACTTTGCCTAAATATGAAACGTTTAAAATCAAACAAAGGGACATTACATCAATGTGATAGCTTCTCCTGGCTTTATTAGGATTAATTCAGCAGCACAAAATAATTAATTTCCTGTGTGATGGAGATGCAGCACTTACTACCTTCTGAATATTTATTATGCCTTATGAGCAATCCATCTAATTTGAAAGCCTGCTCTCCATTCAATACCCCTAGTTTTTTAGGAACACAGCCATTATCGCTATGACGGAGGTAAACATTCTATTAAGTTACTAACAGTACAATTATACTTCACTATTTTTTATTAAAACCAAATCTGCCGTAATTTAAACCTCTCTCAGGAAACTGTAACTACAAATCAAAACCTATATATTCTATATTTTTAACAAAGCTAAACAGCGACTGAGTCAATTTACGAAGCTTCAAAAATAATCTCAGAAAGTAACTTTCTGTTAAACAAATGACATTTCAAACTGGAATTGTAGAACATAAACTATTAATAAAATTCCAATGAAAGATTTTTTTCTTTCTCTCTCAAAAAAGTTGTGGATTTGTATAAAGAGTACTCACGGTTTAGAATAAAAGATTGGCAAAGTTTATGCAGTTTTATAAATAAATAAGAGTAGATAAACAAACACCAGTTTATAAAATGTTGGCGACATGTTTTTAACTTTAGGTTGCAATTCTCAATTGTAACTACTTTAGATTGCAATTCTGTATACAATTATCTAACAAGTCTCACTAAATTCAAATGCAAAGCATTACATCGGAACTTTTTCATTTTCAGAAAAAAAAAGCTAGAGACTGGACATTTTCAGCAAGAGGATCAAAGAAAATACTGGATTGGGGTAACCAATCTGCAACTTTTAAAAAACATAATGAAGGGACATGAATCAGGATCCAAACACTACACCTAGCTTCTATCCGTGACCTTTAATATATTTTTTGTCTTCCACAGCAAATGTGTAAAAAGAGGCATAGAACTGGATCAAGTTCCTGCCCCCTTTTCTCTATACGAGTAGAAATAAATGGTCTGATTCCTTATTAAAACAGTCTTTTCTGATAATACGTTTTGAGATATAACTAGGAGAACATCTCAGGTCATAGAGTGAGGTGACAGAGTAAAGCAAAACCCAAGACTTAACACAACTTCACGCTCAGTTCTAACGCCTGCAAGGTACGATTCGGAGTCTGTGGTTTCTTTGAAGAAGCAATCAAACTTTTCCATTGCCTTGGAAATTCCACTTCCCCATTTTACAATGAGCTTTCAAAGATGAATGAAAAGATACCCCTGCATTTTACCCCAATCCAAAAGGAACGTCCTGCATCCCTTACTTGTGTTAGCGCAGGGGGCTGACACAATAATTCAGCATGAGTTTTGCAGACTGATGCATGAACTGTCGGACCAACCAGACAATCTAGTCCAGTGTTTCTCAACCTTGGCCATTTTAAGATATGTGGACTTCAGCTCCCAGGATTCCCTAGCCAGCCATGCTGGCTGGGGAATTTTGGGAGTTGAAGTCCACACATCTTAAAATGGCCAAGGTTGAGAAACACTGATCTAAGTCTTCCTCAAGTGTTGCTCCCTGACAAAAATCCCAACTCAACTTCGTTTAAGGAGGGAGAGCCACTGCCTTTGCTAACGTACTCAAGTTCTAGCCAAGGTGGGCAAAGAGAGTTCCTACCTCATCGTTGATGACCTCAGACTGCTCCTCCTCTTCCTCCTCCTCGTCCAGATCCAAGTCGTTCTGACGAAGGTAGGCTTGCAAGGGCAGGCAGTGCTTCTTCCTGAAGGCCAAGAAGTCCATCATATTCCCTTGCAGGTGTTGCAAGAAAAACAACTCAACCAAGTACTCTTTGAAAGCCTCTTTCAAAGTCTCCATCTGCTTGAGGTGATGCTCCAGACACTGCTTCCTCATCTGGGCGGCTTCCGGCGTGGCGGGGGGGACTTCCTCCACTTTTTTGGCCTTTTTCACCACGGCGCAGACCGAGGGGCCCAGCGGGAGGCCGGTGAGCCCTTGAGGGACGCTCGCCCGGGAAGGACTTGTGGGAGGCGGTGGGGAGGTGATGCTGAAAGCAGGGCCTCCGACCCCGGCGATTAATCCAGCAGAAGTCCTATCAAATCCCAAAGGTCTGTTCAAAGGCTGTCCTTGCTGCTGCTGCTGCTGCATTCCTTGGATAATATTGCTGATCTGGGGCGGCAGGTTGTTAGTGGCGATGTGACCAGGGTTAGGTAAAGCTTGGATATTTCCTCCGCTAGCCACAGGGCTCTGAGGTCCAAGATGATGGATGGTGCCTCCAGTCTGAGAATGGGGCTGGGAGAGCTTGCGCTCTCGAGCTGTCACCGAGGCGCCGGAGGAGGAAAGCTGGACTTGGCCCGTGGTGCTTTGAGCTATCTGAGCGAGGCCGGACCCCTCTTGATACACAAAGTGTCCGCCGTTCGAAGGGCTCAGGCTGATCTGCCTCACCAACACGCTGGCGTCCACGAAGCCCCGCGTGGGGCTCTGGCTGCACATGCCCAAGCTGGGGCCTGGGGTGCCTGCTCGAACACTTGAAATGGTCTGAACAGGCTGCGTGGGGCTCTGCGACTGAACCTGAGGTGGCAACGGAGAGGTGACCTGGATGTAGGAGGGGGAGCCATGCTCAAACCGTCTTTGTTGAGGACTGAACTGAAAACTAGGGGAAGTCGGGCTCGGGATGGGCAACGGGGTGAGGGTGATCTGCTGGTTGGTGGTAGAAACAGGTCCCACATTCTGCAAGGTGATGTTCACGTTTTGCCCCGCTACCGGGCTTCGGCTCATGATAAACTGCTGGATCTGGTAGCTGGGAGACTGAGGCGCCGAAGGGCTGGCCGAAGGAGCAAAGGAAGGGGCCGGAGAGTGTGGCAAGGTGGCCTGCTGATCTTCGCTCTCGCTGCCAGTGAAGGATCGGGACCTCTGGAGCTGGCGCTGTGCATTTTGCGGACCACTCCCATGGTGCATTATCGCGCTGACAGCAGTCTCTAAGTCTAAAAGAAGAAGATAGACAAAGTTCCATTAATTGGGGGAAACTTAAGCCAAATTCCTTGTTAGGGCAACTGACCATCCCTTTCTCCGATTCCGTACGAAAGTTTATAATCCACAAAGAGAGATGAAGAGGGGAAAAGAAAGGGAAACGCCTTTATGAATAGCTTTTTGGATTTTAAGAATGATTATACTTGAGAAGGCTGAGGAAAACAGTAGAGGCTAATAACAAAAAGTATAGACAGAATCTTGGACTGGTACGCATTTGTCCAAAAAATCACCATGAATCAAATCTAATTTGACAGCACCCATCTTCCTAACTGAAAACATCTCTTCCCAGTCAAATAAATAAATAGAAACATTTTATTAAAGTAACCTTCCAGCCATTGAAGCCCCTGGACACATTCTTGTGGATTGCAAATTGCACTCTCCAGAAAGGGTGGCTTATTTAGACCCTTATTTAAAAACTAAAAAGTATTGGGGCACTACGAAAAACAGTTCTTGCAAAGAACAAACCTGCACATCAATTACTATACTTTTCGTATCAAAGGCCAGCTCAAAGAGGACAGAACACCTTGATCAGATGTGAGTTAAGTGCAAGAGTGATGATCTAGTCTGAAGTTTCATTTTCTTTTTACCTATTTGCATGTTTGTGTTAGTTGGATACAGTCAATTGACTTGATTAATAAAGTTCTCTTCTTTTATTTCACCTTATACGATGTTAACTCACTCTTTTATCTTCACTTTATCTTACTACACTTTACTTTACTACACTTACACTTTACTACATTTTATCCTATTTTATCTCCTTGTAGCTATTTTATCACATCACTGTATCTTAGCTCATTTTATTCTGTTTTACTCTGCCTGATGCTGAGTTGTGATATGGTCCATTGACTTCTTCTTCTTCTTCTTCTTCTTCTCCTTCTCCTTCTCCTTCTCCTTCTTCTCCTCTTCTTCTTCTTCTTCTTCTTCTTCTCTTCCTCCTCCTCTTCTTCTCTTCTTCTTCTTCTTCTTCTTCTTCTTCTTCTCTTCCTCTTCTTCTTCTCCTCTTCTTCTTCTTCTTCTCCTCCTCCTCCTCCTCCTCCTCCTCCTCCTCCTCCTTGATCTTCTCCTCCTCCTCCTCCTCCTTGATCTTCTCCTCCTCGATCTTCCTCTTTTACCTTCACTTTGTCTCACCAACTACATTTTATCCTATTTTATCTCACGGTTAACTGTTTTATCCAACTTCACCGAATCCTCTTTTGCTCCATTATCCTGTGGATGACGCTCTTCTTTGATTACGGCCCACTGACTGAATAAAAGTTCTTGTTTTACCTCACACTATTCGATTTTCCTTTTTTTTTTTAAACCTTCACTCTATCTTACTTGCTGTTTTCTCCCCCTTCATTGAATCTTAATTCTCATTTTATTCCATTTTACTGCCACATTTCATCCCGTTTCATCTCCCCCCCCCCGGCTGTTTTCTCCCCCTTCACTGAATCTTCATTCTCATTTTATTCCATTCCATTTTATTCCATTTGACTCCCTCTCGGCTGTTTTCTCCCCCTTCACTGAATCTTCATTCTCATTTTATTCCCTTTGACTGCGGCCGATGCTCAGCTCTGGGACGGCCCGCATGGACTTAAATCAACCGAGGGCATCCTAGCTGTTGCCTCCAGACGCCTTTAACGGGCCTCGGCAGCCGGTGAGGCCAGGGGACCGTTAGTCGTGGCCCTTCAGCCTCGCTGCTAAAGAGGAAAAAAAAGATGAGGGGAAAAAAGCCCAGAAAGGCAGCAGGTCTCAAAGCCTTCCATAGCTAGGGGAAAAAAAGAAAAAAAAAAGCGTTCGCCTTCCCCGCACGTCACCTTTTTGGCCTTTGCCGCTTCCCGTTATTCCTCCCTTCGCAGGCGCGCGCGACGCCTGGATGCGGGAAGGGGGGGGGAGCGGGACCGTAACGTTCTTTCCGAGCGGCCTAAGCCGCCTAACCTCCCACCCGCGCCGCCGCTGCCCTCCTTGGTTACCTTTCCTTCCCCTCCCGCGTCGGCTCTCAGGAAGCCGGAGCGCGCGAGCGAAGCGTCCGCCGCTGCTTCAGCGAAGACGGCCCGCTCCGAGCCGGGCCCAGCCTCGGCCATCCGCTCCTGACAGGAAACGGATTGCGGGCGGGGGAGAGGGGGGGACAAGGGAGGAGCCTGAGGAAGACAACAAAAAAGGGCGCATGCGCCGCGCGGACGAGCGCCGGCAAGGGACAAAAAAGAAGCCCCCCACGAAAACGACGTGTTTTTTTTTTTTCCTCCTTGCAATAACGTAGCGGCTGGGAAGAAAGGAGTGCGCATGCGGGAAGAGACTCCGCCTGGCGTAGAGACGAAATGGGAAGGGGGGGAGGAGAAAGGAAAGAAGGCCGTACTCCGCATGCGCAATGTGGAAGCGTTGCTAATTAAAGAGACACGGGTCCTGCATTTTGGAGGTGGATTTTTCCAAATAAACAAATGGGGTTTTAGGATTCTCCTAAGGAGAGATGTGCTGTACTCTAAGGATGCATGCGTTCTATTCGTGCATTCTTGAATGCATTCAGCGGGGTTCCACTGCAAAAGCATGCAATAGAAAAATGAACTTTTTTTTTTTAATTTCACATGGAAAGAGATAAGCTGGCTGCCCTGACTTTATAGTGGACAGTATTTATTAAGACTAAATTGAGTATTTAGGAAGGCTAAACCTCTGGTCTCGGTGACCGACCCAGATTGGATCTTGCAATATTTATTAAGTTTTTATGCTGCTCATCCCACTCTGCAGAGCGACTCTGGGTGGCTAATACGAGGGGGGGGGTATTCTTTATTGTTTGCATATGGGCTTTTGCTTTGCAGAAATTGGACTCAAAGCAGGAAAATTTCAAATCTGCAAGACATGTACACTGCAACTACGGAGTTGATTTATTGTGTGCCATCGATTCCTAGTTTTCATTTCCTAGTCACCTCATAGATTTTCTCCCAGACAATCTCTCACTTGATCCTTTAGTCCTTCCATCATTCCAGTAACTGAGTCTGTCCATCTTGCTGTTGGCTATAACCTCCTTTTTCCACCTTTCTCACCATTATAGATTGGCACGCCATGGCTCACATAGTTAGAACACTGGGTTGGAGGTTAGCAAGGCTGGATTTGAAACCCGAGAGCTGCTGTGTGTCAGGGTGAGCTCCTGTCACTCACTCCAGCTCCTTACAAGTTCATGAAAAGAGTCCCCCACAGACATCCCCCAGGCAAAGGTGATGCCATCCACTAATCCTTTCAACCCGGAGGTTTAGACGGCGACTCCAAGACTGTTATCAACTTCTCACACGAACCGAGGCTTTCTATTGAGTATGTGCCCGTTGGCAACATTTAAAACAGTTTCAAAGAAGTTCAGGCACAATCACCCTGTTAGAATCCAGTTTATTTCACTGCAGTTACAGATTACAAATCTGGACAGATGAGAGTTTAAATTAGACATACTCTAAAGCAGGAATGTCAAAACTGCCAGCCCGCAGGCTGGATGCATCCTAGCGAAACCGCGCCCACCCCATTTCTGGCAATGGCAAAAAAGTCGCAACACGTCACGTGATGTTGCGAGTTTGACACCCCTGCTCTAAAGTCACTTTTGCAGACCTCTAAAATTCTGTCTCGAGCAAGGTAGAATTTTAACAGGGAGACCATCTGGAGTCTTGTGCAAGAACCAAAAGAAACTTTTAGATAGAGTAGATAGAACAATTTAACCTTAAATCTGATCCCCTCTCTCTTTAGTCAAGCGGCTGAGATCCTATGTCATGCTAAACCCTGATACAGCTTGGATTTGGATTATGCATGCCCCAGCCAGCGTTAACTTTGTTTTAAAACGTGGGATTTAAGGAAAACCACGTTGCTTTTTATGTGGGTCTTATCAAACAGCTAGGCTTCTTAATGGCATTATTCCAACCACTCAATGCCACCAACACAGGCCGATTCCTTCCAATGTTTAACCAGCCAGTTAATCCAAGTGACTAACTCATTCTGCTCATATTCCAAAGGAGAGAACCTTGGTATTTGTCTTCTTGTGAAGATCTCAAGATCGATACGTTATACACTGCTGGGATCTGTTCCGGAGATCAACCGCGCTTGTTAAGTAGAAGATGTGACTGGCATTTAGACGTCACTGTCCATTGTATCACAGTTAGAATCAAAGTGCCTAAAAAGGAAAAAGAATTCAAACAGAAATTCCTAATTATACATTTAGCAAGCCGGATATGAGATAATTTACTGCTCCTCAAGCAATCAACAGGTAACAATAGGGGATGTTTGTTCCAACTGTAGGCCTCAAAGGGGAGCAAGCACCCTTCTGGACATCCAGTTGAACACTTTCACTGTGTCCTCAGGCAATGCCAGGGCACTCCATGGGTTGTGGAGACTCTGGAGTAAGGCTGAGGAAAAGCAAGAGCTGCAATTAATATTCTAATTATTACACCATTCCTAAATCTCTCTCTCTCAACAAATGAGCTCTTGATGCAATTAAGCTATTATTTATTAATTATTCCAATTTCACACCCTCGGATCCATAATCCGCAAAACACAGAGAGAACTGTGTTGAGCCCATGATGGAATTAAAATTATTTATTAATTAATTTATATAACCACGCCTCTCCTCCAGAGGACTCTAGGAGGCTTGCAAGTAATTAAAACTATAAAAAAACAACCTCCAAAGCACCGTAAAACTGTTGAAAAACAAGCAAGAAACGATTAACAAGCACGTTAAAAACCATCATAAAATACATAAAACTCACACTCTATAAACCCATTCATTTAAAAACTAATCAGTTCTCCATTGCACTGGCTGGAAAATTCATTTATATTTATATATTTAAAGTTCCCACCAGGCAGAAAAATGCCCTTTCCTATTGTTTTTTTAAAATGAATTTAATCCTTTTTTTTTAAAAAAATGAATTTAATCTACTTACTAGTTTTATCCATTTTTTTCCTTCTTCCACGTTGCTCAAAACACACGTTTACTGCATTCTGCGCTGGGCGGCACCATTTTAGAATCCCCCTCTCCAGATCATACCATTCCGAGCTCTTCATGAGGGGGGGAAGATTCTATTGGTCGATGCCAATGTAGAGCTCCATCAGCGCAGGCGCAATGAACGGGGGTTTTCGTAAGCGGAAGAGGGAAACTAGGAAGAGCGGATTCCCGCTACGGAAGCCAGCAAGGGACAAAATAACAATGGAAAGAAAAGGCAAAGCTGACACA
The DNA here is from genome assembly GCF_016545835.1 of Crotalus tigris. NCBI lineage: Eukaryota > Metazoa > Chordata > Lepidosauria > Squamata > Viperidae > Crotalus > Crotalus tigris. The sequence goes on along the minus strand of NW_024100631.1, from coordinate 438,808 downwards.
TTCGCCTCTCCTAATCAATGAGATTATTGAGACCATTTGACTATTGACTTATTTAAAAATAAGAGCTGCAGGAATGTGAAATTTTGATTTTTCAAGCTGGCACAACAGTAACAATTAACAAAGGCTGATATAGAGATCTATTTTTTATTTTAAAACTGTTTTAACAAACAAGGTTGATTCTATCACGGGAATTGTAGATTTTGTTCTGCAGATAAAAGTGTATTTCTAAACTGGATCATTATTATAAAATTATTTTTCCAGTTTTCCAACAATTTGGCTCTCCTACAGTCATGCATTTTGCTCATCAAAATATACTCACATAATAATTGGATGAAAACCCCAACAGGTTAAAGTTTATTTAACCCTGGTTCATCGAATAAATAATAAATAGCCATTTATTTGCAGCTAGGCTGATCCTTTTTGCAGTTTTAATTTTTATTAGGGAATTCATAGTGATCCATATATGCATCCTTGACTTGCAACTATTAAGTCACTTTTTTCAGTACCGTTGTAACTGAATCGTCACTAAACAAATACAGCAACTAGTAAGCCACAAAACTACATTCTGATTTGTTTTTCTTGATGGCTTCCAAAACTTATAATGTTCTCTAATCTCCCCCCAGATCAAATTATATTAGCATTATATGCAACCTAGATTAGAAATATTTTTTAAAAAAACCTTTGTACATGTCATAAGAAGCCTTTATTATTATTTTCAAAAGGAGCATTAAAAAAACCCTGAAATAGACAGTTTTCTAAAAAAATGGAGATGAAACTCAGATGTTCCAACCCAGAGTTTGTTTCAACCACCACATTATTTGGTCTATGAGAAAGTGGAAATAAAAAATAAAAATATATTGTTTTTACAAAAGGAAGAAAGAGTTTCCAAAGTCCTTACTACTTGGCTGAGCCAATAATCACAGAAAGCTTTCCAAAGGAATAATTAATGTTGGCTGTTTGGAAAAAATCAAAAGGGAACAGCATCCTTAACAGCTTTCACTTATCCGTAAGAGTCTTGATAATGATTTTTCTCCATTTTAGCCATAATTTAGCAAACTTCTTTTTTTTTAAAAAAAAAAAAAAAAAGGAAATATTTTTATTGAGCATAATTAAAGCAGTGTTTGTTCTCGCTAGCATGTCTCTCGTTCCGTTGCTGCAAAGAGGGCCGAAAAGGCATCACTTTTGCCCTTCTTCATCTCTGTTCAAGACTAAGGGACATCCATCATTGAGAAAAGCTTGATCTTCTGTTCAAAAGGACTTTAATCCATGGTACCAACATGTGCCTGAAATCCTCAATCGGAGTTGTCTTCACATCCGTCGCTACCTTCAGGATCAGACTGAAAGAAGCAAAACACTTTAATTCTTCAATGGAGATTCTCAATCATCCAAGTCATGATTGGTTTATTCCCCAAAGGGCAACTGGATTTTCTTGGGGTTTTTTTTCCCCTTGAAAATGTTTCACTTCTAAGAATTGTTTTCGCTCAAAATTGGAAAGCTACGGCTATACCTAGTGAGGAAATCTTAATTCATAAAATTATGCACTGCGCAGAATTAGATAGGTTAACTAAGAGACTCAAAAATCAGGATGAAATGGATTTTTACCAAATTTGGAATAAATTTTATAGATGATGGGGGAAAAAATATGGAAGTCATTGAAATGAGATAAGTTAAGATTGAGATTAGAGTGATGTTACTGTAAAGGTTTTTTTTTCTTATATTAGTAGTTAATTGTGAATATGAACTGTGATGTATGTCAAATCTGATTTACCATGTTCAATGTTTTTAATTTTTGTTATTCAATAAAAAATATTAAAAAAAAAAAAGAAAATGTTTCACTTCTGATCCAAGAACGAGCCGAGGTGGCGCAGCAGTTAAGAGTGCAGTACTGCAGGCCACTTTAGCTGACTGTGTTCAGCAGGTCAGCGGTTCAAATCTCACCGGCTCAAGGTTGACTCAGCCTTCCATCCTTCCGGGGTAGGTAAAATGAGGACCCAGATTGTTGGGGGCAATGAAATATATATACATTGCTTATTGGTGTATACCGCTTAGAGTGTGCTTGCACTTAAAGCGGTATATAAGTCTCATAAATAAATAAATAAATAAACTGAAGCAAGAACTGATCCAAGAACGGAAGCTTCTTGGTTGAAAAGCAAAATGTTTTCAAAGGAAAAAAAATCCCAAGAAAGTCCAGTTGCCTTTTGGAAAAAACTAAAAACAAACATCTTTGAGACTTTAATTCTTCCCAAAGAAAACCCCCACGTAAGGCAATGGTTACAATCTGCAATATCGTGCTTGGAAGTCACAACCTTGCTTATGTCTTAGTTTTCTGTCTATGGAGGATCTCCGTCAACTCAGGCCAGGGTGGTCTCAAAAGTGCTTCCAAAAAGGCAACTGGACTTTCCTCAACGGAAACTCAAGGAAGTCCAGTCACCTTTTTGAAAGCACGTTTGGAAAATTCTTAGATTTATGGTCTGGTTTCTTCAAGGACCCCATGGAATCTCCACTGGCATCTCCCATTGTGTTATTTCCCCCCCCCCATGATAAATCTGTGGGCTGAGAAATACCCAAAATTATTTTGTTTTCTTTTTCTTCCTCATTCCCTTCTACGGATTTGGCCACACTCCTGGAGGGAGGGGGAAGACCTTTGGGGAAATGTATGTATATTGTTCTTTTGTTTATCCTCTCCGCTTCCTGTATCTGCTTACTCTTTGAAGTATTCTCCCCTTGATTTCAACCTGGGGATGAGAAAGGAATGTGCTTCCGGCCACCTGGCTTATCCCCCCCCTGCGGATGAGAAGATGCACAGCCTTGGGAATGGTAAGACTCGTTCCCGCCACGGATTTAACACCTGAGGATTGGTCCGTTTGAACTGACCGGATGAACTATTGGGGTGGGGTTTGCTTTTTGCTCCTTTAACCTATTGATTTGAGCGGGAAACCCTCAGATCCTGCTTTCTATGCCTGCTGTCAGCTTCTCCTAATAAAAGTTCCTTTTGGGATGAATCTGTTGCACGTGTTCTGCTTTCTTGGGAAGAGGTTTTGAAGCGGGTCCTTAACAGTCTCTCCACTTCTAGTCCAGCCCCATCGCCACTGAATCTCCCCTGGTTCTAGAGCTGGGGAGCCAAAATTATTTCCCCTTACCTTAGCATCTCGGGCGTCTTCCTGCAACTTTGAGATGGTGGAATCAAACTGATGGTTGAAGAGCGTCTCCAGCCAGTTCATCATGGACCTTTCTTCCTTCTCCGTATTGATAATGGTGGGGTAGATGTGCTGCTCTTTGAAAGCCATGATCTTCTCCTCTTCTTCTGCCCACTCCAGGGCTTCATGGAGGCCATCATCCCCAAACCGTTGATTGTAGCTTTCAAAGTGAACCCGTTCCAAAATCAGACCCAGTCCAGGAGCTTTGGGGATGTCCACTCTCTCCTCTCCCCAGCTCTGCTCCAGGATGGATAGGGTGGCGTGGCCCTTCACAATGGCGATCACCAAGCCGATCATTTTGCGGATCTGGTGCATCATGAAGCTTTGTCCTTTCACCTTCACCACCGCAAACTCCATCCCGTTCCTGACGAAGGGCTCTTCGCAAAACATCTCCATGATGTAGCGTTTGGCGCTGGGATCCCTGGGGCCCTTCTGGGAGGTGAAGTTATGGAAGTTGTGGGTGCCTTTGTAGCAAGCCAGGAGGTGGTTGACGGCCTCCAAAGTCTCAGCACTCAAGCGGTAGGTTTCATCCTGAGGAGCATCATCCTTGTGGGCGAAGGCAAACGTTGGCAGCATGTATGAATAGGTCCGGGCATCACATCTGTTCTTGGAATTGAATTTCCCGGTCACCCTTTTGAGCCCTGTTTTTTTGTTTTTTTTAAACAGACAAAACTTTAGGCAATGTTAACTTTGGGTCAACCTTTTCTCACAGCTGGGCAGAATCCCGAAAAGAAGAACTTATACACACCCCAGTATGGGTCCTTTGATAATGGGTTAAATGCCGAACCCATAGGAATTCCCAAACCTGATTAAAAGTCGTTTCCTTAAAGTAGAAGCTCTTGGGATGATGTGTATGGAGGTTCTCAGTCCCAAAGGTGCTTTTTTTTGTCAGGAGGCAAATGGACTTTCTTGTTTTTCTTTGAAGACGTTTCACTTCTAATTCCAAGAAGCTTCTTCAACTCTGACTGGATGGTGGGGAGTGGAAGGATTTATACTCCTTGCAGACAGTCAGTCATTTGCCTTCTTTTAGAGAGTCACTGAGGCCATTTGGAGATTTGTCTGTATCCTCAGAGTCTCCACAGCTATGCACTTTGGGATGAACGCCCTTCGGATGGTGCAGGAGCAGGAATGGATTTGCAGAAAAAAAAATATTGCAGACTATAGGAACCATCTGCGCTTCAGTTTGAGATGCAAACAACACAGACTCATCCCCAACAGCCTGAGCCTGTCTTCAACAATAAAGGACAAGGGGCAAGCTACATCCTGCAGAAAGCATAGCTTCCACAACACCGTCCTTTCAGCAGTTCCAAAAAGGGTCCACACCCATTTGCACCACTCAGGTGATCCTGAGGACACAGGTAAACCTCCAAATGGCCTTAATGACTCTCTAAAAGAATGCAAATGACCAGTGGCTTGCAAGGAGTATATATCCTTCCATTCCCCACCATCCAGTCAGAGCTGAAGAAGCTTCTTGGAATTAGAACCGAAACGTCTTCAAAGAAAAACAAAAAAGTCCAGTTGCCTCCTGAAAAAGCATCTTTGGGATCTTGGATTGATCTGAATTTGATCTGATCCAAATCTGGATGCTGGGGAACCACCGTGCATTTACAACAGGTGCAGGACCGTCTGCAACCTTCCCAGCCAGCTTCCAACCCGCAAAATCAGTGGGAGGAGCCTGATTCATTTAAAGACGGTGTAATTCCCTTAACAACGGCAAGGATCCATTTTGACAAGCATGCAAATTGGAGGGAAACGGCGTCACAGCTTGCCTTGCGTAGAAATGGAAATTCTCATATATGTTGTGGCCATAACCCAGGTAGTCCTCAACTTTCAACAGTTCATTTAGTGACCGTTCAGAGTTACAAGAGCACTGAAGAAAGCAACTGAGGACCGCTTACGACCGTTACAGCATCCCCACGGTCACGGGATCAAAATTCAGACCCTTGGTAATCGGTTCCTATTTACGACCGTCTGGCAAGATTCAGCAAGACTTTTGTCTCCAAATAAAGAATTCTATCTATTCTAAACGAGGACCAATAAAGCAAATTGCTTAGAAGTAACTCTGCAGGTCTTTCTTAGTTTTGGGGGCCTGACAGTTGGTTCTGTAACTATAGGCGGTCCTCAAATTACAACCATTTTTTTTTTAGTAACCGTTCAAAGTTTCTACGGCAGTGAAAAAGGCGACTTAGGATTGTTCTTCACACTTAACATCCATTGCAGCATCCCTCCATGGTCACCTGATCAAAATTCAGATACTTAACTGACTCTTATTTACGACGGTCGCAGCGTCCCTGGGGTCACGCGATTCCCTTTTGCAACCTCCTTACAAGACAATGGGAGAAGGCAGATTCGCTTAACAACCAGATTACTGACTTAAAAACTGCAGGGATTCACTTAACTTCGGCAAGGAAGGTCGCAAACTCGATTAAGAAATGTCTCACTTAACAACCCAGATTTTGGGCTCAATTGTGTTCGTAAGTTGAGGACTACCTGCAGAGGGCTATCTATATCTGGAGGGTCCCAGACTGTATGCACAAGCTTAACTAAAAAACAAAACAAAACCACATTTAACGTCATAAGTTAAATATTTCCACCGGTGCAGAAAAACATGTTGTTTCTGGTCTTTTTAGCTGTGCAAGATTTTTTCCCTGTTACACAAGGTTTGAAAATGGGGGGCAAGACCCTCTTTTACTTGAAATGAGAAACCCCCAAGCTTCTTGTGCCTATGATATAATTCTAAAGCGGTACTCTCTTACCTAAAATTCTTATATGAGAAGGAAGATGCTCGTTAATCTTCTGTAAAATATCTTCGATCAGCCAGACCTTTAAGGAAACGATCTGTCCAGCCGCAGACACGCCCTGAATTTCCCCCCCCCCAAAAAAAAAGAAAGAAAAAAAAGAAATCAAATAAAAACGAGGAATGATTTAAACGGAACTGGACAGAATTTGACAAAAATGCCAGCGAGTCACGTTTCAAAGGATGTTTGTTTGCAACTCAATTTAGAATTCACAGACTTGAAAATGTTAAACGTTCAAATTAAGTCCAAAAACTGCTTTTTCAAAACCTGGTTATTACCCTTTCGGCACAATCGTAATTCCCCGTCGTTAAACAGATGGTCGTTAAGTCAAGAACTACCTTATCGGTCCTGGCACATCTCTGGAACGACATTTTCTTCATGTCTTCTCCGTGATTTTCTGGAATACATCCAGATTTGATGAGGGCTGATACTAGGTCATCCTCAATTGTCCTGTACTGGGACGTTTTCACGTTGCGCTGAGGGGGGGTGGGAGAGAGAGAAATGAATGTATTCAATTCATCTGAGCCCGGAGAATGAAGTGCTCTGCAGGCGCGTGCCTAGCTGAGGAATTCTTGGAGTTTTAAGTCCACAAGTCATCAAAGGGCCAAGTTTGAAGACCCCTGATCTATCAGACCATCTGAGAGAATCTAACCTCAGCTGAACCAGCTCATCTTCATCCAAACAAGGACTTTAGCAGGTCTATAGATAGAACATTCAAACATCTGCAGAGAACAAAATAAAGAGCTGGAAGGGACCTTGGAGTCATCTAGTCCAGTGTTTCTTAACCTGGGCGATTTCATTTTTCAGAGGAGCAAAGGAACGAAAAGGGGGCGATATGGGGGCGATGGAGCGAGAAGTTTTGGGGACACTTTTGAGACTTTTTCATACAGCGAATGGCTGTCTGTCGTACAAAAATATCAGATCTCTCGCTATTAGTGGATTGAATTGTGTTTTCAAATGTTCCTCCAACTAGCTTCAGTACATATGTGAATACACATCGCTTATCTTCATGCGTGTTGCGCAGCAGCCTCTACCCATACAGTGGCACGCCATTAGCCAGAATATGGGAGATATGGGGGAAAAGACTGGAAATAAATTATTTGCATCGATACGTCCTGATGACAATTTTAAAGAAAACAAAGTGTTTGCATAAATTGAAGAATTATTTCCTATGTTGTGATTGAGAGGTTATGTTGGGGGAGGGGGGGGCGATGACAACTTCCTCATTGGCTCAAGGGGGCGATTAGTTCAAAAAGGTTAAGAACAACTGATCTAGTCCAACCCCCTGCTCAGGCAGGAAACCCTATACCATTTCAGACAAATGGCTGTCCAGTCTCTTCTTAAAAACTTCCAGTGTTGGAGCATTCACCGCTTCTGGAGGCAGGCTGTTCCACTGGTTAATTGTTCTGACTGTCAGGAAGTTTCTCCTTAATTCCAGGTTGCTTCTCTCCTTGATGAGTTTCCATCCGTTGCTTCTTGTCCTGCCTTCAGGAGCTTTGGAGAATAGCTTGACTCCTTCTTCTTTGGGGCAGCCCCTGAGATATTGGAACATTGCTATCATGTCTCCCCTCATCCTTCTCTTCCATTTTTTTCAACCTTGGCCACTTCAAGAGGTCTGGACTTCAGCTCCCAGAATTCCCCAGCCAGAATTTTAACCTCATCTTTACATCCCCAAGAAGCTAGTGGGGAGAGTCCCTTCTGAGTCTCTTTCTCCACCCATTATGCGTCTCTTTTGTGACCGTGCCCTAGGCCAGGGGTCCCCAAACCCTGAGCCACAACCCCTTACCAGTCCACAGCCTATTTGGAACCGGGCTGGGTGAGAGATGGACTGGGGTGCACACAAAAGCACACTTCAACTCATGCAAGCGGTGGGAGGCTTTGCAGCCAAGCTGCGCATGCATATGCACGCGTGCCAGCTTGCCACTCTTGCGAATTGAGCTATAAGTGCCCACCATCCCCATACTCATGGGGCGTGGTTCCCCTCTTCCCCCCCTCCCCAGCCAGGCTGGTAAGTTGCAAAGATTGGGGGCCACTGCCTCTCTTTCCCACATGCCGTTATATCCAGGCGCTGACCTGCATTCCATGGTAGCCCTTCCCACAATACACCAGCAACAGCACAACTTTCTTCTTCGGGAACTTCCTTGCTTCGTCCTTGACCTCTTCCTCATTGTCCTTGAACCTTTTGACCTCGTGTCCATTCTCCTCCTGCTTCCCAGGCTCCGTCTCCTCCTCCTGCCTGCCGTCCCCGTCCCTCGGCCGCTTAGCCAGGCTGTTTTCCAGACTTCCCAGCTGCTCAGCCATGGCAAGACACTGGAAGAGACCACACCAAACGCCACAAGGACCCAGAGATTAATGGAGGAAGAGCTGCTTAGTTGCGATGCTAGTTGGGCATGGTAGTCAACGACAGTTGCAATGCTAGTCGGGGATAGCTGCAATGCTAGTTAGAGACAGGTGTAATGCTAATTAGATATAGGTGCAATGCTATAGATATAGGTGCAATGCCAGCGAGGTACAGTGCAACGCTAGCTAGGTAAAGTTGCAAGGCTAGTTAAGGACAATTGCGAGGCTAGTTAGGTATAGTAGCAATGGTAGTTATGTACAATGGCAATGGTGGTTATGTACAATGGCAATGGTAGTTATGTACAATGGCAATGGTAGTTATGTACAGTTGCAATGCAGGTTAGATACGTAAGGGCAGAAAGAGAGAACCCACATATAAGGATGGATTTTAAACTGCTCTGCAGCCCCTGCTTCTGTCTCTACGTTGCTTGTATAGAATATAAAATAACAAGGATTGAAGGGACCTTTGAGGTCTTCTAGTCCAACCCCCTGCTCAAGCAAGAGCCCCTCAACCATTCGGGCTGTCCAGTATAAATGCAAACGCGAATAAAATAAATGTCCCTGTTTAGAGCTGAAAAGCAAACGGTACTTTTGCAGGAAAGAACAGTTGAAAATAAAGCAGGGGAAGGAAATCCTGAAAGTGTTTCTGTCCAGAGATGGAGAGATGGAGGGATGGATGGGAGGGAGGGAGCAAGGAAGAGAGAGAGAGGGAGAGGGAGGGGAAGGAAGAAAGGAAGGAAGTGATGGGAGGGAGGGGAAAGAAAAAGAGGGAGGTAAGGAAGAAAGGAAGGAAAAAAGGGAGGGATGGGAGGGAGGGAGGAAAAAGAAAAGGAGGGAGGGATGGGAGGGAGCAAGGAAGAGAGAGAGAGGGAGAGGGAGGGGAAGGAAGAAAGGAAGGAAGTGATGGGAGGGAGGGGAAAGAAAAAGAGGGAGGTAAGGAAGAAAGGAAGGAAAAAAGGGAGGGATGGGAGGGAGGGAGGAAAAAGAAAAGGAGGGAGGGATGGGAGGGAGCAAGGAAGAGAGAGAGGGAGGAGAAAGAAAGGGAGGGAGGTAAGGAAGAAAGGAAGGAAAGAAGGAAGGGATGAGAGGGAGCAAGGAAGAGAGAGAAGGTAAGAAGGTAGGGGAAGGAAGGAAAGAGAAAGATGGGAGGGAGAGGAAGGAAGGAAGGAAGGAAGGAAGGAAGGAAGGAAGGAAGGAAGGAAGGAAGGAAGGAAGGAAGAACGAAAGATGGGAGGGAGGGGGGAAAGGAAGGAAGGAAGGAAGAAAGATGGGAGGGAGGGGGAGAGAGAAAGGAAGGAAAGAAAGAAAACCTGGAGCTGAAAGGCAGGCAGACCCTTTGCCAAGACCGGCTACAAGACCCCCCTCCCTAGCGCCTGCCTTCCTTTTTACGGATACCCACATTCCGACGTGCGCTGGAGCGCCAAAGACACGCGGCTCTCCTCCGGGCTTCGCCAACCCACCGGCTAGATTTCCAGGACTCCAGCAAGAATCGGCTGCTTTGCCCGAGAAAGCCAGGACGCGGGCGCCTCCGCCGATCCCGGGGGGCGCTTCTCCATGCCCCGGCGGCGACCCAGAAAGAACCCCAGATCCCCCGTTCCCCCCCAAGCAGCCACCTCATTCCAGCAAGCGCCGGAGAGGAGCCGAGCCAGGAGAGACCCGTCTCGCAAAAGCCGCCAGCTCCGACGTGCAACGCAATCCCCGCGTCCCGACCCGGGACCACGTGGGAAAGCGGAGCAGAGGAGGAAGGAAGAGGGGAGGGAGGAAAGGAAAAGAGGGGGGTTATTATGGGATGGCGTACGGCAGGCGAAGAGGGACCGGGTGCATCGGCCGGCCGTGCGCGGCGTTGCGCGTTTTTTTTTTTTTTGCTTTGCAAAAAAAAAAAAAAAAAGCACCGGGCGCGCTTGCTGGCCAAAGGCGTTGTCTGAATAGGTGCGCGTCGAGGGGGGGGCGGCACCCGTGTCTCCAGCCCCATTCCCACCCATCTCACCCCTTTGGCGATTGGAGTTTGATTGCACTCGCTTTGCAAAGAGGCTTTGTGTGTGTGTGTGTGTGTGTGTGTGTGTGTAGTGGCAGCCCGTGTGTGTGTGTGTGTGTGTGTGTGAAGTGGCAGCCCGTGTGTGTGTGTGTGTGTGTGTGTGTGTGGAGTGGCAGCCCGTGTGTGTATGTGTGTGTATGGAGTGGCAGCCCGTGTATGTGTGTGTGTGTGTGTGTGTGTGGAGTGGCAGCCCGTGTGTGTGTGTGTGTGTGTGTGTGTGTGTGTGTGGAGTGGCAGCCCGTGTGTGTGTGTGTGTGTGTGTGAAGTGGCAGCCCGTGTGTGTGTGTGTGTAGTGGCAGCCCGTGTGTGTATGTGTGTGTGTGGAGTGGCAGCCCGTGTGTGTGTGTGTGTGTGTGTGGAGTGGCAGCCCGTGTGTGTATGGAGTGGCAGCCCGTGTATGTGTGTGGGGGGGGGAGTGGCAACCCGTGTGTGTGGGGAGTGGCAGCCCGTGTGTGTGTGTGTGTGCGCGCGCGCGTGTGGAGTGGCAGCCCGCGCCTTACACGGATTCTGCGGTTGTGTGCGAACGGGGCACAATCTTTGGCACACAGCGGGGTCGGAAGGGAAACTCAACTTGGGTTAACCCACCCAGGCTGGCTCAAAAGCGCTGGTCGCTTGGCTTGCAAATTCAACCGGGTCGGTTGCAAACCCAGCCTTGCTTCGTGTGAACTAAGCTGGCTGGGAGAACGAAGCGCTTTGGCGTGGCGTCAGAGCAGCCAGCTGACTTCGCATCTCGGGTTTGGTTGTTCTGGGGGCTGGACCGCGTTGGGGAACGCCAAGCCCTTTTAGGGTGAAAGGTTCAGGGCTTGGGGGGAACCTCCAACGTAGAGAATTGGGTTGACGGTCGCTGGGTCCCCCTGGGGTCACTTGATCCCCTTTTGCGACATTCTGACAAGCAAAGCCAAAGGGGGAAGCCGGATTCTCTTAACACCCTAACTGAACAGCTGCAGCGATTCACTTAAAAACGGTGGCAACTACAAGGTCGTAAAGTGGGGCAAAATTCATTTAACAAAATGTCTCACTTAACAACAGAAATTTTGGACTCTGTTCTGTTCAGTCGCATCCCATCCCATCCTTCTATTCTATTCTATTCCATTCCATTCCATTCCATTCTACAATCTATTCTATTCCGTATTTCTATTCTATTCCATTCCATTCCATAATCTGTTCATTCTATTCTATTCTATTCTGCTCTATTCTAATCCTATTCTGTTTTGTTCTAGCCTATCTACAATCTTTTCTATATTCTATTCCACCCCATCCTCTATTCTATTTTATTTTATTCTATTCTGTATTTCTATTCTATTCTACAATCTGTATATTCTATTCTGCTCTATTCTATTCCTATTGTTTTGTTTTATTCTATCTACAATCTGTTCTATTCTATTCTATTCTATTCCATTCCATCCTCTATTCTATTCTATTCTATTCTATTCTATTCTATTCTATTCTACAATCTATTCTATTCTATTCCATTCCATCCTCTATTCTATTCTATTCTATTCTATTCTATTCTACAATCTATTCTATTCTATTCCATTCCATTCCATCCTCTATTCTATTCTATTCTATTCTATTCTACAATCTATTCTATTCTATTCCATTCCATCCTCTATTCTATTCTATTCTATTCTATTCTATTCTATTCTATTCTATTCTATTCTACAATCTATTCTATTCTATTCCATCCATTCCATTCTCTATTCTTTCTGAATTCTATTCTATTCCGAATTCTATTCTATTCTATTCTTTTCTATTCTATTCTTTCTGAAGAAGCTTCTTGTATGAGAAGCAAAACATCTTCAAAGAAAAAAACAAGAAAGTGCCTCTTGAAAAAAAAGCACCTTTGGGTGAGAAGCCAGAACTGAAGAAGCTTCTTGGATGAGAAGCAAAAGGTCTTCAAGGAAAAACAAAGCCCAGTTGCCTTTTGAAAAAGCATCTTTGGGACAACCATGAGGAGAATCTCAGCAGAACATGGCTATTGAACTAGAGGTCCATCCTGGAGAGGGGGGGGGGAGACCAAAGCACCCCAAGGATGAAAAATCAAAATTTTATTTTCCTGAAGTTGGCGTCATACAACGGAAAGCAAGAATACACCCATGTGCCAAGTCACGTAACACTTTTCCAACAACAACAGCAACAAAAATAATAATAAAAGGCCAAGTATCAATCAAACGTACTTTCTCATGAACATGAACAGAGTGGCGATGATGCTGAAGGTCAGTTGGGATATAAATTCAGACGCTACGTACAAAATGCTGAATCTGTGACAAACCCGTAGAGGAAAGGAAGTGGATGAAAGAAGCCCCTTCCATCCTAATTCCTCCCCCCCCCCCCCCCGTTTTAAACTTTTCCCCATTCCTGATGTGTACAGATCAATAAATAACTACTTTCCTCACCAAACAAAACGAACAAAAAAAGTCAACAATGTCTCATGCTACATGCAGTTAGTTTGAAAACCCCAAAGGGCAAAATAATAACAAAGTCACCAATATGGCGTTAAGAAATGCCTTGTTTCTCTATTTGTTTTCTTTAATCCAAGCACAGTGGTTAAATTTCAAGTATTGAGCAAATATTGTACTTGTGAGAAAGATGAAGGTCAGTAATTCATTCTTTCTTTCTTTCTTTTCTTTTTCTCTCTCCTGAATGATGTGGACAGCTAAGATGCATTCAAGTCACTAAGGATAGCAGGAAAGTTAGCTGAGTAAACCAAGTGGTTTAACAAAGTGGGGAGATAAATTGGAAATTTACAGCCTCAAAAGCAAAAACTGGCAACCTGGCAAAGACTTTTTCAAACCATGTTTCTCGTGCAACAGGCATGGCGTCTTTGTCCCATAGCAGCAGGAACAGAATCTCTTTAAAAGTTTAGATGATCCAGCGATCCCCTCTGGTGTTTAAACAAGACTTAAGGAAGAAAAACAGTTGAGATACGCAAAAACGTGACCTGATTTGATCAAGGAGAAAACACGACATGCATTTTTAAAAGACTGGACACCTCGACTGGACTTTTGCTAAATGAAGAAAAAAGCGAAATGAGGATTGATGGATTGAATGATTGGGGGGGGGGGATCCATATTCAACAAAGTAAGAGATAGAAAAGCCAGAAAAACATGCCAAGTTTTTCTAGATTCTAGATTTGATCATGCCCAAATCTAGCAACACACATTCAGCCCAATGGAGCAACGTATCTCGAAAGTCCTAAAACACGATCAGGACGTTATTATTTTAAAAGCAGATAAAGGACACTCAACGGATTACGAAATGAAGGCATTTGCCTTCAGGAGACCCAAACTCATTGGTAGAGGCACGTTGCAATGAACAAGGACACACATTCAATTTTGCAGCTGCGAAAATTGTTGGCCGAGCAGGTACAATCCCTTGTCAATCAACAGGCAGGCCGATTTACCACCAGCTTATCCAAGTGATTGGCAGTCAATTGCCAAGCCATCAATACACCGATCAGCCAGTAGAGAATAATTCCCTGAAAATGGGCTCCAGAATGAGTCCAAAAACTCGGAAGAATAAAACCACTGGTCCCAGTGACCGATCCAGTTTCAACTTTGGGGAAAAAAATTAAGGAGCAGAAGGGATTTCTGGAATAATTCAGAAGGGAAGATGTTGGGTCTGTTAGGATGTTTTGAACAGTAGAGAGGAAGTGATCTGCTTTCGTTCCTTTAGTTATTGTCCTCTCTTTTGTTTTTCTTTTGTTTTCCCCTCTTCTCTGTTTTCTTTATAGACTTTTTTTAAAATTTATGGAAGAAACATCTGTAATAAAAAAAATAAAAGTCTTCCAGAGGAGAAGATGGCTTAAGATAACTGGAATCTTTATTTCCCCACTCTGTTTTGGTTCAGAGTCATGAAAAGGGTTGGGGTAAGCCTCAAATTTTGTGAGTAGGTGGCATTAATATGAGTGTTTTTTGGGAGGGGGGATGTTTGAGGGGCTGAAACAGATAAAATTGCTTTCACAGTTGATTGCCTGGGATGCCGATTGGTAGAGAAAAAAATTAAGAGACAGAGGGAGAGGGAAAGAAGAAGGGGAAAGAAAGAGAGAAAGAGAGAGAGAAAGAGAGCAGCTACAAGCCATGTTGTAACAGATACGTAATAGAAAAGTCACAACCAAGTATTACAAACACAATGGGATAAGATCAGACTGTGGGATAAGTAATGTGCAAATAGAGGACACTATTTGCTTTCTTACACACACACACACACACACCCCATCTCAGGGGCAGATGTGAGAATATCCCTTCTCTCCAACTCCATTTTGGAGCTTTTCATGACTGTATCTTCCTAATTTCTAACTTTTCTGTTTTGCACACCTAGAGAAGTTGGAATTTTCTGGAGCCCAGCAAACTAACACGCCACACGAGAGGTTTTTCCAAAGCTGAATATTCTTCTTATGGACTAGCCAGAAGAATTCCTATTCTTAAATTCTCAATCTGTGGTTTGTCCTTGAGGTGATATACCGAAGAATGTCTGAACTGCATTCCTAACATCTAGCTAGTTCTTGATAATAACTTGATGCTTGATAAACCCAGATATGTTTAGCACTGCTGGAAACTTGGGGAGATAAAAGATATTACTTTATTACTTTATATGTAAGATGTGCATCTCCACTCCTGGCTCTAATTTCATCAGGGCTAAAATAATGTTCCCCTGGACTGCAAGGCGATCCAACCGGTCAGTCCTGGAGGAGATCAACCCCGACTGCTCTTTAGAAGGCCAGATCCTGAAGTTGAAACTCAAGTACTTTGGCCACCTAATGAGAAGGAAGGACTCCCTGGAGAAGAGCCTAATGCTGGGAAAGATTGAGGGCAATAGAAGAAGGGGACGACAGAGAAGGAGGTGGCTGGATGGAGTCCCTGAAGCAGCAGGCGTGAGCTTAAAGGGACTCCAGAAGATGGCAGAGAACGGGAAGGCCTGGAGGAACGTTGTCCATGGGGTCGCGATGGGTCGGACATGACTGTACAACTAACAACAACAAAATAATGTTTGCTGGTTTCTCGTTTGTTCAGGCACAATTCAACATTGATGGTTTTTAATCCAGAAAGCCCTCTTTCTCTCGAAACCAAACATCATTGTACCTAATTTAAACACGATCAAATTGCCAGAAACGCCATAAACAAAAGATGGCTGGAAATGTTGCATGTAAATGAAGGGGTTTTTTTTAAAAAAAAATCTTTTAATGCATTAAATGTAGATTTCCTTTTTTTTCTTTTTTTTAAAGGTTCAGAACTGGCTTCTAAGTCAGTAAGCTTGTTCCTTACGAGAAAAATCAGGGATAGATTCTGAACTGGCTGTGTGCAAAGAAACCTGACTTGCTTTTATTTTAGAAAAGGGAGAAAAGAAAAAAAAGAACGTTAATACTGAAATCTAGGTTGTATTTTACAAGCACACGTTCTCACTTTGCACCGACAAAAAAACCGAACCAAACTTTGAATCCCTCTGTTTAAAAAAAGAAAATCAAACCCAAATGCACACATCACAACACAACACAGACAAAGCTCACAGGGGGAGGCATTTGCTCGCAGCTGTGGCACCTTCACAAGTTCAACAGTGCATGAAACAGCCCACCCACCCCTTCAGACAAACGCAGGCACACTCCAAAATGCAGAAACGTACACACGCCATGCCCTAACATTTTTTTTCGAGGGGGTGGGAGAGCTACTTCATTGCTTTAAAAACAGGAGGATTGGGAAATTTTAAGTTAAATGCTAAAACAGGAAAATGGGCAACTAAAAAAAAACGGGGGGGGGAGAGAACCCAGTAAATTGCAAATACACAAGCAATTGCAAATCCTGTCCTTGAGCTTCTGAAGAGCAGGCTGCTTTGAATAGTATATCCATTAAGAAGAGAGAGAGAGACACACACAGAGACAGAGCGAGAGAGGAGAGGGAGAGAGAGAAAGAGAAAGAGCGAGAGATGAGAGAGAGAGCAAGAGAGAGAGAGAGCAAGAGAGAGAGAGAGACAGAGAGAGAGAGAGAACGAGGGAGAGAGAAAAAGAAAGAGAGAGATGAGAGAGAGAGAGAGACAGAGCGAGAGAGGAGAGGAGAGAGATGAGAGAGACAGAGAGACAGAGAAGAGGGAGAGAGAGAGATGAGAGAGAGAGAAAGGAAGAGAAAGAAAGTGAGAGATGAGAGAGACAAAGGCAGAGAGACAGAGCGAAGAGAGGAGTGGGAGAGAGAAAGAGCAAGAGATGAGAGAGACAGAGAGAAAGAGAGACACACAGAGACAGAGCGAGAGAGGAGAGAGAAAGAGAAAGAGCGAGAGATGAGAGAGAGAATGAGAGAATAAAAGAGACCATCACTAATGTTAGAAAACGTTCAAGTTAGCAACCTGGATTACAGAGAGAACAGGAAAAAGGCATAGCTGTTCTCCCCCCCCCCAATTCTAATAACATACAGTACAGTTAAAACATGTAAGATTACGCTATACATTATATACACATAAATACATATTGGATCTTAGCAACTTGTGTGTGTGTGTGTGTGTGTGTGTAGACACCCACACATACTTGTAGTGCAATTTCTGAACAAAACAAAACAAAACAAAAAACCAACACAAAGGAATCCTCTACGATGAAATTAGCACATAGCAGAACATGTCAAGAAGTCCCGTATAGTAGACACCCCAGGAGCTGTTAAGCGAAAAGTCCAATACGCCACCATCGAATTCCGCAACTCCTTAAAGTGCTCCTTTGATTCACAAAGCTAGTGTGTGTATTGCATATGTGTTTTCTTTCCTCTCTTGTCCTGTCCTTCAGGAAAGAGAAGCAATGGATGAGAAAAAAAAAAACACAACCCTATGTTTCTCCAGAAGAGTTGCCTTCTGACAACATAGGCACCTAAATTGGACGAAGGGGCCGTTTCCATGCATTGATTTAATGCCCCCTTGCCCGCGTGTAGAAGCTATCTCTTTACCCTAGACGGTTTTGGCTTCTTGAGATGGAACACGGTAGCTTAAGATTGTATTGCGAGGCTCCAACTGCTTGAAAGAGGTCTACGGTCTTCTGTGGATTTGTCCACCTCCCCATCGACGAAGGAAGAATGGCTCTGTCCCATCACATCCACCACAGGAGAGCATCAAGTCTAACTTCCAGCTTCCCAGAGGATGAAGCAGGCTCAAGCAAAGCTGAGCTCCAGATCTTCTTCCTTCTTCCCACGCAAAGAGGGATGCGAAGCGTGGGAGCTGTTGAAGCACACCAAGTACATGGAGATTGGGGAACGGTGGGCAGGTCCCAAACGGGCAACCAGATAAAATCTGTAGAAGAATTGCTCTCTTCACCAGGGATGTTCTTCCCTGGCTGAGCTTCATCCTTCTAACCACGAGAAGCCATCCAGGTGTCCACTGCCAGCAGTAGACGAAAGTAACTCCAAATTAAGAGGGCCAAGCTGGCCTTGCCATAACCCCATCGGTCCGTCTTCAGAAACAAAACAAAACCAGTGGACACGAAGCAGATTTGGTCCTTGGTTTCCACAGCCCCTTTCCACCAGCTGGAAAAGGGTCTTTCTGTATCTACCTGTCCCCAGTTTGCACCCAGGTGAGCAGGATGGAGCTGCTACTCCTGGAAAAAGAGAAAGGAAGAGAAGGGTTAACCAGGAAAGGTCTCACTGCCAGCCAGGGAAACCAAAAATGGCTTCCCATCTGAGACTTCTTCAAAAGGCTTCAGGGTTTAACTCCCAAGGGTTTTTAGGAACCAAAGCAGTTACCTGCATGGAAAAAACTAAAGCTTATCGTCATGCACAGATCCCTGATTGCAAGCTGGACAGCCGGCGTTCAATGCACATTTTACCTAAAAAGATAAAAGGATAAAGGGGAATAATGATTCATTGGTTGGGTGAGACACATCAACATTCGCGAGGACTGGAAAAATACCCCAAAAATCTTAAAAAAAAAAAAAGCTTTAAACTCCAATGTCAAACCTGACTTGACTCCAAAGTTGCCTGCACCTGCTTTTGCTCACAGCTTGACCAAACAGTGGCAGGAGGAGGGTGGTGAATTACTAAGGGTGGAAAGAGGCTATGAAGAACGTTTGACTGGAGCAGACAGTTTTTCCCAAAGCAGAACTGAAAATTGGTGAACTATGAGCTGTGGGTGGCCCAGAAGGGCGTTACTTATGGGGGTTTTGGTGGGAAAATCCCCAAACTGACTTTGCTTCTGCCGTGTCAAGATGGAAGCAGAACATCCAGATTCAGTCACGGCTTTGTTCCATACGGTATTAACCTTGTGAACTTTAAAGCTTCCTCCTTGCGTTATGTATTCAAGATGGACGGGTGATTAATATTGATATGTTACTTATATGTAAGGGTGGAGGTCAGGGGTAGGCAACCTTGGCTCTTTTATGACTTGTGGACTTCAACTCCCAGAATTCCTGAGCCAGCCGTGCTGATGGGAAAGGGAGAGGTTTCCAAGCTGAGCCATGCTGGCTCAGGAATTCTGGGACTTGAAGTCCACGAGTCATCAAAGAGCCAAGGTTGCCTATCCCTGGTATAAATCTATACGTATGTTGTATATAATATGTTTTAAATGTGTGTTATGTATGTGTACACTTTGAGAGGAAGCAACTAAATTTCACTTTTTTTAACGTGTGTCATTGTGCCCACAGGAAAAAAATGACAATAAAAGTTAGCTAATCTAAAAAAAAAAAAGTCAATAAAGCTAGACTCTTGATCATCTAAAGAGCTGGGAGTTTCTTTTGTTGAAAGTGCCAAATGGGATGGTTGATACCCAGTTTTGTGTCCCAAAATCCTTTCTTCTCCAAATAAGTGAAAAGGCCAGAACAGTAGACGTCAAAGCAATTGTGATTATGAGAGTAATTAGATAAGAAAGTTGGAGAAAGCAACAAGATTCCAAACAAAAAACTCTCCAAAGGTATCTCACGAGTCTCTTGCTTGGTGCTCCTTACATTTATTGATGTTCTCAACATCTCCTTGCTCAGAGATGAAGTTCAAGAGACCTTCCATCAAGAGCAATGCTTTCTGGTATCTTTGCACGCAGTCTTCTCGGTGGTGAAACATCTCATCCAAAGCAGCAGCCTGGACCTGGGAAGGAAAAATATCTTATCTGTTGGGCGAGGCACCCGGTCTACCAAATATAAATCAGTCTGTTCTGCGTTTCGCTCCAATCTAGGAGCATGTTTTGCAGGCAGACGTCACATACTGTGAACACTATGAATTCAAAATTTTGTGGCTGGCGAAGAGTTAGTGGGAGACTAGTATAGCTATTTCAAGCTCATTAGCTCTCATCAGCTATACTAGTCTCCCACTAACTTTTTGCCAGTCACAAAATTTTGAAATATATATAATTTTTTTATAGTCACAAATGCTTAATATTTTATCAGCAACATATTATCTGGGTTCCAATATTTAGCCTACTAATACATGTTAAGTTCCTTTCTCTCTACCTCGTTTTTCTAGCCATTGATCAAAGGTATCCCATGTTCTAAAGTCTACTGAATCTTCTTTCTCTTTCATTTTCAATGTCAATCTATCCATTTCTGCACAATCTAAAAAAATTTTTTAATTAAATTAGTTGGTAAATCTTCATTTTTTTCCAATGTTGAGTGAATACAATTTTTGCTGCAGTTAATACATGTACTATTAGATATATAGACTCTTTCTCATAGTTTCCTACAGTTATGCCTAACAAAAATAATTCTGGCTTAAAATCTGTATGTTTTTTAGTCATTTTCTCTAACCATATGTCTATTCTTGACCAGAATCTTTGGGCTTTGGGGCTTGTCCACCAAAGATGGTAGTTAAGTGCCTGCTTTTCGTCTACATTTCCAACAGTTGCTAGATAATGTTTTTAAACATTTTTGCTAGCCTCCCCAGTGTTAAAGTGCCATCTGTAAAACATTTTTGTATAGAATTTTCTTTGCATGCTTTTGTTATTTTGGCATTTCTTTCCCAGAGGCTTTGCCAGTTTTCTAATTCTACGTTATGTCCAAAATTCTTTGCCCGTGTTATCACGGTTTCTTTAACTTGTTCCTCTCGGAAGGAGAAACAACTTGAGGTTCTTCGAATTGCCTTCAGGTCAAAACTCTTTTGAGTTCCCACCTTGAGACACACCTGGGCCCCACAGCGGCCACCAACATCGCCATCCTCCTACAGTGCAACCCCAGGTGAGGTCTCACCTACCATCTGCACAGCGTGGCTGAAGATGAGCTTTTCAGCCGTGATGCTGTTGATGCGGTCCATGAGTTTCTGCTTGTCCATGAACCACCTCTGTAGCCTTAAGTTCAGGTGATGGCAGGAAGAGACGCTGCTTTTATACAGGTCGTTCAGCTTTCTCACAACTACGGAGGAGGAAACAAATCAAGGAAGAAAAGTCACTCACCAGATAGGAAAACTGGCTACACACTTCCTACAAGGCTGAAGTTGCTTGGCATATTCCCTGAATGTCCTTGGACCGATTGCAATCAATCAGCTTGCCTCCAGAAGCTGTGAATGCTCCAACGCAGGAAGTTTTTAAGAAGAGACTGGACAGCCATTTGTCTGAAATGGTATAGGGTCTCCTGCCTGAGCAGGGGGTTGGACTAGATGACCTCTAAGGTCCCTTCCAACTCTGTTATTTCATGACAGCGAGAACAATTAACCAGTGGAACCACCTGCCTCCAGAAGTTGCAAATGCTCCAACAATGGAAGTTTTTAAGAAGAGACTGGACAGCCATTTGTCTGAAATGGTCTACGGTTTCCTGCCTGAGCAGCGGGTTGGGCTAGATAACCTCCAAGGTCCCTTCCAACTTTATTATTATTGTTGTTGTTGTTGTTGTTACCTTGACTACCGTATTAAGAGGCAAAAAGAGACTCTTCTATCATCTTGAGCTCCAGGAAGGGAAGAAGGGATATAGTTGAAATAAGTTGAACCAACCTGACCTTTAACATGGGCTGCTAAAATTCATTCCAATGCTGTTGGAATTGCAAGTTTTCAGTATGACAGAAGAAGAATGAAAGAACTACACAGGGAAGCCTTCAGCTCCAAAAGGTTTGTAAATCTCTATCAGAATTTTAAACTTTCTTCATGCTTTCCATAAGTAAGATAAGAAAGCAGTATGCAAGATTTTTTTTCCCAGCAGTGACCGAGAGACGATTAACTTATTTTTAAAATAAAAAAACACACACTTAAAAACAAAGACACTTAAGATCAACCATGAAGATATTGAAAAACCTCCCCTTAATTCCATTCCATATAAGTAAATCAAATTTAGTTATTCTCCTTTAAATGTAATCTGTTTTAATTGTTCCTTCTGGTTCCTTCTAGTGATCAACCTTGGAAGTTCCATCCTATCTTGTTTTTTTTTTAAGAACTCAAAACAACATTTTCCCACAGGAAGGATTCTCATCATTAATTCCAAAATCTTATTTCAGATCCCTTAGTCCATTTATAACTTTCCAAAATAATCGTTCTAATCCCTCCACCCACTCCTTTTTTTTAAGTCCTTAAATTTGTATCTAAATCTTCTTTTGCTTGAGGATTGAAGAAAACCCAGCCAGGGTAGTAAAAAAAAAACTTGCTGTTCTGAAGATTCCTAACATCTGAAAAAGCATCTGTTTAAGATGCTTTAAATATTTTCTTTTCTGCCTCTTCATTCTACGTTGTATTTATTTCACCTCTGCTTTGCTTGTGTCTCTTTTCGAAAAGTTTGCTCGTTGCATTTTTCTTTTTAAAGTTGTTGCTTTTTTTCCCCCTGCTGAATTTGTTGTCAGTTCTGCATGCTTTGGGAGGAAAAAAAAAAAAAAAACCCAAGGCATGCATTTCTAAAAGATGACGTTAAAAGATAGGGTGTCATCTCCTTCCTATTATTCCCCCTCTGCCCTGGAACAACCCTTGCCAAGGAATGAGTCAACTGGCTGAGTGACGGCATATTAATTTACCTACTCTGTAATTATAAAGTCGCACCCACATCAATTATCTTTAAGCCCATGGTTTTGCACATAGCTAAGTGCTGAGAAATTCCAATCAGGTAACTAGGTGTTATTTTTCTTTCTCCGAGATTAGCAATCAGGATTTTGGACAAAGCACAGAACCCTACTTGCATTTCAGAGCAAATGAAACCAAAACAGAACAACTTCCAACTTGAACAAGATGGGGAAGAACAAGTAGAGACCACAGGGGAGAAGATGAAAATGAGATTAGCTCCCTTCCTTTTGATGTTCTTGAAGTACTTCAAGACTTGGTTAGGTCACCAGGGCTGGAGGTCCCAGGGATCTGGAGACGTGTTTATATGGCTCTACTATTGAGGTGGATATACTCATTCTCAATCTGCCATGGGTGGGTCTTCCTTCCTTCCTTCCTTCCTTCCTTCCTTCCTTCCTTCCTTCCTTCCTTCCTCCTCCTCCTTCTTCCTTCCCTTCCTTCTCTTTCCCTTCCCTCCCTCCCTCCCTTTCCCTCCTTTCCTCCCTTCTTCCTTCCACTCCTTCTTTCCCTTTCCCTTCCCTCCTTCATTCCTTCCCTTCCTTCCTTCTTCCCTCCCCCTCCCTCTTTCCTTTTCTTTTTCTTTCTTTCTTTGTTTTTTTCTAACTCTTTCCTTCCTTCCTTCCTTCCTTCGTCCCTCCCCTTCCCTCCCTCTTTCCTTTTCTTTTTTCTTTCTGTTTCTTTGTTTTTTTCTAACTCCTTCCTTCCTTCCTTCCTGCCTTCCCTCCTTCCTTCCTTTCTTCCTTCCTTCCCTCCTTTCTCTCTCTCTCTCTCTCTCTCTCTCTCTCTCTCTCTCTCTCTTTCTTGCCCCTGCAATTTTCTTGGCAAGGTTTTTCAGAAGAGGTTTGCCATTAGGGCTGAAAGAAAGCAACCAGCCCAAAACCATCTCACCGTTTTTGTGACTGTGAACTAAAACTCCTGGTCTCTCCGTTTCCAAGCCTTTGTGTCTTAAGCATTAACCGAAATTCTGAGCAACGACAATTACTAACGTGGCGGAAGAAGCACCTGATTCTGCCAGTGGCCAGACTGTAAGCAAGGGATGAATTCTCCTGTCTACCACTACTTAAAACCTGAAAGGCAGCACTTGCTGGGGAAACAAAACTTAGGCACTCCTTGTGGAGTTGGCTACACAAATTCTTACTTTGCTTGACAGTGGAGGAGAGACACAGCTTGCCTGCCCGGATCTGGTCAATGGCCATCTGAAGCCCGGCAGACAGCAATTCAGCCACTTTCAAGTACAAGACCAGCTGTTCTGCGTAGCTTCAACAAAACAAAAGCACAAAGGTCAACGGAGGTGCAGAAGGAAACCGCACAGCTGTTTTACTTCTCTACCATGGGTTGATGCTGCAGCTTGCATCCCACACCTGGGTGTTGCTACTTACCTCCATTCCTTGCTGAGCAAGCTGATTTGGTCGGCAACGACGCTTTCTTGAAGCTGGTACTCAGAGGCCACCGAAGTGGACATCTCACTGACGCTCCCTTTGATGGTGGCAAGCTCCATCACATAGTGGACAAAAGCCAGCGTGAACCTCAAGCTGCGAAGGATGTCTGTGTGCTCTTGCTGAAAACGCAGAGATAGAGACCCAACGTCAGAAGGGTCAGCCTCTGCTAAGACACCAAGATCTAACCACGTTGTCAGAATCCAATTATATTTCATCTCTAGTTATCAACTTTGGAAAACCCCATTCCTGCCTTCTCTGGATTCTGTCATACGATGAAGGGAAGGGGGTGAACAAAGGGGCTTTATGGCCCTCACTTCCTTCAGTACACTTCAAAGAGACTGGATGTGGATACCATAAAAGGTATCCCATAAAAGGACTAACCATAACAATGGGGCAATTACCTTTCATGTACTCCTCTCTGAAGTCTCCCTCCAGCCGGCAGTAAGGAAAAGGGGGTGGGAGTGTAATGCCTGAGACTGTCGCTGAAAGAGGGGGGTGATTGGGTGGGGCTACTGGGGAACCCCTTAAAACCTTGAATGGGAGAGCTTGAACCCTAAGTCCTATCTAGAACGCCTGCAATATGTTCAGAAGAAGTATGGAATTATAAAGTTTCATTTATTTTATGAGTAATGAATTTGTTTATAAACTTATGATGTTAACGTTTGAAGAGAGTTAAGGGTTAGTATGATTTTGGTTATTGTATAATTAGTAAACTTAAATAGATTATGTTTAATATGTTTGTATAACCCTGTACTTGGCTCTGGGAAGTGGGGGGGGAGAGGCGTGGGGGGAGGATGGGTTGAAGTTTAAGTACTCAGATAAGTAGAAATAGTTTTATTGTATATAATATTGATGTTTCAATTTGGAGAGAGGAATTGCTCGGGCATTTCCCCTGGACCGCATCCGGAGCGAGAAGATAGGGGAGAAGCAAGTAGGAAGGTGGAGGAGAAGGAGAAGAGGAGGAGAGTGAGGAAGAGGAAGAAGAGGGAAAGAGGCAAGTTGGTTAGAGGGTGGATGCGGTTTGGGGGGAAATGGGTGAGCAATACCGAAAGTTGTGTGTATCAATTTGTTTTATTTTTTTATCTGAAGTATTTTTAAGAATGTAATGTATTGTAAAATTGAAAATAAAAACTTTTTACAAAAAAAAAAACCACCTTGAGCTATAGGGCTTGGCCCCCAAGTCCTGTCTAGAATGCCTGCAACCAGTTTCTCTTAATAAAGATGCCTGTTGGAAGAAAGATTCTAAGAGTTCTGTCTTCTTAAGATGCAAAGTGGGGTGGGTCCTTACAAACGTGCTTTCAAGCCAGGAAACAGTTATCAGTTTGGATAAGACGGTAGACATTGCGTTACGCCAAAGGTGCTTTTTTCAGGAGGCAGCTGGACTTTCTTGTTTTTCTCTGAAGATGTTTCGCTTCTCGTCCCAGAAGCGTCTTCAGCTCTGACTGGATGGTGGGGGAAATGGAAGGATTTATACTCCTTGCAGACCGCTGGCCATTTGCATCCTTTAAGAGAGTGGTTGAGGCCATTTGGAGGTTTGTCTGTATCCTCAAGAGTCACCGCAGACATTTAGCTATGCACTTTGGGATGAACGCCCTTCGGATGGTGCTGGAGCATGAACGGATTTCCAGAAAAAATAATATTGCAGACTACAGGAACCATCTGCGCTTCAGTCTGAGATGCAGACAACACAGACTCAGCCCCAACGGCCTGCGCCCGTCTTCAACGGGGAAGGGACCCAGGGCAGAAACCATCCTGGAGCCAAGAAGGCTCCACACACATTTGTACTACTCAGGTGACCCTGAGGACACAGATAAACCTCCAGGTAGCCTCAACGACTCTCCAAAAGAAGGCAAATGTCCAGCTGTCCGCAAGGAGCATAAATCCTTCCATTCCCCACCATCCAGTTAGAGCAGAAGAAGCTTCTGGGATGAGGAGCGAAACGTCTTCAAAGAAAAACAAGGAAGTCCAGTTGCCTCATGAAAAAACACCTTTGGGACAGCCATGATCTGGGTGACTGAGAATCTCCAGAGACATTGCATTATGGCCTATTTTGTCTCACAATTGCATTTTGGAATAAGCTGGGATGGACAACCTCAAAAGAGATAAGATTCTTTGGTTGAGGATGGAATAGAATTTGGATCTCGTCTGGGCTGGGAAGAAGAGACTGGTTGCAAGTCACCCAGGAGGCTTCTACGGATGAGGTTTTCACTCCATCTAGACCAGGGGTAGGCAACCTTGGCTCTTTTATGACTCGTGGACTTCAACTCCCAGAATTCCTGAGCCAGCATGAGGGAAACTTTGGCCCCTTCATGACTCGTGGACTTCAACTCCCAGAATTCCTGAGCCAGCATGGGGGAACTATGGCCCCCTCATGACTCGTGGACTTCAACTCCCAGAATTCCTGAGCCAGCATGGGGAACTATGGTCCCCTCATGACTCGTGGACTTCAACTCCCAGAATTCCTGAGCCAGCATGGGGGAACTATGGCTCCCTCGTGACTTGTGGACTTCAACTCCCAGAATTCCTGAGCCAGCATGAGGGAAACTTTGGCCCCTTCATGACTCGTGGACTTCAACTCCCAGAATTCCTGAGCCAGCATGGGGGAACTATGGCCCCCTCATGACTCGTGGACTTCAACTCCCAGAATTCCTGAGCCAGCATGGGGGAACTATGGTCCCCTCATGACTTGTGGACTTCAACTCCCAGAATTCCTGAGCCAGCATGGCTCAGCTTGGAAACCTCTCCCTTTCCCCTCAGCATGGCTGGCTCAGGAATTCTGGGAGTTGAAGTCCACGAGTCATAAAAGAGCCAAGGTTGCCTACCCCTGGTCTAGTTGAACATGTAGACCGTAGAAGGAGACCAACATGGATCTTCTCCAACAAGGTCTACAGCTGAGGGTGGATTAGAGCCTAAACGTTGACTTTTCACTGTTCTCAACTTGGGTTGGGAGGGAATGAAACTCACTTCCATGAGTGTCTCCTCAGGTAATTCAGGTGCCTCAAAGATAACTGCTCCTTCCAGGTTGGCAGCAATTGGATCAGCCAATGTATATCTGAGACCTGAGGGAGCTTCAAGGATTTCCCCACCGGCTCCCATAATTAAGTGGCGCCCACTGAAAGATCCTCCAGAACTAAGAGAACTTGAAGATCCTACTAAAAAAATAAAAAATAAAAAGCAAAATATACAATGCAAAACTTAGCAAGATGAGTAAGCAAAGGAAAACAAAAGCCATCATCTTCACATCTAAGTGTATTTTTTTAGTAAACTGTGGGAATGCCACAGCACTGATGATGTTACTTAGTTTGGGTAAGGGAACATCTGCAAGAAAACAAGCTCAGAGAGCACCAAGGACCCCATAGTCCATCTGTCCTTCCTTCCTTCCTTCCTTCCTTCCTTCCTTCCTTCCTTCCTTCCTTCCTTCCTTCCTTCCTTCCTTCCTTCCTTCCTTTTCCTTCCTTCCTTTCCTCCCCTCCCTCCCTCCCTCAATTCCACTCCTTCTAGCACTGATGATGTTACCTAGTTGAGTAATGAAACATCTACAAGAAACCCACCAAGCTCAGAGAGCACCAAGGAGCCCATAGTCTACCCATCCTTCCTTCCTTGCTTCCTTGCTTCCTTCCTTCCCTCCCACCTCCCTCCCTCAATTCCACTCCCTTCTAGCACTGATAATATTACCTAGCTGGGTAAGGGAACATCTGCAAAAAAACAACCAAGCTCAGACAGCACCAGGGACTCCACAGTCCTCCTCCTCTTCCTCTCCTCCCCAAACCACACTCCCTTCTAGCACTGATGGTGTCCCCTAGTTGGGTTATGAAACATCTGCCTGAAAACTACCAAGTTCAGAGAGCACCAAGGACCCCACAGTCCTTCTCCTTTTTCTTCTCCATTCTGTACACCCCACTCCCTTCTAGCACTGATGGTGTCCCCTAGTTTAGGTCATGAAACATCTGCATGAAAACTACCAAGTTCAGAGAGCGCCAAAGACCCCACAGGAGGAGTCCTCCTCCTCCTCCTCTTCTCCACAATGCCCATCCCTTTAGTACCGATGGTGTTCCTTAGTTGGGTAACGAAACATCTGCAAGGAAACCACCAAGCTCAGAGAGCACCGAGGACCCACAGTTCAACCCTGAGCTATTATTCCCCGTTATCAATTTCTTCGTTGTACAATGCTGCCATCTCCCTTCCTGGTTTGGGTACCTGAATACATTCTGGTCCGGATGGTTTGCGGTGGGGTTGTCCCAGCAGGAGGTGACCCAACGGTGAAGACCACTGGTGAAGGGCTTCCTGAGCAACCTTCTCGAGCCCCCGAGTGAGGGGTTCCTCCACAAGCCATGGAAGGAGCTATGGAGGAAGTAGGATCATCTCAGCTAAGGTTTCATGGATGCAGGAGAAAAAGTTGTGTAGACCGAAAAAAAGGAGGTGGGTTGGTTCAGGAGGAAAGCACCCTCACCCCCATGAAGACCTCCCCCACCCACCCCATTACCCAAGTTCCCAGCACCTGTGATCTCCATGGGCTTCTCGCTGTTGAGGCTATCATTACTGCCAGCTTCCCCAAAAGCAGCTTTAAGAAGCAGATCAGTGAAGTGGCCAGTGCTGAGTGACCTGGAGAACGTGAAAATGCCAAGGTCAAGAAGGTCCTCTCTAGGTCTACTGGTAAACATAGATGGGACAATCCCATGGGGGGTTGGGGCAAACCTGATTAGGGTGGTTAGGTCTCCATGAATTCGGAGAACATCCTCAGTTTAGGGAGGGATAACGTTTCCGGCTAGTTGTGTGGAGGATGGGAAAGTAGCACCACCTTTGGGGAACCCATCAAAAATGAATACCCCACCAGCAGTTCGCTTCCCAACGACCCTGATCTGATGTAACCTCCCCATCACAAAAGACCCATTAGCAGCTTCTCATTGATGACTCACACCTGACCCAGCACCTCACTTGACACACCCACACCTGAAGCCCTTATCAACAGAAGGACAGCGACATCCCCCTAAACTCTGCTGAAGATGTCACCTAGCCTGGTAAGGAAACGTTCGGAAACCAATCCACAAGCTCGGAGAATGAACTTTCACCTTCATCCTACACCCAAGCTACAGATGATGATGATGATGATGATGGTGATGAAGAAGAAGAAGAAGAAGAAGAAGAAGAAGAAGAAGAAGAAGAAGAAGAAGAAGAAGAAGAAGAAGAAGAGGAGGAGGAGGAGGAGGAGGAGGAGGAGGAAGAAGAAGAAGATGATGATGAAGAGGAAGAAGATGAAGAAGAGGAAGAAGAGGAAGAGGGAGAAGGAGAAGGAGAAGGAAGAGAAGGAGAAGGAGAAGAAGAAGGAGGAGGAGGAGGAGGAGTTGGAAGGGACCTTGGAGGTCTTCCAGTCCAACCCCCTGCTCAGGCAGGAAACCCTACACAATTTCAGACAAATGATTGTCCAATCTCTTCTTAAAAACCCCCAGTGTTGGAGCACCCACAACTACTGGAGGGAAGTTGTTCCACTGGTTAATTGTTCTAACTGTCAGGCAATTTCTCCTTAGTTCCAGGTTGCTTCTCTCCTTGGTTAGTTTCCATCCATTGCTTCTTGTCCTGCCTTCAAGTGCTTTGGAGAATAGCTTGACTCCCTCTTCTTTGGGGCAGCCCCTGAGATACTGGAAGGCTGCTATCATGTCCCCCCTCGTCCTTCTCTTTGTTAAACTAGACACATCCAATTCCAGCAACCGTTCCTTATATGTTTCAGCCTCCAGTCCCCTAATCATCTTTGTTGCCACTATTCCCCACTATTGCAAAGGAACATCTTCTCCACCTCACCCCACCTTGAAAGGCCAAAAAGCACCAACTCCACTCCCTTCTAGTGCTGGTGACGTTACTCTGTGGAGTAATAAAACTCCTGCAAGGAAACAACCAAGCTCAGGAACCACCAAGGAGCCCACATGTTGCTATGCTAGTCTACCTGCAAATCAATGTTGACTTTTAGTTTTGGGTTGCGAGGGTCCCCACCTGACTTTGCTGTCTTCCGTCGGCCTCAAACCGAGAGCTCCTGGTTGATAAGGTAAGTGTCCCACTTCTTTCATATCTGGCAGGGTCTTGTTCCTCGTCGGAGTGATGACCACCGTTTGATGGGCCAAGAGAGCAAACAGGTTTTGGGAGCTGGGGTTTTTACTGAACTCAAAGGGTGACCTGGCCTACGTTTAAAAACAAAAACCAAAAATTAAAAAAATGAAGGAGAGACATGACGAAATGGAGAGAAACGGATAGAAAGAGAACACGGAATCTGCGCTTTCTTTGGGGGGGGGGCTGCTGAACATTTTTGGGACTTGTTGTGAAACACCCGTACGACAAGGAGGGTTTGCTAAGCCCCAAAAGACTTGTTCAATTGATGTGACCCTCTCGTTCCCGTTTTTTTTTTGTCCCAGAAACCCGGTTTGGTGGAGTGGTTAAGGTGCTAGAGGAGACACCAGGAGACCGTGAGTTCTAGTCCTTCCTTAGGCATCATGAGAGCTGGCTGAACGACAATCATCAGGAGACCGTGGGCTCTAATCCTTCCTCAACACAAGGAGGTTGGCTGGGTGACTTGGGAGCAACCACCAGGAGACTGGGAGTTCTAGTTCTGTCTTAAGCATGAGAGCTGGCTGAACGACTATGGGCCAATCATCAGGAGACCGTGGGTTCTAATCCTTCCTTAAGACAAGGAGGTTGGCTGGGTGACTTGGGAGCAACCACCAGGAGACTGGGAGTTCTAGTTCTGTCTTAAGCATGAGAGCTGGCTGAACGACTATGGGCCAATCATCAGGAGACCGTGGGTTCTAATCCTTCCTTAAGACACGGAGGTTGGCTGGGTGACTTGGGAGCAACCACCAGGAGACTGGGAGTTCTAGTTCTGTCTTAAGCATGAGAGCTGGCTGAACGACTATGGGCCAATCATCAGGAGACCGTGGGTTCTAATCCTTCCTTAAGACAAGGAGGTTGGCTGGGTGACTTGGGGGCAATCACCAGGAGACTGGGAGTTCTAGTTCTGCCTTGGATGGGTGGCTTCAGGCCAGTCCCCTTCTCTCATACAGTTGTGGTTGGGGGGCAGATTAGATTGAGACAACCTCCCCATTTAGAACTTTCCAATTCCACCCGACGGGACACTGAGGAAGGATAGACTACCTTTGTGGGAGAACCCAAAATGGTGGGCAAGGGAGTCCTCTGGATGAATTCAGAAAGCTTCGGAGAAGACCTGAGAGGCCGGCCAGACTGAAGACTGGGCAGCCGTGCAGCCTGACCCGCTGGGACAGGGCTGAAGTGGGTGACCAGTGGATCGGAGTACTGCTTGGTGACTTTTTGCCGGCAAGACTGGAAATCGGAGAGGTTGGGAGCGCTGTGAAGGCGATAGCCCAGTCCTCGTTGAGAAGGGTCCGATCCCGAAGCATCTGAAAGGAAGATGAATAAAATGGAAGAGGGAGTGAAGAGCAGAAAGGAAGCAGAAAACATCAAGGGAAACCATCTGGTAAAAAGATATGATTAGATTAAATTAGATTAGATTAGATTAGATTAGACAGACAATACATATGATTGGAGATAAATATGGATGAAGATTGATGGATGGAAGAGAGAGATGAACAGAAATAAAAAGATGGAGAAATAGAGAGATGGATGGAGATGGTAGATGACAAATAGTTAGAGAGGCAGATAGGTAGTAGATAGGCAGGTAGTAGGTAGGTAGGTAGACAGACAGGCAGACAGGCAGGCAGGCAGGCAGACAGATGATACATATGGCTGGAGATAGATATGGGTGAAGACTGATGGAGATAGATAGATGAAAGAGAGATGGATAGAGATAAAGAGAGGGCGAAATAGAGAGATGGATGGAGATGATAGATGACAAATAGGTAGATAGGCAAATAGATAGTAGGTAGGTAGGTAGGTAGGTAGGTAAACAGACAGGCAGGCAGGCAGGCAGGCAGACAGACAGATGATACATATGGCTGGAGATAGATATGGGTGAAGACTGATGGAGATAGATAGATAGATAGATAGATAGATAGATAGATAGATAGATAGATAGATAGATGAAAGAGAGATGGATAGAGATAAAGAGATGAAGAAATAGAGAGATGGATGGAGATGATAGATGACAGATAGATAGAATAGATAGACAGACAGACAGATGGAGATAGATATGGATGAAGACTGATGGACATAGATGACAGAGAGAGATGGACAGAGATGGAGAAAGAGAAATGGATGGAGATGATAGACAGACAAGAAAACTTGAGATGCTTCAAAGAATGGTTCAACGTCAGACGTACCGGTTATGGGCACCCGAGTTCTCAACTCGGTTCCGAGAGGACACGGGATGATCATCTGGTCTGGCTGCTCTGGAATTGTCCCAACTTCAAGAAAAGGAAAACCAGCATGATGAGAAATCACACACTCAGAGGGGGATAAGAGCGTGGTGGCCCAATGGTTAGAATCCAGGATTGCAGGCTAATTCTGCCCACTGCCATGAGTTTGATCCTGACCGGCTCAAGGTTGACTCAGCCTTCTATCCTTCCAAGGTCACTAAAATGAGGACCCGGATTGTTTGGGGGGGCAATAGGCTGGCTCTCTAAAACTGCTTAGAGAGGGCCGTAAAGCACTGTGAAGCGGTATATAAGTCTAAGGGCTATTGCTAACTGCTATTTTATTTCCTTAGAGCAAAGTTGCCCCAAACACTGTTCACCTGAATCAGATCATTGCGAAGTTCACTCAGGAATCCAGGTGGATACCAAGAATGAACAGGGCAACAGCAGAGATATAGTGTATATGTATGGGGGAGAGTTTGAAAAAAAATATATTAAAAGCAAAACAAAACAGATGTCTCCAAACCACCACAACAAACCCCTACAAAAGATAAATTGTGAAAATCCATCAAACCAACGCTTTGGTTCCACCTCACTGATTGCATTCTTGGGTCTTTGTCCAGCCCTCCAAAATGTTCAACATAGCTCCTGACCATTAAAGCTTGTCCATCTCCAGACTAGCTGGATAGCCTACCTTGAGGAGAAGGTGTGTAAGGCTTGGCACCACCAAAGGAGAACCTTCTAGGGGATGGCACTATTCCATGCTCACCAGCAGAAAATGGAGGGGATGGGCTGGCTTTCAGGAAGCCAAGTGGACTCGTGCTGCCAGATCTTTTGACAGGATTACACCTAGTGGAAAGGAGGATTTGTTTATTCCAGCTTGTGCAGAGCAGAAGAAGAACCAACAGATGATTACCATTCCACCGTGTGGGTGTGTGGACCTTCAAGTGCCAAGGCAAGAGTGGAGATCAAGAATTGCTGACTTCCATCTCCATCTGGATCCTAATCGTCTGAATGCAATTTAAGAAATAGTTCCCCCATCGCTGTCCCTCTTTATCATATATACACCTGCTTTTTGTATCCTGTTAAATCATGATTTTCCTAAGGAATGTTAGCAGCTCACTGAACCCTGCCTTTGGGAACAGAAACACCTTCCTAAAACATACAACGTATCTAATAAATTAGAATATTTGTAGCTCAGGGTTGACATGAGGGGTCCTGGGTGCTCTCTGAGCTTGCTTGTTTTCTTGCAGACGTTTCATTACCCAAACTAGGATGTTAACTAGTTTGGATAATGAAATGTCTGCAAGAAAACAAGCAAGCTCAGAGAGCAGCTAAGACTCCATAGTCTGTCCTTCCTTCCTTCCTTCCTTCCTTCCTTCCTTCCTTCCTCCCTCCCTCCCTCCCTCCCTCCCTCCCTCCATAAATTCCACTTCCTTCTAGCACTGATGATGTTACTTAGTTTGGGTAATGAAACATCTGCAAGAAAACAAGCAAGCTCAGAGAGCACTAAGGACCCCATAGTCCTTCCTTCCTTCCTCCTTCCCTCCCTCCCTCCCTTCCTCCCTCCCTAAATTCAATCCCTTCTAGTACTGATGATGTTACCTAGTTGGGTAATGAAACGTCTGCAAGAAAACAAGCAAGCTCAGAGAGTACCTAGAACCCCATAGTCCGTCCTTCCTTCCTTCCTTCCTTCCTTCCTTCCTTCCTTCCTTCCTTCCTTCCTTCCTTCCTTCCTTCCTTCCTTCCTTCCTCCTCCCCTCCCTCCCTCCTCCTCTCCCTAAATTCCACTAGCACTGATGATGTTACCTAGTTTGGATAATAAAACGTCTGCAAGAAAGCAAGCAAGCCCAGAGAGCACCCAGGACCCCTTCATACTACATATCTTAAAATAGGCATCAAATAAAAAAAAAAATCTCACAAACTCACCCCAACAACCAAGATTTTTCACCCTTCAGCCAAAACACCGAGCCCACCCTCTTTGGCCAAACAATGTTAAATGTGGTTCCTACTTCTTCCTCCTACCCATTTAACATTTAGAGTTCCTGCTGAAATCAAAGTTTGCAAAACCACATGGGTTGGCATCACAGCACACACTTAAGGGAAGACACTGATTCCAGCATAAAAAAAAATCACACAGCTGTATTTACCAAGAGGGATGGAGAGGACCTCAACATCCTTTTTGACAAATATTTCCATCCAGTCGAGAGACAGCTTAGAAAAACGGCAAGCTTCCCATTTTTTCCAAGAAGTCTAGGTGAACCATCCAGGAAAATATATATATATATATATATGTAACAATAATCCTTTGAGAAGGACTTGATAGGAGGGGGAAAAAAAGAGAAGCCAAAATCCACTCTAAACATCTGGCTGAGTGGGCAACCAACCATCCTCGTAACGGAAATGAAAATATTTGCATTGCTGTTTAATCCATGCCTTCACCAGACTTAGAAGGTGGAATTCATCAGCAAATAAATAACTTTTTTTTTCTCAAGCTTTGCGGGGAAGAAGAAATCAAATTGTAGCCAACACACACACACACACACACACACACACACCAGTTTTGAGAGCAGAGTAGCTTAGCTTGCTCAAGTCCAACCTTTTCCCATCCTTTGCCAGATACTCAGATCCTTAGCTGCCCAAAACACAGAAGCCTTCAGAGATGTGCTTCTTGTCATCCATCTTTTTTCCCAAGCCAAATAAGCTGTCAGCTGTCAGAAGCTCTTTCCCTTAACAAAAAGGTGCCACTTACACAAGATTCCATCACATGGCACTAAGCCATACATGCCGGCAACATGACTGATGCTGGAGTCCAAAATTGCATGCCGCAAGCGTGGCTGTGTCATGTTTTGTATAATTACAACCATGACACGTCAGAGAAACGGCTGAAAGGTCTGACTAAGCAGAGGAGCCAGAACAAATAATAATAATGATAATAAACAATCCGCCTGGAAAAAAATTCAACATGGCCAACGCTCATAACCCAAGAAGAGGTGATTACGTTTAAGGAGATGCAAAACAGAAAGGTCCGGTGCTGCAAAAGTAACGGCCGTTTTGGTCTCGTGCAAACCGACGGGATTCTCCCACAGAATGCAATGCCAGGAGTTTGTTTGGCTCCGCCAATGACCGAGGTTTTCAATCTCAGCACCCCTCAAATTTGGAGGTATGTTCCTCCAGATGTCCACCCAAGTTGACTGATCAAGGACAGCTTTCAATGTAATAAAATGGGAAATGATCAAAGTCACCTCTGGCGGAGAGTCACATTCGCTGGGTTTAATTGCATCAATTCACTGGGTTTAATTGCCTCGTTTCATTGGGTTTAATTGCATCAATTCATTGGGAGGTTCAGTGAAAAGAAACCAAATTATCCACAAAGTGGAACTTAGGTTTGGTTCACAGCTACATCTGACCAAAAGTTTGACACTCAAATTAAACTTCAAAGAGTTTGAGTTTTGGGCTTGCAAAACCATGTGCCAAGGTTGACCTAGTCCATATTTTTAAGTCTGACAATCCTCTAGTTGAGTGAATCTGTCAGGCCCAAAACGAAGAATGGTACATGGTGATGCTTTCAAGCTGGTTATTTTAGTGTTCCAATCTATACACAGAATCTAGTTATCTGCCTCTACAATATACTCTGGGAACTGTCTTCACCTTCTTTCTCTCACACATAACATACAGTCTGAGTTGCCTCTGAGTTCTCCTGGGAATCCAGACTACATGCTATCACACTGTTTTTATTCTCTGTCTGTTTATCCCTCTGTCCCCCATCTATCTATCTATCTATCTATCTATCTATCTATCTATCTATCTATCTATCTATCTATCTATCTATCTATCTATCTATCCGTCTGTCTATCCGTCTGTCTGTCTGTCTATGCCTGCGTATCTATCTATCTATCTATCTATCTATCTATCTATCTATCTATCTATCTATCTATCTATCTATCTATCTATCTATCTATCTCAGTTATATAACTGCCTATCAGGCCCCAAACCAAGAATGAGACATGACGATTCTTCCAAGCTGAGTTCTTTCTTGTTTCACACCTACAGACGGAATCTTGCCAGGCTGAACACTCAGCTATCTGCCTCTACAATATACTCTGGGAGCTATTAGGGAGGGGCCATCTTCACTTTTTCTCCCACACATAATGTCTAGGCTGACTTTCCTCTTACTCCCCTGGAATGCAGCCCTTCCCTCCTGGAAATGCACCTGCTCCCCACAGTCCATCACATCATCGTTGGCAAACAGGTTAATCAGTGTCAATCTCCCTAACAGCTCATACTCACCGTGGCAAAGTATATTGATTGGGGGATTGAAGGTTCTGCTCAATCCGGCGGTAATTTTGGATCTGTGTAGGGACTGGAATGGGTATTGATTGTCCGGATCTAGTGCTGGATGAAAATTGGCTTGATCGCCTGTGAGAACACGGAAGATAGGCAAGTGATGGCTAGAGCAAAACCAGGACTACTGAACACCCTAGGTGTAGGGAAGATTAACGAGAAAAGCTCTGCAGAGCGTCCCATCACCTTAAGCTGTGGTTTGCTTTAATCACAGCTTGCTGAGCAAATTCTAAAGGCCCAGTTTACCCATTAGACTAAGCCTTAAACCCATGTTTTGCTTAGTGCAGTGTCTAAAGTAGTGCAGTTGTTCTCCAGTAGCTGGAGAAGATCTGAGGAGACCTAGCTTTAAATCCATCCTCAAGGTCCTTCTGGCTGATGAAAGACAACTTGAAACAGTTTTTCAAGGGGAAATAGGTTGAAGAAATTGTCCTGGATAGATTTCCAGAAACTAGTGCTTCTTAGAGGAGAACATCCTGGACCATCCATCTTCTAACCGTTTGCAACCTCTCACCTTTCCAGAAATGATGCAGGAGAGAACATCTTAGGCCAAGTGGCTTTCCTAGAAGGAAACTCCTCCAGATCAAGGGATGGTCCTGTCCTTGAGAAAGAGCTACACAAGGACTATTTCTCCTGTAGAAGTTCACAGAACTCCTCTTCCTATTTCTCTGGCCACAAATGAGACCAAGAACCAGGGAAAGTCCATCTAGATGGGACAACCCACGCTAGCATAAGAGGGGTGCACAAACCAGGGCCGTGTCTTCTCATTTTTATTGGGATGGGGAGGAATACCATCTCAGATTCTGTCTTACCCAGATGGGCTGGGAGAACTGCTGTATGGAGGAGAAGGAGATGAAGTCCTTCCTTGGCTTTCCAAGTCTGCAGAAGTCACCAGGGAGCTCCTACAAAAGTCCAAGGGCAGAAGAAACATGAATCACTAATGCAACAAACTCCATCAACAGTTGGAGTTGTTAAGTCCCAATGAATCTGGAGAACACTTGATCAAGAAGACAGATGTTAAAATATGAGGGTCCTCAAGACTACGCAGAAGTCACAAAAACCATCGTCTCTGAGCTCACATTTCAGAGTAGAAGCATCTGATCATATTACTTCTATCCTTATTAAATGTTGAAATCTCCCTTTAGTTGTTTGTTTTAAGGACACGAATCTGGTTATTTGTGGATTCTGTTGCAAAACGGCTCCGAGGCGTGTCGAACGCCGACACATCAACCAGGAGCCATTGAATGTTTAGCTCATTACAATTAAAAACACCGAGAAAGCAAAACTAAAAGGATTTTTTTTTCCCCTTACCCACTCCCCATCAGACTGTCCTGGATCAGCTTGCCTCCAGTAACCTCCACAGCTAAATCACCTAAAAATCAAAAGAAAAAGAGAAATTTTTAAAATTATTATTATTATTATTATTTACAACTCTTCAATCTGCCCAACAGCAAGCCTAAAATCATTTGCCCAATGATGACCTTGATCATCAGCCAAGATCAAAGAGTTTCATTAACTCCCTTTTCTTTTTCAAAGGCTTAAATATCTGTTGTAGAAAGGAGGATGAACAGAACAGAACAGAACAGACTATTTTGGAATGGCATGGCATGGCATAGAATGGAATAGAGTGTAGAGTAGAGTAGAGTAGAGTAGAGTAGAGTAGAGTAGAATAGAATAGAATAGAATAGAATAGAATAGAATAGAATAGAATAGAATAGAATAGAATAGAATAAGGAATATGAAAAAGAATACAATGGAATGGAATGGGAAAGATTGTAGAATAGAGTAGAGTAGAGTAGAGTAGAGTAGAGTAGAGTAGAGTAGAGTAGAATAGAATAAGGAATATGAAAAAGAATACAATGGAATGGAATGGGAAAGATTGTAGAGTAGAGTAGAGTAGAATAGAATAGAATAAGGAATATGAAAAAGAATAGAATGGAATGGAATGGGAAAGACTGTAGAATAGAATAGAATAGAATAGAATAGAATAGAATAGAATAGAATAGAATAGAATAGAATAGAATAGCAGAGTTGGAAGGGACCTTGGAGGTCTTCTAGTCCAACCCCTTGCTCAGGCAGGAAACCCTATCCCATTTCAGACCAGTGGTTTTCCAATCTCTTCTCCCATGTTCCAAAGTACACGGTTCCTCCACAACCTGTGCTTCATCCCAGTTCTCTTTATGGCTTTGGCATAAAACTCCTCTTACTTGTAAACTGGGCTGGCACCATTACAAAGTCATCGGTGTCACATGAGGAATTCTTGCTGCTGCTTCCCGCCGATTCCTTCGACCGGTGCAGGAAAGCCGGGGAGCCTTGCTGGGGGAAGGTTGGGGTCTTCTCCTGCAGATGGGCCATCTCGCCGAGCGACTTCTCAAGGGAAGAGAGGAGAGCCAGATTGAAAAACACAAAACGTTGTAGACAACCTTAGCCATGCTTCCAATGCTTCGCTAACGGTCAAAAGCATTTCCCATAATAGTCTGCCACAAGAGGGCCCAGCTCTGAATGCACCCCAGGTGCGTTAGACACGCCATTGGAGCATGTTGGGGCTGCATGGTGAGTTTAGCATACTTCAAGTCCTAGTAGTGGAACTATCTGCAGGGGAGAGAACCATCAAACATACTCACCGGAGGTGACGCTAAGTGAGACGTGGAGGAGCTGCTGGAAGAACTGCCAGAGCTTGGATAAGAAGGCATTGGCACAGAGGCAGCTGCAGAAAAGAGGTAGGGGTGGAGGGAAGAGGAAAAGAAAGGCCACATTTTTAAGACGGTCAACAACAAAGTTAGAACAGAAGAGCATATTTGTAGCTCTGAACTGTGAGCTCCTTGGTGCTCTCTGAGCTTGCTTGTTTTCTTGCAGACGTTTCATGACCCCACTAGGTAACATTATCAGTGCTAGAAGGGAATGGAATTTATGGAGAGGCGAGGCGAGGAGGAAGGAAGGAAGGAAGGAAGGAAGGAAGGAAGGAAGGAAGGAAGGAAGGAAGGAAGGAAGGAAGGATGGACTGATTGACTATGGGGTCCTTGGTGCTCTCTGAGCTTGCTTGTTTTCTTGCAGACGTTTCATGACCCCACTAGGTAACATCATCAGTGCTAGAGCGTGTGGGGTTTTCTCCCTGTGTACAGTAGCTTGCCCCAGCAGTGTTGCAGTGATCTTTTTCATTCGCCCAAACCTTATTTTATAAACAACTCAAGGCTCTGAATGTATCTAATGCTCCTTATTGGTATCGTTATCATCATTATTATTACTCTGTTGCTTTGCTTGTACATTGAGAGTGTCTATACTGGAGATGGATTCCTTGTGTGTCTAATCACACTTGGCGAATAAAGTATTTTGTTCTATTTCTTCTTCCTCTTATTTTCCCCACCACAACAACTCTGGTGAGCGGAATTGGGCTGAGAGAGATGGCCCAAGGACACCCAGCCAGCTTTCACAGCTATAGTGGGACTAGAACTCACAGTCGCTTGGTGACTGGTCAAAGTCATCCAGCTGGCTTTCATGACCAAGGTGGGACTAGAACTCACAGTCGCCTGGTGATTCGCCCAAAGTTACCCAGCTGGCTTTTATCACTAAGGTGGGACTAGAACTCACAGTCACCTGGTGATTGGTCAAAGTCATCCAGCTGGCTTTCATGATCAAGGCAGGACTAGAACTCACAGTCACCTGGTGACTGGCCCCAAGTCACCCAGCTGGCTTTCATCACTAAGGCGGGGCTAGAATTCACAGTCGCCTGGTGATTGGTCAAAGTCATCCAGCTGGCTTTCATGACCAAGGCGGGACTAGAACTCACAGTCGCCTGGTGACTGGCCCAAAGTCACCCAGCTGGCTTTCATCACTAAGGCAGGATTAGAACTCACAGTTGCCTGGTGACTGGCCCAAAGTCACCCACTGGCTTTCATCACTAAGGTGCGACTAGAACTCACAGTCACCTGGTGATTAGTCAAAGTCACCCAGCCAGCTTTCATGGCTAAGGTAGGACTAGAACTCACTGTCTCCTGGTGACTGGTCCAAAGTCACCCAGCTGGCTTTCATGCCTAAGATGGAACTATAACTCACAGTCTCCCAGCTTCTAGCTTGCTGCCTTAAGCACTAGGTCAAACTGGGTCTTGAAGCAGACGACAAATGCTTTTAATCCAATCGATTAGTAACCCATCCATGAAAGAGGGACTGAAATAGAATACCTTTTGAGTTTTAAATCAGAGAGGGGGCGTCGCTGGGAGTACAAGTTATGAGCTGTGTGCACTGTGCCTGGAGCTTCACCCCCCCTCCCCCACAGTCGGCTATCCTTTGATGTGAAGCCAACAATAATTCAAGGAACAAATGCCATGATCTTCCCGTTAATTAAACCCTTCATTCTTCCAACTGCTCATTTGCTCCTTCTATGCTTCCTAGCCAGGTAGATAAATATATCGTTCTTCGACTTATTAATCTCCCACACTGAATTTTCGATCCTCAAAGTAAATGTTCCGTTCAAGATAGAAAATACATTTTTTTTTTAAAGAATCCTCAGAGATGTTTTGTCCATTCACGGTTGTGTCTGTTTTTGTTTTGTTGTTGTTCTTGTTGCGTTCAATAACCCTGCCTGAGAAACAGACTAAGATGGGATTCTGAGACTAAATTTGGCATTTAATTTTGGGTGTGGGAAAATCGCTAAGGGGAGGGACGCTGTTTGTGTTAGAAGCAGCCTGAAGAACAGAGCAAGGCTCCAACTCATGTTGAATTTAAGGAAGGATTCAACTAGGATCAGAGGACATGCTTTGCGTAAAGTTCATTCTCCAGCATTTCCTGTTTAAAAAAGATCAGAGAGCAGCGGCGGCATCTGCCCAGCTGTAGCTGAAAACATCTATTATTATTGCAATTTGCTCATGGCAGCTATTGAAATTACATCCAGTTTTGGTCACCACGATGTAAAAAAGATGTTGAGACGCTAGAAAGAGTACAGAGAAGAGCAACAAAGATGATTAGGGGACTGGAGGCTAAAACCTATAAGGAACGGATGTTGGAATTGGGTATGTCTAGTTTAATGAAGAGAAAAACGAGGGGTGACAGGATAGCAGTCTTCCAGTATCTCAGGGGCTGCCTCAAAGAAGAGGGAGTCAAGCTATTTTCCAAAGCGCCTGAAGGCAGGACAAGAAGCAACGGATGGAAACTAACCAAGGAGAGAAGCAACCTAGAACTAAGGAGAAACTTCTTGACAGTGAGAACAATTAACCAGTGGAACAACCTGCCCCCAGAAGCGGTGAATGCTCCAACACTGGAGGTTTTTAAGAAGAGACTGGACAGCCATTTGTCTGAAATGGTATATGGTTTCCTGCCTGAGCAGAGGGTTGGGCTAGATGACCTCCAAGGTTCCTTCCAACTTTATTATTATTATGGATCATCGCACAGTCAACCAGATGTTCAGACTGGATTTGGCATTTTGTCTACCTATCGAGTCCTTACCCAGGACCTGGGATAGGCAGATGTGGATGTTTGATGGTATTACAGGTATCGTCGCAGGATGGAAGCAGTTCCTAGTAAGGCCGCCTTTTGCAATTGACTAATAGTGAATTTGTCAATGCCAATGGTGTTCAAGTGGTGCTCGTTGTTTTGGGATTGCACCCAAAGAGCCTATTATTATTATTATTATTATTATTATTATTATTATTATTATTATTATTATTATCTCTCTAGATGTGGGAAGAGACAACATCTGAGACAACATCTGGAGAGAACCAGATGTGAAAAGATAAACTGGATGGATGGATGGATGCATGCTTTGAGCAGCCCATATCTTCACATGACAGGTTTAACTTGGTCATCAGCCTGTGTTCAGATGGGTTTTATTCCAAAGCTACCTTCAAAAAGAGGAACTAAACAGGCATTCATGATACACAGGAGTTGCAAACCAAGTTTAAAACTAGCCAAAATTAACATGCAAGGATCTTGCAAGTGCAACCTGTAAGTAGGTTTCTCAAGCACATGCAGGCAAAGATTGTTCCCCATTATGATATACAGGTAGTCCTCAACTCAACTTACTTCAAAGTTACAATTGGCACTGAAAAACGTGACTTATGATCCTTTTTCACACTTGCGGCCATTGTAGCACCCCCACGATCACGTGATCAAAATGCAGACACGTGGCAACTGGCTCATATTTATGACGGTGGCAGTGTCCCCGAGGGGTCACACGATCCCCTTTTGTGACCGTCTGACAAGCAAAGTCAGATTCACTTAACAACCATGTTACTAACTGAACAACTGCAGCATTTCACTTAACAACCGTGACAAGGTCGTAAAACGGGGCAAAAACTCATTTAACAAATTTCTTGCTTAGCAATGTAAATTTTGGGCTCAATTGTGTTCGTAAGTTGAGGACTATCTGTACAAAATGTTGATCAGAAATGTTCAGGGACTAAATTTGTATTTCTTTATAGACATCTACATCACTTTCCTAGACCGGCTAGAAATTCTGCCCCATCAATTCAGTGGCCATCTGGTCAGCTTTCCCCTTTTCTTCGGTGAGAGAGCAAAACACAACTCCGAAATCAAAACACACGGAAGTCCGATGTTCCTTTTTTTTTTCCTTTGGCTTTATTTTCCCATCAGAATTCAAAACACACAGGGCTCAGTTGACACAAAAACATAAATATACAAACGCGTAACAAAAATAAAGTCAGCCACGTAAACAAATGAACTACAGACATATCTTTTTTTTTTAAAAAAAATACATATATAAAACAAGCTCAAAGTGAACAAAACAAATAAAAAAATACCAAGAGAGAGAAAGAGAGAGAGAGAAGACATCTTAGAACCGTTAGAAAAATCTCCCAAGATGTCTGGATAATTGCTAATAAGGTTTTTCACATTTTAAGGCTGCAAGGATGAAAATTTTTGGAGATTTGAAGGGTCTATCCTGGCTTGTATCATCTTCACCAAGTCCATCAACCAGATTCTTTCTCCAAATTCTGAGCACTTTTTAGCTGGAGATCTTGGACCAAGGACACCAATGTCTGCTCTGAGCAATGGTGGACATCTCAAGTGCCATGAAAAGAAATGCAGAAATGTTCCATGTAGAAGCCGTTTGGGACAAGGAACGGCTTCAAGAGGCATCTACATGAGGAGATGACCCGGTCCATTTATTCAGTCACTGTCACTCTTCAATACTACCTTCCAAGGATCTGACAGTCCAAGCCACCTTCTTTCTTGAAATTATCTCCTTGGTACCTAAATCAAAGTTGACTCCCTCATCCTCTTCCCAAGAGGTTAAGTTCCTAAATGGACACCACGGTGTTTCGCATCCCGAACAGCTGTCACATGTTAAGCTGTGCTGTCAGTAACACGGATTTGTTGATCTGTGCCTAACTGGCAGTGTTTGTGCAGCTTACCACGGTCTTCCCGTAAGCCCACATCCCTGTCAACTCCTGAAAGATGGAGGTCAAGCAACTCTTTTCTGCTGT
The DNA here is from genome assembly GCF_016545835.1 of Crotalus tigris. Classification (NCBI taxonomy): domain Eukaryota; kingdom Metazoa; phylum Chordata; class Lepidosauria; order Squamata; family Viperidae; genus Crotalus; species Crotalus tigris. The sequence continues at coordinate 394,994 of NW_024100631.1, read as the reverse complement.
CTTTCGCACTGTAGCATTGCTTCCTTGGGACAGTATGACTTTGACTCCCGAACTATACTCAGACATGGGACGGACGTGACTTGGGAAGCAACGGGACCACCAACAGTTGCTGGTGCCGACGTTTTCGAGAACCCATGTCCCTAGACCTCTGGGTTGAGGATGCTGGAGACAGTGGCTGCATCACAGGAATCCGTTTCCAGTTGTTGCAAGTGTGAGTTTGTGCCTTTAGCGGAGTGACACTCCGTAGATCTTCAGAGGTAGTTGGTAAAGAAGGGAATGAAGGCCAAGTCAAGAAGATCCTTGCTGGCTTGTCTGAAGATATCTGTTGGCTTGCCCGCTGTAGATTGGGAGCAGATGGTGGCCCCGACTGAGGATTCTTCTGGGCTGTTGTCAACGAAGGCTTGGGTTGAGAAGGTCTTACTTGGCCAACAAATGTCTCCGGCCTGGTCGTAACCCTTGTCCGCGATGGAGGAACCACTGGGATAGGAGGATCTGCTAACCTCTGAACACCCTTGGAACGGGAATATGCTTTCTGCTTTGGAGAATGACCGCCTTTCTCTGTCCTACAAGCCCAAGGGGTTCCTACTGGTGAAGGCAAGGACCGAGAAGGCTTGGAGATCACCCTAAACCAGGAGAACTTTTTTCTGCCCGCAGGAGTGACACCTGAGTGCAGTTAAAGATGAGGGATTCAATATTGAAAGAAATGGTGATACGGAAAGCATTCGCAACTCCTACTTTACCACCTTAATTTTCCTAGATGTATCTAGCACCCTTAAAAACTCTCCTTTATTGACACCCGCTGAAAGAAAGCAGCTGAAAAGTCCCCACTATAATAATAATAATAATAATAATAATAATAATAATAATAATAATAATAATAATAATAATAATAATAATAATAATAATAATAAAATAATAATAATTTTTTAAAAACCAGAAATAAAAAAAACAGGATTGTCTGATCCTTCATCCTGTATATCTCCTGCTGGTTGCAAGCAGCATCTTGATTCAGGCTTTGTTTAAACCACGGTTTGTTCAACAAGCCAGTGAAAATCAGGAAACAGAGCCAATTAATTATTTCTAAACCACCTGGCATCCTTGAGGATTGGGGCGGTGGAAAGATCACCCAAATAAATTTACAAAAATAAAAGCAATCGCCCTAATGCAACCGATCCCTGATTTTCATCTTTTGGTTTGTAAGCCAAGCTGCAGCATTTAATTTCCCATTTCATTACCTTAATTTAATACTATTCATTTATACATGCATAAAGACATCTGCACCCCAAAGAAACCAATGTCTATCCCTAGACCAGCAAACCATGATTTCAAGCAAGGGTTTCTTGGGGAGGCTAAATAAATGTGGGACTAGAACGGGATTAGGCCACGTTGTGCTAATTCTGTGTCTAGTGGAATAACCCAGAATATTACTCATTTCGTAAGAACTGAATCCCGAAACTGAAGATATCAACCAGCCTTTTCCCAAATTAGTCTACTCTTCAAACTGAGCTCAGCCTGTCTCAACATTTTGGACCACATAACCTCTATGCCCCAGCTGGAGGGCTATGAAAAGATTTGTCCTTCTCCTCTCTCCTGAGACTAAAAAAATGGAATGGGTTGAACCATTTCAAGGTTGCATGGAGTCCTCGGATCACACTAAGTTATGTTTACTTAATCAAGTCCTGTCAATGGAGGACAAATATTCTAAGGCAGGACTTCCCAATCTCACGCAACTTGCTAAGCCGAGACGAAGCCAATCACGCCATGTGACATGTGAACCTGGCCATTACACGTTCTGCGCAGGTGAAGGCCACCTAAGACTTTTAGCAGAAGGAAAATCACGTCAACCCTTTAGAGGTAGGGGGCTGCAGACCAAAATAATTTGGTTTGCAATATTCCCCCAGGTTAAACCTTTGCAATATTTCCCCAGGTTAAATATTCGTTAACATCTTTTTTTTAATCGCTTGGTGGAGAAATCTCCCAGAAGTCCTTCCTACAACTTAGTGCCTTTAATCTCCTTCCGGTTCTGGAAAAAACGGTTGCACATTGGGGCTTCTGAAGCTCTCTCCTTCCTCTCCAGCAGGTGAATGTCCGTCCAGTTTAAGCATACCTTATCATCCATTATGTCAGCCCCGGGTGACAAAAAAGGGAGTGAAAAAGTAGACACGCCAGCTATAAATCAAAAAAATGTCTCCTACAGCAGGTTTCAAGGACAACACAACCGAAGTAACTTTGCAGGAGATTACGGTGACCTCATCAAGAAGCTACGGCAAGAAAGATGTTTATATTTTGGAGAGACAATAAAATTATCAGGTTTTAGAGCAGAGGTCTCCCAGACCGGAAAGTGCGTGGTTGTGTGTGTTGCCTGCATCCCATGGATGGAGCTTTGCTTGTTTGTTTGTGCGGACCGGTTGCTGGCATTAGGCAGCCCGGTACTGGTCCACGGACCAGGAGTTGGAGACCCTTATTTTAGAGCACTGAAAACAGGAGCTATCTACCCAGTCTTCGGGAGACACAGATGTTGCTGACCAGCATAAATGAAAAGGCTCTTTCCCAAAATTTAAGAAAGTGAAATCACTTTATAGACCTATAACTAGAAAATTGGAACTTAGTTCTGTTTACTTGTCAATCAGAACTGGGGTTTTTTATCTTAAGCAGGCATGTCCGACCCAGAGTCCATGGAACAAATGAGTCCTGGACAGCTAGTTATGTGGCCCCACAAGATAATACAAAATATATAAATAAAGGAAGATGATGATGATGAAGGTGGTAATGCTGATGCTGTTAATAATAATAATAATAATAATAATAATAATAATAATAATGATGATGATGATGATGATAATAGAAAGACTGTGGCAAAAGCAAGCAAGGGTAGTATCAATAGTAATAGGCACCTTGGGTGCAATCCCAAAACAACTGGAGCACCACTTCGACACCATCATTGGCATTGACAAATTTGCCATTAGTCAATTGCAAAAGGCGGCCTTACTAGGAACTGCTTCCATCCTGCAATGAGATCTGTAATACCATCAAACATCCACATCTGCCTATCCCAGGTCCTTGGTGAGGACTCGATAGGTAAACAAAATGCCAAATCCAGTCTGAACATCTGGCTGACTGTGCGATGATCCATAATAATAATAAGTTGGAAGGGACCTTGGAGGTCTTCTAGTCCAACCCCCTGCTCAGGCAGGAAACCCTATACCATTTCAGACAAATGGCTGTCCAGTCTCTTCTTAAAAACCTCCAGTGTTGTTCTTGACTTATGACCAGAATCATAAGTCAATTACTGTTGCTTAGCGAGGCATTTGTTAAGTGAATTTTGTCCCATTTTATGACCTCTCCTGTCCGTCTACCCTGCCACCCTTGTTAAATGAATTACTGCAGTTAATTGTTAAGTGACTCTGGCTTCCCCCCCATTGACTTTGCTTGTCAGCAGGTCCCAAAAGAAGACCACGTGACTCCGGAACACTGCAGCCGTCATAAATACGAGTCAGTTGCCAAGTTTCTGATCACGTGACCATGGGGAGGCTGCAACGGAAGCGTGGAAAATGGCCCTAACTTTTTTTTGCTGCCGTTGCAACTTTGAACAGTCACTAAATTAACTGTTGTAAGCCGACGACTACCTGTATTTATATACATTAACTTCTTGATATATTTTATATGCGGTCCAAGGCAGTTTCTCGTCATTCAGTGCGGCCACCACAATCTTAAAACATTCAAATGCAAGAGGCAGTATTTAGTCCTAATAACAGCCAGTCTTGCCAATCCATAAAAAAGCAAAAATGTAATGTTTTAATGCCGTAAGCTGCCCGGATTTGTGTTGTTATGAGATGGGCAGCAAATAAATTCAATCAATCAATCAATGAATAAAATCTCCTCTAGTAACTATTAGCAGATTGGAAAAGGCCGTTTCCCTTAACACCCTGAAACGCAACAATCTCAAAGGGAAAACAAGGAAAGGGTACTAAGGCTCCCCTTGCTGAATTCGCTCTGCACATGCCTGTGTGCCGTGCAGTTACGCATCAACCCAGAAAGAAAAAAACATGAAAGGGACTTACATTTTTTCATAGAAGCGCTAGAATCCAGGAAAGGGTGGTGGAAAAATTCATCTAAAAAAAATAAATCAATCAAGAATAAAAACACTTGAAGTTGAATGACATTTCAGCGGTGGTCAGATCTGGAGAATGCTAGGGAAATTTGGAGAGAGGAGTTGCTCGGACATTACCCCTGAATTGTATCTGAAGAGGGATGAGGGAAGAAAGGAGAGGAGAGAGAAAAGAGTGAAGGAGGGGAGAAGGAAGTAGGAAGGTTGGAGGAGAAGAGGAGAAAGGGGAGGAGAGTGGTGAAGGAAAGAGAAGAGGAGAGGAAGAAGAGGGAAGTAGGGAAGAGAAGAAAGGGAGAAAGAAGGTAGAGAAGAAGGAGTGTGGATACAGTGAAAGGGGAAATGGGCGAGCAACACCAAAAGTCATGTGTATGTATTTATTTCATTTTATTAAAAGTATCTTATATATGAATGTAAAAAGAATGTATGTTAACATCTGATAAATATCACGGTATATGCATGGGGGAGAGTTTGGAAAAATAAAAAATTAAAATAAAAATCTGGAGAATGCTGCAGGTTACGTTTCAATATTAAATTGAAAAAAAAAAACCAAACACAGATTTCTTTTAAACAACAACAACAACAATAATAAACACTCGTTCTGAATCATAAGTTGGATTTGCGATGTGATTTCAGTTTGTTTTTGAAAGGAAAAGAAAGAGAGGTTAAGAAACACAAAACTAACTGGCTATCCAGGTTTCCCCTGTTGGATTTAAACGATGTGCAAACGCTTCTTACCAAAATCCATGCGGTCTTTGTAATTTCGTTCCAAGAGCCCTAAAAGAAGTTGTCTCAGATGGGCAGAGGTTTCCCTTGGGATGCTTAAAAACAAAACAAACAGGGGGAAAAAAACACATTTTAAAAAGAATGAAGAAAAGCACCTTCGTTGTTAACTTTCGGATCTTCAGATCTTCGGATCTTATGCCTAGCAATGCATTTATGCACAATTCAGACACAAACGCACAATATATGGAGGGCTTTTTTTGTCACAGAACGCCCAGAACGGAGTTCCGGCATCTTTTTTGGGATGGAACCTTGTAGGGTAGGCAAGGCGGGTTGTATGACGTGCGTGAGTTCCGACACCTTTTTTTTTTTAACAAAAAAGCACTGCATATATGCAACATTTTCAGAATGCAGAATAACAGGGAAGGGACCTTGGAGGTCTTCTAGTCCAACCCCCTGCTCAAGCAGGAGATTCTTCTCTTTCTCTTTCTCTCTTTTTTCTCTTTCTCATTCTCCTTCTGTTTCTCCTCCTCCTCCTCCTCCTCCCCCTCTTCCTCCTTCTCCTCTTCCTCCACATATCAGAATAACAGAATTGGAAGGGACCTTGGAGGTCTTCTAGTCCAACGCCCGGCTCAAGCAGGAGACCCTATGCCATTCCAGACAAGTTTAGTCTCTTCTTGAAAAACTCCAGGGATGGAGCACCCGCAACTTCTAAATGTTGATGATTTGTTCTCATTGTCAGGAAATTCTAGATTGGATCTCTCTTGGATAAGTTTCCATCTGTTACTTCTTGTCCTGCCCTCAGGTGCTTTGGAGAAGAGATGACAACAACCTTCCTCAATATTGGAAGACTCTCTCTCTGTGTGTCTGTTTGTCTGTCTGTCTGACTGTCTCTCTGTCTCTCTTTGTGTGTCTGTCTCTCTCTGTGTGTGTCTGTCTCTGTCTCTCTGTCTCTCTCTGTCTGTCTCTTTGTCTCTTTCTGTCTCTCTTTGTGTGTCTGTCTCTCTCTGTGTGTGTCTGTCTCTGTCTCTCTGTCTCTGTCTCTCTCTGTCTGTCTCTGTCTCTCTCTTTGTCTGTCTGTCTCTCTCTCTGTCTCTCTCTCTCTCTGTCTCTCTTTTTTTTCTCTGTCTGTCTGTCTGTCTGTCTCTCTGCGTGTGTCTTTGTGTGTGCATGCAGTTTGTGTGTTTATAGATTTGCTTTACAAAGGGAAATTACCCAATAAAGCAAGGCTGCCAGGTGCCCCCATCCCTGCAGGTTTTTCAAGAAGAGATTGGACAGACTTTTCTCCAGAATGGTCTAGGGTCTCTGTTTGAGTACGGGGGGTTGGACTAGAAGACCTCCAAGGTCCCTTCCAACTCTCTATTCCCGTCCAGACAAATGGATGGCATTTGCCACAAAACACAGCTGGCTGTTTTGGAAAAGCCGGATTCGGCACCAGCATCACAGCAGCCAGCCATTTCAGTCTTTGAAACCTAACCTCTCCAAGATCTGGCTGGATTTGATCCCTTGCAAAGGTCTCCCCCCCCCCTTCAGTTCCAAGCAGTCGCCTTCTGCCATTCACAAATGACAGTGTTTAACCGGGGTGGTAATTTTGGGTGTGTGTGTGGATGTCCCCTGGATTTTCTATCTCCCTTCCTCTCTCTTGCAGGGAAATCAAAGAGTCGGGAAACACAGGGTAAACAATCGGCCCCCCTCCCCAACTAGCTGGATGCAAAACAGAAGCCTTCTCCCACGTCTTTTGCAGTATCTTTTCAAAATCCTGGGAATTTCTAGGAAATCTGCCTTCTGGGCAGTTCCTGGAATACAGACAGCAGCTACCCAACTGTTTGTCAAGTTGCCCCCCCTCCCCACTTAACAAGGAGGGATTGTCGTTACAGTTGAAGGAGAAGACGTTTGCAGAAGGGGGTGTGAAAGAGCTCACAAATCTCAAATTTTGCAACCACACGCAACACAATCCTGGTCTTCAGATGATCCTCGAATGCCTTTTGGGTATAACCCAGCCTGCACAAAGATCTTTTGCCTAGCTGGGGGTGTTTCTATCTTAATTAATTCTGCTTTTTAAAAAAATAAAATAAAATAAAAAAGACTAATTCTCCTATCGTTTAGCTGCTCTCCTTTCCTTTGCTCCGAAGTCTTTAGACAAAACCGCAACGGTTTTCTTTCTTCCCGGCACCTTTATAGTGCAAACGTCTACAGGGAATCCTCATTCAGCCACCGCAATGGGACCAGCGACTCCGTCGTTAAGCGAAGTGGTCGCTCAATGAAACTGCAACCTTCCCTTGTGATCTTAACTTCAGCTTTGCTTTGCTTTATGCACCTGCAGAAGTTGTCGAAGTAAGTTCGGGTGGCAGCATTGCATTTTTTCATCGCTTTCATAAATCCGAACGGTCACTAAAAGAGGCAGCCGCTACATGAGGACTACCTGTACCGCCGTCAAGGTTTTATTTAATAACAAGATTTTTAAAAATAGCAAAACAGATTCCCGATCATCTCTCCTACCTGAGATTGCATGTTTGTTCAAATCACAGATTTGCAAGCAGAAAAAAATAAATAAATCTCCAATTCAACTGCTTAAGGGGATATTAAACAAGTTACCCAACTTTTGATCTGATTTATGAGGTGGGGGGGATGAGTAACTCCAGCCTCCGCCCCCCCTTTTGCAAATGACCTAAAGGCCACTGAAGATCGTTCACAGGTTGCTTGCCTAAATTTTGGATCCATCTTGACAGCCCCGTCAAAGCTCCCCACCCTGAAGGTTTTTAATCTGATCAAAAGACAAAAAAAAAAAAACGATTAAGAGGGCAAGCCAATTAACTAGGCTTAATGTCCTTTACTTTCTTTCAAATGAAATGGAAACATCACTGGAATCAAATCAAATTAAATCCAAGTTGGGGTTTTGGCCAGCCCTGACTTCCTTTTTGGCCTGTAGCCAACAGCATGCTATTACAAGGCCAGCAAAGTCATTCCTGCTGGCTTGGCCTGCATCATCTAGCACAGTGTTTAGAACATAGAAAAATTAGAGGCGGAAGGGACTTTGGAGGTCTTCTAGTCCAACCCCAGCTCAAGCATGCCATTTCAGTCCAGTCTCTTCTCGAAAGCCTCCAGCAATAATAATAATAATAAAGTTGGAAGGGACCTTGGAGGTCATCTAGTCCAACCCCCTGTTCAGGCAGGAAACCCTATACCATTTCAGACAAATGGCTGTCCAGTCTCTTCTTAAAAACTTCCAGTGTTGGAGCATTCACCACTTCTGGAGGCAGGTTGTTCCACTGGTTAATTGTTCTCACTTTCAGGAAGTTTCTCCTTAGTTCTAGGTTGCTTCTCTCCTTGATGAGTTTCCATCCGTTGCTTCTTGTCCTGCCTTCCGGCGCCTTGGAAAATAGCTTGACTTCCTCTTCTTTGGGGCAGACCCCGAGAAATTGGAATTCTGGAGGCAAGTTGTTCCACTGGTTTATTTGTTCTCGGTGTCAGGAAAATTCCCTTTAGTTCTAGGTTGCTTCTGTCCTTGATAAATTCCATTTCTTGTCTTGCCTTTTGGTGCTTTGGAAAATAGTTTGACCCCCCCCCCTTCTTTGTGGCAGCCCCTCAAATATTGGAATACTGTTATCACGTCTCCCCTAGTCCTTCTTTTCATTAGACTGGACATACCCAATTCTTGGTTTTCAACCTTAGCGTTGTTAAGATGCATGAATGGACTGCAACTTCCAGAATTCCCAAGCCAGCACCTTGGCTGGGGAACTTTGGGAGTTGAAGTCCCCCCATCTTAACCCAGAGTTACTTTGCGGTGAAATGGGCATCAAGCAAACTGAATAGATAAATAATATAAAATCTTAAAGCCTGCTGGCTAGGTTTTTCTGGAGTTGAAGTCTTCCTGTCTTAAAGCATGCCAACTGGGGAATTCTGGGAGTTGAAGTCAACCCGTCTTAAAACATGCCGGCTGGGGAATTCTGGGAGCTGAAGTCCACCCATCTGAAAGCATGCCAGCTGGGGAATTCTGGGAGCTGAAATCCATCCATCTTAACCTTGCTCAGGTTGAGAAACACTGCTCTGGCATACGAACCTGCCCCCTAGGACTTCTCAACCCAGCCTAGTTGCAACAAACCACAACTCGACGCTAAAGGTGAACGCTGACAACTCCTTCCACAAATTTCCTTTTTCTGGAACTCCTGTTTCCTCAAAGAGCGATATACAGGCTCGCCACCCAACTGCAACCCTTTTAAGGCAAGCCCAGTAAAATGGGCCATCGAGAACTTGGGAGCAATGCTTGTTCTTACATTTAGTTTGGGTTGGGAAGAAAGGAAGAAAAATAAAACCCGAGGAGCTTGGGACGCTTGGCCGAAGTGAGTGGCTCTGGCAGAGATTTGGGATCCTCGCTTCCCCACCCTGCCTGTTCTCCCCACCCCGCTGCTTAAAATATTTAGACCCGGCAAGGTCAGCCGAGGTAACCAAGTCAGCCGAGGTAACCAAGCTGGCGTGCCGGTTGCCGAGATCCGTCATTCCTAGCTAGAGAGCAGAAAAGGCCAGTTGCCAAGGGGTTGCTAAACCCGTCGGCAGAGCACATGAGGGGACAGGTGCCGCCTGAAAACACAACAAGGAACAGGCGGTGCAGAGGGGAACGAGGGAGGGAGGGAGGGAGGGAGGGGGAGGTGAAAAAAAGGCCAGCCGGCTGGGAGACTTACTTTGGCAGGAGCGTCTTGTTTTTCTCATAGAAGAGACGCAGGTCTTGAGGACTGCTGGCCTGCCCAGGGAGGGAAAGGAGAGGGTTAGTAAAGATGGACTCATTGCTTGGTTGCGATGCAAGGCTTCGGTAGCCAAAAATCAGCCTATCCATCCTGAGGGGTCCATCACCAGCCTCTGGGGAGAGGTCACTGAGGGATTTGGGGAGGATGAAATGAGATGGTGGTGGGCATTCACCCCTGTCCTTCACAATATTCTATCTATCTATCTATCTATCTATCTATCTATCTATCTATCTATCTATCTATCTATCTATCTATCTATCTATCTACCTACCTACCTACCTACCTACCCATCCATCCATCCATCCATCCATCCATCCATCCATCCATCCATCCATCTATCCAACCACCCAATCAGTCTGTCTGTCTCTCTCTCTCTCTCTCTCATCTATTATCTCTATCATCTATTATCTCTCTCTATCATTTACCTATCCAACCACCCAATCTCTGGGGGGGGGGGTGAGAGAGAGAGCAAATAATGTTCTCTATTTGCACGTTATTTATCCCACAGTCTGATCTTATCCCATTGTATTTGTAATAGTTGTTTGCAACTTTTCTATTGCAGGACGTTACAACATGGCTTGTAGCTGCAATCTCTCTCCTTCTCTCTCTCTCTCTCTCTCCAACCCAATCCATCTATCCATCTATCTATCTATCTATCTATCTATCTATCTATCTATCTATCTATCTATCAACTTACGATCACAATTGGGATGAGAATCTCCATGGTTAAGCAAGACAGAGGCTTCACAAACTTTTTGCCATGATTGTTAAGCAAAATTGTTAAGCAAATCAACTTCCCCCCACTGATATTGGTTGTCAAAGCCGGTTGGGAAGACCACAAATGGTGATCACCAGACACCGGATGCTACCACCATCGTAAATCCATGCCAGTTGCCAGTGCCTATGTTTTGATCATGTGACCATGAGAATGCTTTCAGGGTTGTAAACGGGTGTACTGGTTGTAAGTGTGAGTACTGGTTATAAGTCACTTTTTAAAGTGCTGTTGTAACTTTGAATGGTCTCTAAACAAATGGATTATCTGTAATATTTATCCGGTCGACAACCAGCAAAATTTCAAAGAACGAAACAGAACAGCCACACAGGGAAGCAAACAGATACAATAATATACTAAACGTTAGCAAAATAAACCAGCGATTATAACTTTTGCTAGTGTGTTACTATGTGAGTACAGTTATTTATTTATCCAGATGATAAACCTAAAACAGGAAGAGGTCTAGAATAAAAACAGAAACAATGTGTCCCCTACAGTTAGTAGTTAAAATACAAAAAATTCAGCTGCTGTACACACGATTTATGATTTTACATCCTGAAGAAGATTCATGTAAAATTGATCTCGCCTTCCATGGAATTTATCTGCCTCTCGCAATATTGACATTGGCGTGTTTGGTCTCCAGCACATCCTGAACCAAAATCCCACAAAATGCTGGCCTTAGAAATGGCGACTTGTTTGTAAGGACCACCGTTTGCAACACTTCCTGTAATAATTCTGGGGTGCCCTTTCTTTCCCAAAGCTTCTTCTTGTGCCATATCCGTTATCGGACGTTGGCGATCATGTTGGCGATCTTGTTTTTATCTGCAGCCGCACGAAAAAGGGCTGCTGAGTTTTGTCCAAACCAATCCGTTAGATCAGTGGTTCTCAACCTTTCTAATGCCGCAACCCCATAATACAGTTCCCCATGTTGTGGTGACCCCCAACCACTTATACATCACCGGGTGCCAGGGGCATGGCCAAAGAAAAGGGGGAAAAATGGTGGACAGCCTTGTTTGGCGACCCCCGTGAAATGGTCGTTCGACCCCAAATGGGGTCCCGACCCACAGGTTGAGAACCACTGCGTTAGATTCTGGCAAATTGAATCAAGCTTTGCTAATAGATTATTTCTCTCCCTCCCTCCCTCCCTCCTTCTCTCTCTCTCTCCCTCTGTGTGTATGTGTGGTGTGTGTGTGTGTGTGTGTGTGTGTGTGTGTGTGTGCATGCGCATGCCTGCACGTACACCTTAAAGTCAATGTTGACTCTTGGCAACTACCTGGACGGATCCCTGACGTTTTCTTGGCAACGTTTTTCAGAAGTGGTTTGCCATTGCTTCCTTCCTAAGGGCTGAGGCAGGGTGACTGGCCCAAAGTCACCCAACTCAGTTTGTTTCTAAGGCAGGACTAGAATTCAGAGTCTCCTGGTTTCCTCCCTGTTGCCTTCACCATTACACCAAACAGGCCCTCCTAGACCTTCTAACATCTTATTAGAAGGACTTGTTGTACCTTCCAAGATGTTATTATAGCCGTTGGCCCACCGATAGACCTTATAATAGATGATATTTATTATTATAAATCAGCCTGGAACTTTGTGCTTAACAGATGCAATTTGACTGAGCTCGGTTTCGAGAAACGATCAGGACAAGATGCCATAATAAGCCTCTGATCAGCTTCATAGCTAGGTCTAGGTTTATTTTACCCACGCATGCACCTGGCCTGTTTAGTGACGTGCACCGTTGGCATCTGGCTTAAAAATAAGATGTTTGCAACACAAGTAGAGGAAGGAGACGGCAGTGTGATCCATTGGGGGCAACGCTGAATGCTGTGGGTGGGGCGAGCTCAAGGTCTCCCCCTCCTCCTTTGGCTCAGAAGGAAAGTGGGCCAAATGACAGATTCCAGAAGGTCCAGCATCTCTCATCTGCTTGCAAGAAAATGGCTCTCACAGATCAGCTCTCCTTCAGCTGTGCGGCCTTGGAATCTGTTCCCCAAATAAAGTGATAGGAAAAGCAGGTGGCCCCAGAGAGCATTAAAAACCACTTATGAAGCACGTGAAGAAGCCCAGGCAAAACAGCAAAAGGGCAGGAAGGAAATAGTCCCAAACTCTAGACCGGTGTTTTTCAAGCTTTTAAGAGGAGTGGACTTCAACTCCCATAATCCCCCATTGACCAAAACCATTGTAACCAATGATATGGATAGGATGGTGGAGCCTGAATTTGGGAAGACCACAGAACAGATCTCTCTTTTCACTCCTTTAACCACCTAGTTGGGATATTAACAGAGGGATAGAATCAAGATCACGTGAAGTGTGAATACCACTTTATAATGCCTTGGTAAGGCCACATCCAGTTTTGGTCACCACGATGTAAAAAAGACGTTGAGACTCTAGAAAGAGTGCAGAGAAGAGCAACAAAGATGATTAGGGGACTGGAGGCTAAAACTTACAGGGAACGGTTGCTGGAATTGGGTCTGTCTAGTTTAATGAAGAGAAGGATGAGGGGGGACATGATAACTGTGTTCTAATATCTCAGGGGTTGCCACAAAGAAGAAGGAGTCAAGCTATTCTCCAAAGCGCCTGAAGGCAGGACAAGAAGCAACGGATGGAAACTAAGCAAGGAGAGAAGCAACCTAGAACTAAGGAGAAACTTCCTGACAGTGAGAACAATTAATCAGTGGAATGGCTTGCCACTAGAAGTTGTGGGTGCTCTAACACTGGACGTTTTTAAGAAGAGATTGGACAGCTATTTGTCTGGAATGGCATGGGGTCTCCTGCCTGAGCAGGGGGTTGGACTAGAAGATCTCCAAGGTCCTTTCCCACTATTTTATTCCGTTATGTCTTGGTTGCTCCTAGGATTTCTGAGCAACCTTTGGCCAAGCTGGTGGAGACTTCAAAGAATCCCATTTCCAGGATACCAAGAGGGCAGCCAGGTTGGGCATAGGCAGCCAGGACACTTACAACGTCTCCGTCTCCTGCCAGACCCAAAATACATATTCAAGTTGGCCAGAAAGAACTGCTGAACCAGCAGCCTGAAGAGCACCAGTGAGCAAAACATAGGAAACACACGGCTTCCATACGTCATGTGGACAGCTTTAAAAAAAAAGGCAGCAATCTCTTTGCAGTTGGCTTTTTACACGATTCAAAGTGAGCTTCCTCTCCCAACAGGTTAGACTTGAAACAAGGAGACGGGCATCCAAGCATCCAGAATTTTCAGATCAGCAGATTTTTAGGGTAGAAAAGCCAGAAATTCACTATGAAAAATGTCAACAGCTGCTGAGTTCTATTTATAATGCTGAGTTCTATTTATAATAATTGGCGTTCAAAAGCCTTGCGCCTTTTCCCCCCTGCTCTGTTTAAGCCAGGATGGTGTGCCTGGTTTGGGCTTAGTGGCCAGCTTTGTAAACCATAGTTTTCTTTACTGGTTTGATAGTGTTGAGAGCCCACCCCACTCATGGGGAAGGGAAGAGTTACAACACCTTTCATTATAGAAGCAACCAGAATAAATCAGAAATAGCAAGAACAACCCCAATAATTAATTAAATCCAGTCAAGGGAGATGTCAAAAAAAATGAACAAGGCTTGACATCCCAATGAAATAAAACTCCCTTTAAGTATCTTTTTTTTAACGGTGGGATCTTTATGGATTTGGGGGACTCAAGAGTTCCAAAGGGTTGGGGCCACCACAGAGAAGGCCTGTCATCTCATCCGGGCACCATGGTTTACTCAACAAGCCATGGCTTTGATTTCCAAGCCAGGGAAAGCAAATCCTGTGGCTAGAATGTAGAAGTACCGTTGGAATTTTTACTGTTTATTTGTTATAGTAGAAAGCTCTTGCTTGGGTCTATCTCTAGAAGTGGTTCTCTAAGATGACTGGACTTCAAGTCCCAGAGGGCAGGACCAGAAACAATGGTTGGAAACCGACCAAAGAGAGAAGCAACCTGGAATTAAGGAGAAACTTCCTGATAGTGAGGACAATTAACCAGTGGAACTGCTTGCCTCTGGAAATCGTGGGTGCTCCATTACTGGAGGCTTTTAAGAAAGGACTAGACAGTCACTTGTTTGAGATGGTGTAGGTTCTCCTGCTTGAGTGGGGGGCTGGACTAGAAGACCTCCAAGGTCCCATTCTATTCTATTCTATTCTATTCTATTCTATTCACGATGGCTGCTAGTGTCCCGGGTTCAAGTGAACCCATTTTGTTCCCTTCTGGCAAGTCAAGCCAGGTTAATTTAGCAACCGTATTGCTAACTTCACAACTGCAGTGATTTCCTTAACCACTGTGGCAAGGTCATAAAATGGGGCAAAATTCACCTAACCAATGTTCTCGCTTAGCAACAGAAAATTTGGGCTGAATTGTAGTCGTTCAGTTGAGGACTACCTGTATCAGCTGAATTGGGAAACAGTTGTTTACAACCAGGCGTTTCGAATGAAATGCTGTAGCATTTTGGTCCTGTGCAAGCTCATTTTGCTTTGTGATGTTCTGGCTGCTGTTTAAAATGGACATTTTATGGAGTGTATTTATTCATTGTTTCCACCGGTTGCATGGCATGTGCACTGGGGAACTAACAATGCCATTAAACAAAAAGTATTAAAATAAAACCATTAAAATTACGGGACCTCCCATTAGGAACAATGCCTTTATCTCTACAACTTTATGGAAACTTTTGTTTGCTTTTCCTATGCTGGAACTGCCCATCCTTTTAAAGCCCTCTTGGGTAGGCAACATTTGCATAACATTAAATGGCTTTGGGCAATATAGGCAAATCTGACTGTTTTGAATTTTCCCTTCCTTTTCCCAGGACAGTATTTGAGGTCTGTTTTATTATTACTATTATTATTTTTAAAAGACCAGTTTGCTGGAAGGCAAGGCATTTCTGCATTTTGACAGCTTTCTAAAATTCATCATCTTATCTAATCGGCATTCACCTCTCTCTCTGCAGGACAAAAATGGGTCAGGTTGTTAAGTTCATGGCTTCAGAGGTTGTGTAGATAACAGTGCTGAAGTCAGGCGTGAGTTGATTAAGGGTGGTTGACCTTGATTAGTTTCTTGGAAAGGAGAGCCGGTGGCGCAGCAGTTAAGAGTGCACTACTGCAGGCCACTTTAGCTGACTGTGTTCAGCAGGTCAGCGATTCAAATCTCACCGGCTCAAGGTTGACTCAGCCTTCCATCCTTCCGGGGTAGGTAAAATGAGGACCCAGATTGTTGGGGGCAATGTAAATATATATATATACATTGCTTACTGGTGTACACCGCTTAGAGAGTGCTTGCACTTAAAGCGGTATATAAGTCTCATAAATAAATAAATAAATAAATAAATAAATAAATAAATAAATAAACATCAGAAACATCTCTCAAGACTGTCCCACAAAAATCACAGAAATGGTTAACAGAAACCCACTTTACACAGCTCTGGAGAAAACTTGATGGACATATCCAGAAAGACCCAAAGGATCCCACTTGATTCAAAGGACACTTTTTGGGATCAAGGAAGAATCTAAGTGTCAACAATTCATCCTCTACTAATAGTAACCATGAGAAGATTCTTAAGTCAAGCTGGAGCTTTTCCAAATGCTCAGAGGCGTTCACATACACACAGCTGTGGAGTGTACAAGTGACAAGCATCAACCAGAGAAGTTACAGATTGAGCCCCATCTAAGGAAGCAGCTCTCAAATGTTGCCCTCAAACAAGTTGGTTAGCCACAATGACTTTAGTTGACACCATTAAACCACAAGGAGATGAATGCACACAATATGCTAAGCCATCCACCAGGATTTCATAAACCTGAAGAATAGAAGAATTGAGAGGGATATTGAAAATGATTTAACCTGACCTTCTGCCCGGTGCAGAAATTCACTACACCATCTTCAAAAGCCACTCACCCTATTTAAACATGTCCAATGAAGTCTACATTCTTTGTTTCTTGTCCTGAGCTGGAAGATGTTTGAATAATTCTGCCTCATCTTCTAATCTTCCAGATGCTAGTGGGTTTTACTGAAGTTGAGTGGGGAACATATAAAGAATGGTTGCAGGAATTGGGTATGTCTAGTTTAATGAAAAGAAGGACGAGGCGGTGACATGATAGCAGTGTTCTAATATCTGAGGGGCTGCCCCAAAGAAGAGGGGGTCAAATTATTCTTCAAAGCACCAGAAGGCAGGACAAGAAGCAACAAATGGAAACTCATCAAGGACAGAAGCAACCTGGAACTAAGAAGGAATTTCCTGACAGTGAGAACAATTAACCAGTGGAACGGCTTGCCTCCAGAAGTCGTGGGTGCTCCATCACTGGAGGTTTTTAAGAAGAGATTGGACAATCATTTGTCTAAAATGGTATAGGGTCTCCTGCCTGAGCAGGGGGCTGGACTAGGAGACCCTTCCAACTCTATTATTTTATTCTGTTCTGAAGTCTTCTCCACTCCAGGCTAAACCCATCCAATTCCTTCAGCTGTCCACCTTATCGAGTTTTTCCTGCTAGCCTCTTATCATCTGGGTTGTTCTAAAAGGTCAACTTAACCCCAACACATAGATGGGCTAAGCCAACTTGGGAAGGGCACAAAAATGACATCGAAGTCATCCTTGGAATGTCCTTAGCAGGGTTACACCTTACACCCAAGGACCGGTCAACGGAGAGCATCGGAAACAGATCACAATACCCAAAGGGAAAAAACAGACGATTCCCAAGGAATCTGGTCCTCCCACTTCTACAAATTGACGATTCCCAAGGAATCTGGTCCTCCCACTTCTACAAATTGACAATTCCCAAGGAATCTGGTCCTCCCACTTCTACAAATTGAAACAGAATAAACAGAATCATCTCATTGAACGTAATCCAATTGCTAAAAGGGGGCAGAATGATCTAGAATCAGTTGAAATATTTACACAAAAACACACTCGATTGGGTTATTTATTCAGGAACAACTTCAAAAACTTTCAGTTATCTCCAGAGGGGGACCGAGCCAGTGGCCCTCTGGCTGTGTGAAATCACAACAAGCAAACATTTGCTTAATCTCCAACCCAAAACTCTTTTTCTCTTTCTCTTCCTAGGGCCGAAGATTCAAAAAAAAAAACTCTTAAAAAGTCAGGAAGTGTTAAAGTCTTTCACATTTTAGGAGGCAAATCCTTCGCTCCAAACACAGATCCTGATCTTCTTCTCCAAGCTTCCAATAAAGAACAACCTTAGAACAGCTCATTTAGTGACCATTCAAAGTTACAACAGCACTGGGGAAAAAAAAGAGTCCTATGACCATGTTTCACACTTACGACCCCTGCAGCATCCCCAGTTACATGATCAGAATTCAGACGCTTGGCAACTGACTCGTATTTACGACGGCGCTTTCTGTGACTTTTATCATTTGGGCCTTCCCTCCTGCTCCTTGTACAGACAGTCCCTGACTTACAAGAGTTCATTTAGTGACTGTTTCACAGTTACAACCGCATGGAGGAAAGAGACGACCGTTTTTCGCATTTACGACCACTGTAGCATCCCCTTGGTCACGTGATCAAAATTCAGCTGCTTACATGGCCTCCTTTTTTTCAACCTTCTGAGAAGCAAACTCTATATGGGGAAGTCAGGTTCACTTAACAACTGTAGCGAGACAAGTCGTAAAATGGGGCAGAGTTCAGTTAACAACCGTCTTGCTTAGCAATGGAAATTTTGGGCTCGGTTGTGGTCATAAGTCGAGGTACAGTACCTCCCCTATCTCCGCCACTCAAAGGCATCCGTTTTGCCTTCTTCCTTTATCTCTGTTGGAGATGTCATCCCTCTTCACCAAATTATCCCTCCCACGGTGCAGAATGAGAAGGATCGCCTGGTGGCCTCCTTTTCATCTCTATTCTGCTGCTATTACATATGCAAAAAAAAGTTAAAGCATGCTGCCTGAGGAATTCTGGGAACTGAAGTCCATACATGCTGGGGCGGGGAATTCTGGGCACTGGAAATCCAGCCATCTTAAAGTGGCTGAGTTTGAAAAATACTGATTAATATCAAGCCTGTGTCCATCAGACGCCAAAATTCAGGGCAGCCTGGAAACTGTGCAACAGCAACACACTTAAGAAACTTCCAAAGTCACTGGGATTACATATGTATAGGGCTGATTAATATTTTATTGCTATTAGGATATCTATTGTGTAGTGGAAGAAGAAATAAATGAGATTGGCGCTCAAATGAGGGATGTGAGAGGTTAAGAATTAGAATTGATAATTTCTTTTTTTAAATTTAAACTACTGCAATTGTAAACTGATAAAGTTATAAAACAGGTTTAATAGTAATAGAAATTTAAAATAGAAATGGAATATTTAAATGTATCATGTTACTTGAGGGGAATAGAGAGGGGATAGTGAAATGTATTGAGCTGAGTTGTTTATATATGTCTTTACTTTTGAATGTTTGACCACCCAACCACCACTGTGGGTCCTGAGTACTTTTTCTTAAGAATTTAAAAAAACCAATAAAATGTGTTTAAAAAGAAAAAAAGAAACTCCCAAAGTCAGAGGGGAAATGAACAAAAAAGAACTTTTCACCTTACCTGAAAAGGTGCTTTTCCCGTCAGACACTGGTAAATTATTGTCCCAATGCTCCACAGATCAGCTTTGGCATCATAATGTTGGGACATGATTACTTCCGGGGCCTACAGTGGAAAAAAGGAAGCCCATATGGGTGGTCTGATCCGCTGTGAAGTTACCCCAAACCTGGTGAGCCCCCCACCTCCCCTCCCAGCACAGGATTTGAGAAAGCCGATGGGTTTAAATTTCTTTGCAAATTAAAACTGGGTAGTAATGAAAGGGAGGGAAAAAAGCTATGCTATAACTGGGTCAGAGTCTACTTTAATGAGGAAAGAAAACCCAGAATTTAACCACGCACGCACGGGAAAAAAATCAAAATCAAAATCAAAATCAACCCCCTCTACCTTATCTCTTGGTCAGCTAAAGCTGCAAAAAAAATATGAAAGATTCAAGCATGCACTCGAGGCAACTCAACAGCCTCGTCTTCATTCGGCTGGCCAAATAAGTCATTGGCCTCCAGCCAACCCAGGAGAAAACTGCCAACACCTTTGTGTCAAAAACAAAGAATGAAGTGTGCATGTAAACATTTGAACCAAGCAGCCTTTACCAGCTGCCAAACAAGTTAGAATCACGACCTGCCTTGCCAAAACATTCTGCTAAACTCGTAACCGGCGGCACTCAAAAGTAAAATTTTATTAAAAAAAAAAAAAGTTTGCTTTTCTTGTTCAAGCATGTCAACTGGGGGGGGGGACGGGGACCTCCCCCCCCCACCTGCTCTGCTTTCAACCACAGGCCTGCAAGGTAGGTTAAGTGGACTCACTGGGAAAGAAGGTGGAAAGCTGAGCTCTTTGACTGCAGGGCTTAAAACAGAGGCTGGAAGGACAGATTTTTCAGAGATAAAATAGAATAGAGCTGGAAGGGACCTTGGAGGTCTTCTAGTCCAGCCCCCCACTCAGGCAGGAGAACCTATACTGTCTCAGATAAGTGAACGCCCAGTCTCTTCTTAAAAACCTCCAATGATGGAGCACCCACAACTTCTGGTGGCAAGCTGTTCCACTGGTTGATTGTCCGCACTGTCAGGAAGTTTCTCCTTAATTCCAGGTTGCTTGCTTCCTTCCTTCCTTCCTTCCTTCCTTCCTTCCTTCCTTCCTTCCTTCCTTCCCTTCCCTTCCCTTCCCTTCCCTTCCCTTCCCTCTCTCCCTCCCTCCATGATTTCTGGTGGCAAGCTGTTCCACTGGTTGATTGTCCACACTGTCAGGAAGTTTCTCCTTAATTCCAGGTTACTGGAAGACTGTTATCCTGTCTCCCCTATTTCTTCTTTTCTTTAGACTAGCCAGACCCAGGTCCCGCAGCCGTTCTTCGTCTGGTTTGGTCTCCAGGACTTCGATCATCTTAGTTGCTCTTCTCTGATTTTTTTCCCCAAACTCTCAACATCTTTTTTGTGATAGGGTGACCAAAATTGGCCGCAGTATTCCAGATCTTTGAGAGAGCCCTTGTCCTGAACAGTGGGGTGGACTACGTGATCTCGTAAGATACCGTCTGGTTCCACGATTAGCATTCTAAAGGAAAAATGGGGGCCAACCCATTGTGACCCCCTATTCGTTGTTTCATGCCATCTCTTTCCCCTTAAGTGCAAAAGGCCCGTCTTAAATTTCGTGCCTTCCATTTAAACCGCCCCCCCACGTAACAGCCCACAATCCATTTGCCAATTATATCCCCGTCACATAACACAACATACAGGTCGTCCTCAATTTACAACTGTTTATTTAGTGACCGTTTGAAGTTACAACGGCACTGAATAAGGTGACTTACGCCCATTTTTCACCGTTAACGACCATTTCAGCATCCCCACGGTCACGTGGTCAAAATTCGGACGCTTGGCAACTGACTCCTATTTACGATGGTCGCAGCGTCCCGGGGGGGTCATGTGATCCCCTTTTACGACCATCTGACAAGCAAAGTCAACGGAGGAAGCCAGATCCGCTTAACAACCGTGTTGCTAACTTAACAACGGCAGCGATTCACTTAACAACTCTGGCAGGAATGGTCGTAAAATGAGGGTAGAACCCACTTGGCAACTGTCTGCACTTAGCCACAGAAATTAGTCAAGGACTATCTGTATTTAAAACCTGCTGGTCTCCCCCCCCCCCACACACACACATACCAAGCTTTGTGTTAAAAATATAACACTGCACAGCATCTCATTTTGTTATATCGAGAGATTAATAACTCTGCCCTCTCTGGCTTTGCTTGCAAGCAAGCAAACAAACGAACGACCAACTCCACACCTGCAGCCTCCATAGCAGATATATGCACAGGAAGGCATTGTGTCCTGTGGGCGAAGTCACCAACCAACACAAAAACGCAACGCCCCGAGCCTAGCAGAATGCCAAAAAGAAAAAAGAAGAAAAAGGAGTAATGACACTGTCAGCTTCAGAATGCTGATGGCCCTGCTAGCTGCTGGGTGTGTTTGATTCCAGCCAGTAAACTGAAGGGAAAACAGCTCCCAGTTCCTTCGTTTTGACCCCGCCCAGATTCATAAGGGCCAGCCTTACCAGGTAGACCCAACAGGAAGCATGCCCAGGTGAGCTAGTTGGACTTGCAAAGCTACATTAAGAGAAGCTTACAAATCCGAAAGTAAAATTTTCCTGCCGTCGCCTTTACAGCTGGACCAAGTTGGGAGGGTGCCTTCCGAGCATCTTTCTCCACCCATTATGCAGCTCTGGGCTACGCTGTCTCTTATCTGGCCATTCCCTAGCATCTCCCAAGGTCTTTCTCACATGCCATTACAGCTGTCTCCTGTGCAGGATGAGACACTAGAGAGAGCCCCTCCCAAGTCTCATGCCCCACCCATTATGCAGCCCTGGGCTAGGCTGTCCCTCATCGGATTATTCTATAGGCACCGCTTCTTCCCTCCTTCTCCCAAGGTCTTTCTCACAAGCATTACAGCCACCTCTTTTACAGCCTGAGAAACTAGGGAGGGTGCCTTCCGAGCGTCTTTCTCCACCCATTGTTCAGCTCTGGGCTACGCTGTCTCTTATCTGGCCAGTCCCTAGCATCTCCCAACGTCTTTCTCACGTGCCATTACAGCTGTCTCCTTTGCAGGATGAGACACTAGAGCGAGCCCCTCCCAAGTCTCATGCCCCACCCATTATGCAGCCCTGGGCTAGGATGTCCCTTATCGGATTATTCTATAGGCAGCGCTTCTTCCCTCCTTCTCACAAGGTCTTTCTCATACACTATTACAGCCCCCCTACTATACTGGTTGACTTCTTTGTAGTATTTTAGATCCTGGTCAAAGATCAGCCTCTCGCTTTTTCTCCTCTCCTCCTCCTCCTCCTCTGGGGGGGGGGGAAACGGGGCTTCTAATGTCAGATTCTCTCTTTTTCCACTCTGAAGACTTCCCCAAAGAACCCCAGGCCATGTGTTGCAACAGCCCTGCAGGCAGTCTGGCCAGTGTCTCAGTTCAGAGGAGGTGCTAAGGAACTTGTTCAACTTTCCGACCTGTACAGTACATTCTATTTCAAGACCATAAAACATCGGAACAAAGGGTGAAGGCCAGCGTCACGTAAGAACAGGAGGAGGAACTCCAGCGTTGGATCAGACCAAGAGAGGCCACCTTATCGTGTCATGCCATGGCAGTCAAAGGCATCCCACAGCTCACAAGAAAGGACAGGGCAAGTGGTATTTAAGGCTGGGCTTCTCTCAACCAGAAGATCATCAACAGCCATTGACTACTCCCAACTTAACAGTTTAGTGCGGGGGTAGGCAACCTTGGCTCTTTTATGACCCATGGACCTCAACTTCCTGAGCCAGCATGGCTCAGCTTGGAAACCTCTCCCTTTCCCCTCAGCATGGCTGGCTCAGGAATTCTGGGAGTTGAAGTCTATGAGTCATCAAAGAGCCAAGGCTGCCTATCCCTGGCTTAGTGTCTGTAATAGAAAGAGTGCAGAGAAGAGCAACAAAGATGATCAGGGGACTGGAGTCTAAAGCATATAAGGAAAGGCTGCTGGAATTGGGTATGTCTAGTTTAACGAAGGACGAGGGGGGACATGATACTAGTGCTCCAATATCTCAGGGGCTGCCCCAAAGAAGAGGGAGTCAAGCTATTCTCCAAAGTGCCTGAAGGCAGGACAAGAAGCAACGGGTGGAAACTCATCAAGGAGAGAAGCAACCTAGAACTAAGGAGAACCTTCCTGACAGTGAGAACGATTAACCAGTGGAACAACCTGCCTCCAGAAGCGGTGAATGCTCCAACACTGGAAGT
The DNA here is from genome assembly GCF_016545835.1 of Crotalus tigris. Taxonomy (NCBI): domain Eukaryota; kingdom Metazoa; phylum Chordata; class Lepidosauria; order Squamata; family Viperidae; genus Crotalus; species Crotalus tigris. The sequence continues at coordinate 371,896 of NW_024100631.1, read as the reverse complement.
TTTTAAGAAGAGACTGGACAGCATTTGTCCGAAATGGTATAGGGTTTCCTGCCTGAGCAGGGGGTTGGACTAGATGACCTCCAAGGTCCCTTCCAACTTTATTATTATTATTATTATTATTATTATTATTATTATTATTATTATTATTATTATTACTACTACTACTACTACTATTATTATTATTACTATTATTAAAAGGATATTATTTGCCTCCAGTCTGAATCAGACACTCCACTACTCACTTCTTACACTTGCTTCCTCTTGCTTGCTGGGTGACTCCTGCTAGGAAGAACTCATGTACTGGATGCAGAACAACAGACCCTATATGCTATTTAAAGCTCTTGTGTGTGTCTGTTTGTAACCTTCAATTAGGCAAAACGGTGTGTCACAGAGCAACCATTTTTGAATCAACATGCTTCAGACGGGCTAACTTATGGAAGGCTCCCAAATCAGGGACCCCTGACTCCCATCGGACTGAAATTTGGCAACGTTGTGGGTGCTTCAGTGCTACCCCTCAGCTGCAAGTTGGTCATTTCCAATGCTGCCTGCCAGCTTCCTACAAGGGAGATCAACGGGGGAAGCTGGCAGAAAGTCAGAAATCACCCTGGCTCACTTGGTCCTTATCAAATACTAACCTCCCCCAACCCCCACGATATGAATATATAGCCTGCTCTCCCCCCCCTCCCCATTTCAGAGCATTACGCAGATCTCTTTTATAACTTAGACCAGGCCAAATCCTAGAAGCCTGGCATTCTGACAAATCAGCCATCAACAGGCACATAGACATTAACAACCTCTACAGACTATGCAAAAGACACAGCTAGCCCAAAAGAGAGAAAAAACTCCAGTACCTCTCCACCAGTAATCAGCACTCGGATCAGATTAACTCCAAGGTCAACCTCAGACCAACCATCAAGTAAGCAGTACCCCAATCAAGAAGCTGCTAAAGAGCCATTAGTAAACAGCCCAACCAAGAATCCCTAAGACCCCCTTACCCACCCACCCATAAACCGACAGCAAACAGCATCCCTTAATAAAGCACTGATGTTATTATCTAGTTGGGGTAATGAAACGTCTGCCAGAAAACCAGCAAGCTGAGAGAGGACCCAGGACCCCATAGTCTTCCTTCCTTCCTTCCTTCCTTCCTTCCTTCCTTCCTTCCTTCCTTCCTTCCTAGACCTTCCTTCCTTCTTTCCTTCTTAGTCCCCCCTTTCTTTCTTTTTCTTTCTTTCTTTCTTCTTTCCTTCCTTTCTCCCTCCCTCCCTCCCTCCCTCCCCCTCTCCATAAATTCCATTTTCTTCTAGCACTGATGATGTTCCCTAGTTAGGGTAATGAAACGTCTGCCAGAAAACAAGCAAGCTGAGAGAGCACCAAGGAGCCCATAGTCTTCTTTCCTTCCTTCCTTCCTTCCTTCCTTCCTTCCTTCCTTCCTTCCTTCCCCCCTCCCTCCCTTCTTAGCCCTTCCTTCCTCCTTCCTTCTTTTCTTCTTAACCTCCCTTCCTTCCTTCCTTCCTCCCTCCCTCCCTCCCTCCCTCCCTCCTCCTCTCCATAAATTCCACTTTCTTCTAGCACTGATGATGTTCCCTAGTTAGGGTAATGAAACGTCTGCCAGAAAACAAGCAAGCTGAGAGAGCACCAAGGACCCCATAGTCAGTTCTTCCTTCCTTCCTTCCTTCCTTCCTTCCTTCCTTCCTTCCTTCCTTCCTTCCTTCCTTCCTTCCTTCCCTCCCTCCATAAATTCCACTTCCTTCTAACACTGATGATGTAACCTAATTAATGAAACATCTGCCAGAAAACAAGCACACTCAGAGAACACCAAGGACCCCTCACAGTTGCACAACTGATCAATAACACTCTTATCTATATCACGCCATTTCCTAGGTAAACAAACAGCCTGCTCACCCTTTTTTAGGTCCTCAAAATACGGAGTACAAACCTTGGGATGGAAGACTATGTGGCTTTGTGTATGTGATCTCGGACCCAATAACGGAGAAAGGGACACAACAGCACAATCAAGGGAGTCCATTCAAAGACTGTAACCACTTCCTTTCCCAGGTTAAATGTCAGCTGGCCTCAGCAAGCATCGCTAAATATAAAAAGTTGTTCTCCTTATCCGACCCAATCTCAGCATCCTTTACTGTGGTGTCTTTTTTATTTTTATTTTTGACCAATAGAAACAGCAACAATTTGTAGCGCTTTCCGAGTTTTTCGACTCTTAAAACCAATTTGGCAAAAAACAAAAACACAAATAAAGAGAGCTGTCCCTTACCATGTACATGGGTGACCCGCATAGCGTCGCTGCCATCATATTATTCTGTAGGTACCGTGCAAATCCAAAATCAGCTACACAAAGAAGCAAATAGGGGAATGGGGAAGAGACAGGGAGAAAAAATTACAGTTGGCTTTGGCAAAAAACATTCAATATGAAAAGCTGTTTTCCTCCACCCTCCCCATCCCTGCTTTCTCTGGTGCTGTTTTTTTTTTTTTTAAATGGATAAAAGCAGTAACAACCGTAACCACATTTTTTAAGATTATTGTGATTAGGAAAAGCTGGGAGACTCCTATTAACAAACTCATATTCTTCCACTGGGGGTTGCAAACCCAAATCCTGCTTCCTAGAGATCAAAATCTGCTGAAATCAATGGGCTTTACGATCCCTCCCACCCCCACAAAGAAAAACAACAGCAACACACAAACAGGACTAAAATCTTAGTACAAAATTTCTCTCTCTTGTTGTGTTAGAATTTCATAGCGTCATTTCCCACTTACCAATCTTGATCCGGATGTTATTGGGGTTTGACTTTTTCCCGCCCGTGAAAGAAAGCAGAATATTCTGAGGCTTGAGATCTCTGTGGATGATGCCTTTGCTGTGCAGAACTCTCATGGCACCTGCAATTTGCTGGAAAAAGAGACGGATCGTGTCTTCGCTCAGCGTTCTCATACCTGTGGAAAGAAAGTGGGGGGGGAAAACAGCGGTGAAATTTGCTGATTATTATTGTTGTTGTTGTTGTTAGTTGCGAAGTCGTGTCCAACCCATCGCGACCCTGTAGACAACGTTCCTCCAGGCCTTCCTGTCCTCTACCATCTTCTGGAGTCCATTGAAGCTCACGTCTCCTGCTTCAGGGACTCCATCCAGCCACCTCCTTCTCTGTCGTCCCCTTCTTCTCTTGCCCTCCATCTTTCCCAGCATCAGGCTCTTCTCCAGGGAGTCCTTCCTTCTCATTCGGTGGCCAAAGTACTTGAGTTTCAACTTCAGGATCTGGCCTTCTAAAGAGCAGTCGGGGTTGATCTCCTCTAGGACTAACCGGTTGGATCGTCTTGCAGTCCAGGGGACTCACAGGAGTCTTCTCCAGCACCAGAGTTCAAAGGCCTCCATTCTTTGTCGCTCGGCCTTTCCTACAGTCCAACATTCACAGCCATACATTGCAACTGGGAAAACCATGACTATATGCACTTTTGTTGGCAGGGTGACATCTCTGCTTTTAAGTATGCTGTCTAAATTTGCCATAGCTTTCCTCCCCAGGAGCAAGCATCTTTTAATTTCTTTGGCTGCAGTCCCCATCTGCGGTGATCTTGGAGCCCAGGAAGATAAAATCTGTCACTGCCTCCATTTCTTCCCCATCTATTTGCCAGGAATTGAGAGGGCCGGATGCCACGATCTTGGTTTTCTTAATTGCCAAATGGATCCCAATTGCAAGAAGCTATCAACAGTGAAACCAGTAGCGTACCTTCTTCCTCAATAGTTCTTGACTTATGACAACTGAGCCCCAATTTTCCATTGCTAAGTGAGACAGTGGGTTTTGCCCCATTTATTGACCCTTCTGCATCTCTTGTTTTTGCCGGTTGACATGGGGCAAGATTAAACCCCAAAGAACGACAACCTGGATTAACACACAACGTGTTCCTTGATATAGATAGTCCTCGACTTTCGATCGCAACTCAGTCTCACATTTCCGTTACTCAGTGAGACAGTTAGTGAATTTTGCTTCATTTTTTTTTTTTTTTTTGACCTCTCTGCATCTCTAGTTACGGCCTGTGTAAGATTAATCCCCAAAGAACAACAACCTGGATTAACACACAACTTGTTTGAACCCAGGCCAGAAAGAACTGGACAAGGAAGCTTAATCAACACATCTTTCATCTTTGTGTTAGTGTTTTTGAAAGTTAAAACCAAACCAAAACATGGCGGCCTTGGAGGACTTGAATGCATTAGACTGATGGGAATTAAAAAGAGCTGCTGCATACAAATGGATCAACAGGGCCCAGCTTTCTGTCTGTAGATCATGAAAGACTTCAAAAGTCCCTTTGAAACATTTTAATTTGTTATGTGTGTTGCTGGACAGAGACGACCAAATGTTGTCAAGTGGGGTTTTTATTCTGATCAGATGGCTGGTTTATACAAGAGTCTGAATGAAAACATATTCCTAAATATCATGAATCGGGGATGAACTCCAGTCCTTCTGTCTGAAACACCGCCGCGTGGGGGAACACCCATTCAAGTAATTAGGCCATATTTTCCTTGCTTGCTCATTTAAGACACTTCTTAATTAATCGGATTTCAAAGTGTTTAGCAAAGTACAAGGTGATATATTCTCGCTTACCTAAAGACGCTTAAAAAGCAGAAACCCTTTATAAAGCCGGTTTCCAAACTAAAAGCCTTCCAGGTAGAGCAGGCCATTAATATTCCCCATTTTTTTTCCTTTACATGTGGTTCTCGACTTTTAACTGTGAGTCCAACATTTCACTCATAAGTCCTGAGAGTTGTAAAGCAGGTCATCACCTGTCTAGACCCAATTTTACAATCTTTTTTTCTGGTGCTCATAAAGCAAACACCAGGGACATTAAATGAACCCATTATTCACTCTGAGGTGGCTTTTGCTGGAATTTAGAAGCAAAAGCCAGTTTCTGGCCACTTGGGCGTCTCAAATGGCCACAAAACTTTGCCCACAGGGAGAGAGTTGGGTTGCTGTACATTGGAACTTAGAATCAGGGTTTCAAGTTCCATTTTCAGGGTCTGTCGTAACTTGGAATGATTGCTGAAACAGCCAATCATAATTAGAGGACTACCTTTATGGTGACCAAGTCACAAAATTTAAAATAGAGCACATGATAGTTAGATAGATAGATAGATAGATAGATAGAGAGATAGATAGATAGATAGATAGATAGATAGATAGATAGATGCTAGATGATAGAGAAAGAAAGAAAGAAAGAAAGAAAGAAAGAAAGAAAGAAAGAAAGAAAGAAAGAAAGAAAGAAAGAAAGAACTGGAGATATATAGATTAGATAGATAGATAGATAGATAGATAGATAGATAGATAGATAGATAGATAGATAGATAGATAAGATAGATAGTAGATAGATATACATAGAGAGATACAGAGATAACGATATGTACCTATATAAAAGAGAGAAAAAGCCCTACAAAATTTAACAATTCATTAAAGGCACCAAAACGATTTTTATATAAACTAAGGCTGTCAATCAAAATTTTGCTAGCCTTTGAGACCACCTGTGCTTCAATTGTTTAGTCTTGATGAATGTTGGCATTAATTATACCCGTAATTAAGAAGGAAAAAGCAACAAAAAAAATAAAAGTCCAGGACAAAAGTCCACCTCTATCAAACTGCTTGTCCAAAATGGTATAGGGTTTCCTGCCTGAGCAGGGGGTTGGACTAGATGACCTCCAAGGTCCCTTCCAACTTTATTATTATTATTATTAATATTAATATTATTATTACTACTATTATTATCATCATCTCATTTGACAAGGGATTTTGTTCCTGATGTTATTTTCTGCTTCCTAATATTGATGTTAATATTATGGAAGAATCAGAAGGCATTCTTAGAATACTTACTGTGCAAATAGTCAGCCAAATCACCACCATTGCAGTACTAAAAGAGGGAGTAGAAAGAAACAAGAATTCATAAGCTAAGCCAAATTATTAAACATTCAGGTTAATAAATAAAATAACAACCAGCACTCTGCAGTTCAGTATGGAAGCAGCATAAAACTTCAATCAATAAATAAAACCATGCATGAATTCTTTAAAAGAAGTTCAAAATTAAAATCCGTCTTAAAATATTTAACATTTCGGGAGATCATCTTAGAATCGCTCACCTCCATCACTAAATAAACGGAGTTTGCCATCTCCTAAAAAACAAAATGAAGCCATTATTATTTCACATCGCCGTTTGAAACCTGAATGACTCAAACTAGAAAAGAAAAATATATTGTTAAATAAATAAACATTAGAAGTCAGACATGCCCAGACCTGTCACTGTGAGAAAATTTAAAAAAACAACAACAGCTTTTTCAAATTCTCTTTTAACTTTGCAGGCAAGGGAAACAGAATTGGTGTCTCTGAATTGGCTAACGTATGAAGGAAAAATCTGCTACTTTTGTGAGATTTTGTTTTGTTTTGTTTTGTTTTTGTGGGGAGAACAAATGTTGCTAAAGCTTCAGGACTTATTTGTTTAGGACTGTGTTTGCAGAAAATACAGTTATGGTCCTCTCTGGTCAACAAATCCTACCCAACAGAGTCTTCTTCTAACCAACTCTCCAACATCTTCTAGACCAGTGGTTCTCAACCTTTTTAATGCCACGACCCCCAACCGGTCGTAAGTCGAGGACTACTCAACCGGTCGTAAGTCGAGGACTACTCAACTGGTGCAGCACCGTTTGCAGAATGGGCCTTTTGGCGGGCACAGCAGGGCAGAGACAGCCTGGACAATTCCTATTGGCTTTGGAAAGCCCATAGAGTTAGACTCTATTCAAGAGAGTCTATTCTATTGGCTTTCAAAAGCCAATAGAATAAAAGGGAGTAGCACAGCTAAGGAAAAGGGGGGAAAAATGGCGGACTGCATTGTTTGGCGACCCCTGTGAAATGGTCGTTCGACCCCAAATGGGGTCCCGACCCAAAGGTTGAGAACCACTGAGCTAGACATTTGTGGTAGAACTCAAGGGAAAAAAAAAACTAACGCCACCATATCTATCTGCAGATAGTCCTTGACTTACATTCATTCATTTAGGGAAAAAAATGACTTAGGATCGGTCCTCGCACGTACGTACGACCATTGCAGCATCTCTACCATCCCACGACCAGAATTTAGACAACCAGGTCTGTATCTGTGACAGTTGCAGCGTGTGATTGCCTTTGGCCCCCCCTTCCAACAAGCAAAATCAAGGAGGGAAGCTAGATCCGCTTAACGACCTCATGACTCACTTAACAAACTGTAGGTGATTCGCTTAACAACTGCGGCAAAAAAAAATAGTAAAATTGGGCACCTCTCTTGCTGCATAGTAGATCCCAATTGTGGTTGTAAGTCAAGGGTCCCCTGTACAAGTGGTCCTCACAACTGAGAACCAAAAGTTCTGCTCCTGACGACACGGTTGTTAAGTGAGTTTTACCCCCTTTTTACGACCTGAATCACTGCAGTTGCTAAGTGGATCTGGCTTCCCCCCTTGACTTGGCTGGTCGGAAGATGACAAAAGGGGGGATCACGTGACCCCAGGGATGGTGCAACCGTCATAAGTACACGCCAGTTGCCAAGCAGTTGAATTCTGCAAAGAATGACCACTGGGAGTCTGCAAAGTCCGAAGTACGAAAAATGGTCATGTCAGTTTTTTGGTGCCGTTGTAACTTAAACGATCACTAAATACACTGTTGTGAGTTGGGGACTTATGTGTAGTTGCCTAGAGCAGGGGTTCCCAACCCCTGGTCTATGGACCAGTACTGGCCTGCGGCATGCCAGCAACTGGGGCGCACAAACAAGCAAAGCCCCATCCGTGGATGCAGGCAGCACACAAAACCACGCACTCTCCAGTCCACAGAAAAACCTCTCTCCACGGAACCGGTCCCTGGTGCCTAAAAGGTTGGGGACCTCTGGTCTAGGGCAGGGGATCCCCAACCCCCAGTCCGTGGACCAGTACTGGGTCACGGCATGCCAGCAACTGGGGCGCACAAACAAGCAAAGCCCCATCCGTGGGATGCAGGCAGCACAGAAAACCAAGCACTCTCTGGTCTGCAGAAAAACCTCTCTCCAAGGAACCGGTCCCTGGTGCCCAAAAAGTTGAAGATCTATGGCCTAGAGCAGTGGTTCTCAACCTTTTTAATGCCGCGACCCCCAACCAGTCGTAAGTCGAGGACTACTCAACCAGTCGTAAGTCGAGGACTACTCAACTGGTGCAGCACCGTTTGCAGAATGGGACTTTTGGCGGGCTCAGCAGGGCAGAGACAGCCTGGACAATTCCTATTGGCTTTGGAAAGCCCATAGAGTTAGACTCTATTCAAGAGAGTCTATTCCATTGGCTTTCAAAAGCCAATAGAATAAAAGAGAGTAGCACAGCTAAGGAAAAGGGGAAAAAAATGGTGGACTGCGCTGTTTGGCGACCCCCGTGAAATGGTCGTCCGACCCCAAACGGGGTCCTGACCCACAGGTTGAGAACCACTGGCCTAGAGCAACTGCTCCTCCAGACGAGAGGCAGACATCCATCATTTAAGTCCAGAATAATCACACATCCGAGCGCACGGCTTCATTTAAAACTCCTTCCTGGTTATTCACGTTTGAGCTATGAATCTGCAGAAACTCGGCATGCACAACGCCGTGTCATCAAGTAAACAAGTTGCCTCGCTGGTCCTTCCACTTTACTGTCATCAACACTCTGCCATTCCAGGCAAGGCCACTGTTTACAAACCGTCCCAGCATTGTGCAATGCCACCCAAACAAACAAAACCACTTTAGATCTACCCGTGGGAGACAGACCAGCAGTGCACAGAGCCGCAAAAGGTTGGACTGCAATGGAATAAAACCTTCGTTTGCCGAATTGAGTGGAGCTGTCAAGTCTCCCCTGCCAAATTGCAGATCTTCACGCGACGGTAACAAAGACTTAAAAGGTTTGCCATATCGCCTTTCCATTCTCTAGTACAAAACGCCGTCGCCCAGGATTTAGGTCCACACAAGACGCCAAGCTCCGAACAAACCATCATCTGGCATTCATCTGAAACACTGCTTTCCAGAGTCTAGGTCCACACAAGACACCAAGCTACAAGCAAACCATCTTCTGGCATTCTTCTGAAACTTATCTCCTTAGGGTCTAGGTCCACACAAGACACCAAGCTCCAAACAAACCATCATCTGGCATTCATCTGAAACACTGCTTTCCAGAGTCTAGGTCCACACAAGACACCAAGCTACAAGCAAACCATCTTCTGGCATTCTTCTGAAACTTATCTCCCCAGATTCTAGATCCACACAAGACACCAAGCTACAAGCAAACCACCTTCTGGCATTCATCTGAGACGTATCTCCCCAAAGTCCACATAAGACTACAACCAAGCCATCATCTGGCATGTATCTAAAACACTGCTTTCCAGATTCTAGGTCCACACAAGACACCACACTTCAAACAAACCCTCTTCTAATAGTCACCTGAAACATTTCTCTCCAGATTTTAAGTTTACCCAGGATAGCAAGCTCCAACTTAACCACACCTCAGACAAGTGCAAGTTGCAGAGCCGGCAGACATTAATCGGCACAGCGTGCAACCGGAAGTATTTCTGCTGACCAAGCAAGTGTGTTTCCAGCAAGCAACGATCACCCAACTTGTTTTCCTACCGAAGGACTGACAGCTCTAGGTTGTCCATCACCACATCCAATCCAAAGCTGCTTGATCGGGAGCGGGGAACCAGCCAACAAGAAGCTTTAATTTAATGTTTTTTTAAAAAAATGCAAGCAAACTAGCAGCAATTTTCCCATCCCTTGAGGCTGGCTTTCAGCAGTCAGTGAAGGGGCCGATGGAATAAATCGACAATAACAGGGAAAAGGCAAGTAGAGGCAAGGATCTACGCTAGTTTTGCCTAACTGGGCCCCAATCTTCAAACATTATCAATTCACCAGGTGCCTTGAGGCCAGCCACAATCTCTCACCTCAAAAGCAATCTCCCGTATTTAAATGGTATGAAAAAGAAGTCACAACATTCCCTTCCTTTCCTCTCTCTTCCTCCCTCCCTTCTCCCTTCTCTTCCCTCTCCCTCTCTCTCCCTCTTCTCTCTCCCTCCCTCCTCTCCTTCCTTCCTTTTCCCTCCCTCCCCTCCTTCCTTCTTTCTCTCCCTTCCTTCCTTTCTTCCTTTCCCTCCCTCTTCTCTCCCTCCCTCCTCTCCTCTCCTTCCTTCCTTCCTTCCTTCCTTTCCCTCCCTCCTCTCCTTCCTTCCTTTTCCCTCGCTCCCTCCTTCCTTTTTTCTCTCCCTCCCTCCTCTCCTTCCTTCCTTCCTTCCTTCCCCTCTTCTCTCACTCCCTCCTCCTTCCTTCCTTCTCCCTCCCTCCCCTCCTTCCTTTTTTCTCTCCCTCCCTCCTCTCCTTCCTTCCTTCCTTCCCCTCTTCTCTCCCTCCCTCCTCCTTCCTTCCTTCTCCCTCCCTCCCCTCCTTCCTTCTTTCTCTCCCTTCCTTCCTTCCTTCCTTCCTTCCTTCCTTCCTTCCTTCCTTCCTTCCTTCCTTCCTTGTCTCTCTTCTTTACCACCCTTCCTCTCCTTCCTCTTTCAGCCTAAAGCCAAGAAAAAAATCAAAGCTGAACTTCAATATATATATACACACACACACACACACACACACACACACACACACACACACACACAGAGTCAGGAAGAAAACGGTCCAAAATAATCTTCTAAGAGAGGCAAAGAAAAGAACGGTATTTTTAGAATAGTGTCTGGGTGACCTTGGCTGCTGAGAAAAGCAGACTGGACTTGCCAAGAAAACTTCACAAAACTTGTGGGTCGCATGGATTAGTCAACCCTCCCTTAAAGTGTCCAAGGTGCAACACACATTGAGCTGAATAGAACTCAACATCCTACATCGTGGAATGATAGAAACCTCTTCACTGGCCTATCTGCTTTGTCTGCCGATGAGGACTGGAACGAGGGGGTAAAGAAGAAAGCAATCGGGTTCAAAAGAAATTGTCCTTCTTTTGCTCCATTTTTTTCCTATGCTCATCACTCAAGTGTGCACCAGAGTGGCATAAGCCCCCCCCCAAAAAATTGGCAACCTGCCTGGGGGGATTCTGGGAGTCCAAGTCCACCCATCTCAAAGCTAACCAGACTGAGAAACACTCATCTAAGTTAGATAGAATCTACGTAGAATAACAAGAGTTGGAAGGGACCTTGGAGGTCTTGTAGTCCAATCCCCTGCTCAGGCAAGAAACCCTATACCATTTCAGACAACTGGTTGGTCAATCTCTTCTTAAAAACTTCCAGTGTTAGAGCGTTCACAACTTCTGGAGGCAAGTTGTTCCACTGATTTAATTGTTCTCACTGTCAGGAAATTCCTCCTTAATTCTAGGTTGCTTCTCTCTTTGGTTAGTTTCCATCCGTTGCTTCTTGTCCTGCCTTCAGGCACCTTGGAAAATAGCTTGACTCCCTCTTCTTTGGGGCAGCCCCTGAGATATTGGAAGACTGCTATCCTATCCCCCCTCGTCCTTCTCTTCAGTAAACTAGACATACCCAATTCCAGCAGCCGTTTCTTATATGTTTTAGCCTCCAGTCCCCTAATCATCTTTGTTGCTCTTCTCTGCACTCTTTCTAGACTCTCAGCATCTTGGTGACCAAAACTGGATGCAGTATTCCAAGCGTGGCCTCACCAAGGCATTGTAAAGTGGTATTAATACTTCACGTGATCCTGATTCTATCCCTCTGTTAATGCAGCCCAGCACTGTGTTGGCCTTTTTGGCAGCTGCAGCACACGGCTGGCTCCTATTTAAGGGATTATCTACTCGGACTCCGTGATTCCTCTCACAGTTACTACTGCTGAGCCAGACACCGCCTTATACTACACCTGTACATTTGGTTTTTCTTGCCTAAATGTAGAACCTTGCTTTTTTCACCCTTGAATTTCATTTTGTTAGATAGCGCCCCGTGTTCAAATCCGTCCAGATCCTTCTGTCTCTTAAGCCTGTCTTCTGGAATGTTGGCTATTCCTGCCAGCTTGGGGCTGAATCCAACCCAACAGGTCACAGTCACATAACAGCTTCGGCCATCAATCATGGTTTACAACCCTAAAACATTATTATGTCATCCAGTATGATTTACAAGGGATTCAGAGCCAAAGAGCTGCATGTCACCTGCGATGCTAATCTGAAATCTTTATCAGATTAGGCCAGACAGATTCCCCATTCCAGGTTTCTGACTTGCTTTCTTTTGGGGGGGGGGGGTGGGAAGTTTCAAAGCTGAAATTTTATCTCGAGAGCCAACACCCATTTACCCTTTACCACTTAGGTCCTGCTTCAGATTTTTAGAAGAAAGGAATACAGGTAGCCCTCAACTTACGACCACATTCGAGCTACAACATTTCTGGGGTTAAGCCAGAGAGAGAGAGAGTTAAGTGACTTTGTCCCATTTTACGACCTCTCTTGCCTTAATTGTTATGTGAATCCCTGCAGGTGTTCAGTTAGCAACACAGGTTATTAACTGAATCCGGCTTCCCCATTGATTTTGCTCGTCAGAAGATCGCAAAAGGGGATCACGCCACGCAACCCTCGGACACTGCAACTGTCCTAAGTACATGCCAGTTTCCAAGTGGCTGGATTTTGATCATGTGACCCTGAGGCGCCCGCAACAGTTGTTAAACGTGAAAAATGTTCGTTTGTTGCTTTTCATACAAATGTTATGTGTATATTCCAGGGAGGCAGGGAGGGAGGGAGATGGAGGGAAGGAGGGAGAAGGAAGGAAGGAAGATGGAGGGAGGGAAGGAAGGAAGGAAGGAAGGAAGGAAGGAGAAGGAAGGAAGGAAGGAAGGAAGGAAGGAAGGAAGGAAGGAAGGAAGGAAGGAAGGAAGGAAGAAAGGGGGAGAATAGGAGGGAGGGAGGGAAGGAGGGAGGAAGATGGAGGGAAGGAGGGAGAAGGAAGGAAGATGGAAGGAAGGAAGGAAGGAAGGAAGGAAGGAAGGAAGGAAGGAAGGAAGGAAGGAAGGAAGGAAGGAAGGAAGGAAGGGGGAGAATAAGGAAGGAAGGAAGGAAGGAAGGAAGGAGAGAGAATAGGAAGGAAGGAAGGAAGGAAGGGGGAGAATGGAGGGAAGGAGGGAGAAGGAAGGAAGATGGAAGGAAGGAAGGAAGGAAGGAAGGAAGGAAGGAAGGAAGGAAGGAAGGAAGGGGGAGAATAGGAGAGAGGAGGAAGGAAGGAAGGAAGGAAGGAAGAGGGAGAATAGGAAGGAGGGAGGGAAGGAAGGAAGGGGGAGAATAGGAGAGAGGGAGGGAGGGAGGGAAGGAAGGAAGGAAGGAAGGAAGGAAGGAAGGAAGGAAGGAAGGAAGGAAGGAAGGAAAAAAAGATGGAGAGGGGGAAGGAAGGAAAGAAAAAAAGATGGTCACTAAATGAAAAAAACTACCTGTTTTTTTCAAAATAGAAGTTATGTGAATAATGTCACGCTCCACCCTTGCTCTTCAAGAAACTCCATGCCAGGGTTCAATTAATCTTGAGAAATAGCAGTGAAGTCACCCTACGGGCCCTATGACTAATGGCTGCTGCCAACGTTGTGGCTCGTGTCACTCTGGTGCACAATCAGGTGCCATGCGTAGGAAAAGACGGAGCAAAGGAATGACAGCTGAGTTAGCAAGTTGTCGGGTTTTTTTTTAAAAAAAGAATAACAAAACAGCCCCACCCAGCCACCCACCTGGCTGAATCATGACCTTGTGCCACCCTCGTGGGGTGCTTTGAGTTGGAAGCTCCTAGCATCTGAAGATTTTGTAACCTTTCTACACATTTTGCGTAGTCCTGGGCTAGAAACCGCCGTTTTTGACCGCAATCGAAAGTCACTGAAAGTGGGCACCTTATATAGTTTTCGCTCCAGTTTTTATTCCAGTGAGAAGCGTGCAAACCTGTTATGCTAACTATCACACCAGCTCGAGAACGGAGATATTTACCGCTTTGCAAATCACTCTGCAATTTTGACCACAAATTCCAGACAACAAATAATCATTTGACAAATAAGCAAACCACATTATGGCCGATCATGTTCAGGGTCCCTAGCTAACATCCAGGATCTCCTTGGCTGGGCTCTGTGCTAGAAGCCTGGCTTACAGCTTGATGCAATGGACAACCCGTTCTTGGCACTCTAACAAACCACGTTTATACAAGCCACGATTAAGGAAGACACCTCGAGTTAAGACACCACCATAAATCCACGCATAGGCATGACAGCCAGTTTGGGGTAGTGGTTAAGATGCTGGCCAGGAGGCAGCAAGACAGCGAGTTCTAGTCCCGCCTTAGACACAAAAGCCAACTGGGACAATCATCAGGAGACAGATGATGGATGAATGCCAGCTGGGTGACTTCAGAGAAGGGAGATGGTGAGTTATAGTCCTGGCTTAGGCATGTAAGTCGGCTGGGTGACTTTGGGACAATTGCCAGGAGACAACTGAGTGCCTTGGGACAAGGCGATGAGGAGTTATAGTCCTGCCTTAGGCATGTAAGCCAGCCCAACCCACCTCACAGGGAAAATAGGACGAGGAAAGACTATTACACATGTTTGCTGCTTTGAGTTATTTCCACAAATAATGGAGGTGGGATAAAAATCTAATTAAAAATACACCGACTTGCTCCCAAACGAATACAGCTGCTTTTATGCTTCCTTCCCTTCAACGCTCAAAAATTCATAGCTGTAGCACAAAACCTTTTAAAAACAAGCGTCAAGAATAAGTTCTAAAAATACTCTCTACAGCAGAGAGTAAGCAGCTCCTTGGGACTTTGAGCAATGAAGGCCCATTAATAGTTTTCAATAATACATAAGTAAAGTTTTAAGGGTCACCTTTTAGAGACAGGCTTAGAGTTTCATGGGGGAGGGAAGGAGGGAAGGAAGGAAGACAGAGAAATCAGAAGAATGAAGGAAAGAAGGGCAGAAAAAGGAATGAAAAAAGGAGGGAGGGAGGGAGGCAGGGAGGGAGGAACAAAGGAAGGAGATAGAAAGGGAGAGAGGGAGGGAGGGCGGAAGGAAGGAAAGGAAGGAAGGTGGGACAGAGAAATGAGGAAAGAAGATAGAAAAAGGGAGGGAGGAAAGGAGGGAGAGAAGGAAGGAAGGGAGGGAGAAAGTAGATGGAAAGGGAGGAGGGAGGGTCGGAGGGCGGAAGGAAGGAAGGAAGGAAGGAAGGAAGGAAGGAAGGAAGGAAGGAAGGAAGGAAGGAAGGAAGGAAGGAAGGTGGGACAGAAAAATGAGGAGCAAAGAAGATAGAAAAAGGGAAGGAGGAAAGGGAGGAGGGAAGGAGGGAGGAAGGAAGGAAGGAAGGAAGGAAGGAAGGAAGGAAGGAAGGAAGGAAGGAAGGAAGGAAGGAAGGAAATGAGCCAACTTCAACATAGCTTGGAAGAAAGGTTAGTAAACACTTCCACGGGACAGACAGAAAGATAAAACTTGGCCAGATGTAGCCCACTGTGGCTTTATAGCTACATGCCACCCCAATGTCAGGGTCCTGATTCAGCCCAACTTCCTTTGAAATAGCATCTTCTAATCCAGTTTGGCACCCATTCAATCTTTGGCCACTGAAAAAAATACACCATGGAGTAACGAAGGAGGAGATTAGCTCACCCCATCCTGGTTTCAACACTAGCTAGATTTTGTAACCGCACTTAGGAAGCGCTCCCTCAAGACTTACTGCAGCTTCCTTTCTTCAATTCTAAAATCAGTTCTTGTTAAGTCTGTGGCTTCTTAAGAAGGTAATAGAGTACATTTCTTCCCACGCTAAAACAATCCTTTTTTTAAAAAAAAAAAAAAAAAAAAAGCAAAGCTGTTTGCAGAAATATCTGGAGATTATTCGAGGCAAGGCCTGTTTTGAGGAAATGCAAGCAGAGGGACGTGGAGTCATAGGATTGGACAGGATCTTGAAGGTCATCTAGTCCAACCTCACTGCCCAATCAGGAGTCCTCACACCATCCCGCACAAATCAGAAGCCTCCAGCCATGGGAGCACCCACAAAGTCCGGGAATCAAGTCGATTCACTCTTGTGAAAGTCCTTCTTATTTCCCCCTCGGACGACGTCTTCAGACCAAAACCCAATTCAAATGGGAAATTGGGCACGTCGAGAGAGGGTTTATCTGGGCTTTTGATCAGAAGGTCCCACGGAGCTACAAGCAAGCAAAGGCTGAAGTACCTAAGGTCCATACATTGCCCTTAGCCGTAAACCACAGTCTACGAGCCACAATTGCTGGGTTCAGAAACCACACCGTTAGATCAGCAAGGCGATGCAGTAGCCGATGTGTGTGAAGGGGCTGCTGGCTACTTCCCCCAACATTGACGCAAGGCCTGCTTTGAGAAAATGCAAGCCAAGGGACATAGAATCGTAGGGCTGGAAGGGACCTTTTGTTGTTGTTAGTTGCGAAGTCGTGTCTGACCCATCGCGACCCCATGGACAACGTTCCTCCAGGCCTTCCTGTCCTCTACCATCTTCTGGAGTCCATTGAAGCTCACGCCTGCTGCTTCAGGGACTCCATCCAGCCACCTCCTTCTCCGTCGTCCCCTTCTTCTCTTGCCCTCCATCTTTCCCAGCATCAGGCTCTTCTCCAGTGAGCCCTTCCTTCTCATTAGGTGGCCAAAGGACTTGAGTTTCAGCTTCAGGATCTGGCCTTCTAAAGAGCAATCAGGAAGGGACCTTGGAGGTCATCTAATCCAGCCCCTGCCCAATCAGAAATCCTCAGACCATTCCAGACAAACGCTAGTCCAATTTTTTCTTGAAAAAACACCAGTGATGAAGCACCCCCAACTCCGAGGAGAGGCAAGCAAGCCATCCCACTGCTTCTTAATTCTCCCTGCCAGGAAATTCTTTCCTATTTCCAGATTGGAGCTCCCTTTGACAGCATCTTCAGATCAAAAACCAATTAAAATGGGGAATTGGGCAAGCTGAGAGAGAGAGAGAGAGAGATTTATCTGGCCTTTTGATCCGAAGATCCATCAGGAACCAGGTAAGCTGCAGGCAAGCAAGAATGAAGTAACAAAGCATCTCCTCCCCCCCCCCCCAAGTTGGAGGTGGGGAGAAATTTAAAACTCTTTTTAAATGATCCAGATGGTAAACCAAGATCCCCCAGGCTGGTTGATCTTTTTCTCATTAGCAGGGAGTTGCTTGAAGTGAAATTGCAGCGAGGAGGACATAAAAAAGGTGGACTTGACCTTAAAAGTTAGCAAAACTCTGCGCTCTGCTGTATCGTCTGCTGAAAACCGAACGGTTGGGCTAAAATAAGTTGTTCCTTTTTTCCAATTCAAGAAACTGGAGGGAAGCAGCTCAGGACTAGCCTCAGGAAGAGAATGTTATTTATTTTTTTCAAAAAAATGCGTAAAGCTGAATCTGTATTCCAGACGATAATTCCTGTTTGCTGCAACTGGAGGCATACAAACCCCGTTTGGTTCCATTTATACAACAGGCCCATCAAGCAAACTCTCTTTTCTGGTTGACTGGATCCCCTGCTTAAGCCATGGCTTCTCCGTACATTCTCCTTACCCATAAACCACAGTCTACAAGCCATCATAGCTGGATTTGGAAACCACACCAAGCTCCATCAGCAAGACGATGCTGTCACCAATGTGTGAACATGGCTACTGGCTAAGTCCCCGAAACCTCCTTCTCTAGCTCAGCAGCTGCAACCACGTCCACAACATTATTCTTTGATTGCAAAAATCCCTGTTATGACTTTGTAGGGCCCCTATAAAAGGATGCAGACTAAGACACACAATTCCAAAAGGTTCTGCTTTTCGGGGGTCCTAAAAAAAACTTCACCTGAGTTTTTCCTGGAAGTTCAAATCCCTGAATTTTTTTGCAACTCGGGGTGATTAAACTCATGCTTCGTATTGCTCTGGGGCTTGGAAAGCCCTCAAGTCACTAGTTCTCATGAGGAATGCAAGACTCTAGAGCAGGCATGTCCAATGTACAGCCCACGGGCTACATAAAGCCCTGGTGGCCCCATAAGATCATAAAGAATAAAGGAAAAAATTGTTATTTATATGCTGCCGTTTTAACCATTCAGTTGTGTCTGACTCTTGCCGACTTTATAGGCAGATGTTCTCCATACTTATAAAGTTATTTATAGACTATATTATTTATACATGTTAATTATACACTTTATAGGTGGCCCAAGACAGTTCCTCTTCCCTCAATGTAGCTGAAGGTAGGACAAAACCACAATCGTGGTTTAGAACAGAGTTCCCCAACATTTCCAGCTTCGTGGATCGGTGGAGGGGACGGTTCACGCAAAGGGCCAGCACGTGTGCGCAAGCACACGGCTCCATTTGCGCAAGCGGTGTGCACGCGCGCCTGCCATTCACACAAACGGAGCGCACCCACTCGGACAAGTGAGGATGCACGGGTGCACTTGTTGGCCGTTTCCGCAGCCCAGCTGCAAACACCTCACGACCCACTCGTGGGCCCCAGCCCATGGGTTGGGGACCCCTAGTTTAGCACTTAAGCCACTTACAAAGCCAGACCTGGTTAAACCCTCACGCTGTTCTTCTCCAGCTGCGAGGAGACAGATCTACTTAATTCTCCTCTTTCATTTTTCCTTTTGTGCTAAGTCTTTTAAGCTGTGAACCAGGGAAGGCGATGCAATCTATCTCTGGGCACTTGTGAGTTAAAGGCTGGGAGAAACACCTCTTTAAATAAACACCTATCAAATAACCGAAAACACAGCCCACTGTCCAAATTCCAGAGTCTTGTTTTCCAAGAACCCCAACAGTTGTGTTTCCTCACGCAGGCTGCAGCACTGAATCGCAACACACAGGCCAACCTTACACAACATTCGTGTCCTGTATTTTATACTACGCCGCCGTTTAATTGCAGAGTTCTCAGACAAAAGGCTGGATTCTGTCTGCTCCGTTTTCAAGTTGGGGACGGGGGATAGGGGAAAATTAAAGAATATAGTATACAGGCGAATAGTTGGAAGGGACCTCGGAGGTCTTCTAGTCCAGCCCCCTGCTCACGCAGGAGACCCTACTCCAGGGGTAGGCAACCTTGGCCCCTTCGTGACTCGTGGACTTCAACTCCCAGAATTCCTGAGCCAGCATGAGGGAAACTTTGGCCCCTTCATGACTCGTGGACTTCAACTCCCAGAATTCCTGAGCCAGCATGAGGGAAACTTTGGCCCCCTCATGTCTTGTGGACTTCAACTCCCAGAATTCCTGAGCCAGCATGGGGGAACTTTGGCCCCCTCATGACTTGTGGACTTCAACTCCCAGAATTCCTGAGCCAGCATGGCTCAGTCTGGAAACCTCTCCCTTTCCCCTCAGCGTGGCTGGCTCAGGAATCCTGGGAGTTGAAGTCCACGAGTCATGAGGGGGCCAAAGTTTCCCTCATGCTGGCTCAGGAATTCTGGGAGTTGAAGTCCAGGAGTCACAAAAGAGCCAAGGTTGCCTACCCCTGACCTATCCCATCTCAGACAAGTCTCTTCTTAAAAGCCTCCAGTGGTGGAGCACCCACATCTTCTGGTGGCAAGCGGTTCCATTGATTATTTGTTCTAACTGTGGGGAATTTTCTCCTTAATTCTATTTTGGATCGCTGATAAGCTTCCATCTGTTACTTCTCGTCCTGCCCTCAGGGGCTTTGGAGAGCATGTCCACCCCTCTGTGACAGCCCCTCAAATACCAAAAGGCTGCTATAAGGTCACCAGATCAACCTAATAAGAAGCTCCAAACTGTTTTTCCTCCAGGTGATTTCCTCCCACCCAGTTTGAAGCAAGCCAGAACAAATTCGGGAGGGAAGTCGGCGTCCACAGCAAGCCTTACAACAAAAAGCCACCGAAGACTACACTTCCCAGCATGCATGGCGTGCATGGCAACAGTCACGCCACAGAGTTCCAGAGGCATCGAATTGCAAGCCTGACGCAAAAGCCGCTCTTGGCCAATCCGAGCCGGCCAAAAGAATGTCAACAAACAAGGCAGCCTGGAGACCACATGACGGGCCAGACAGGCGAACCAGCCTCAGATGCACAATTGCAAGACTGACTCTTGCACACCACCCTCTCTTGCACACCATCCCCGCCTGTGGAAAGCAACAACACAATTAAAGGCGACACTAATCTCCAGACAAAGGTCTGGGATGGAAGCCGGCCCAGTGATCTGCTTCCAAAGAGGATTTAGGCAATTCTACCAGAAAAGCAGAGTGCTTGTGTACAGACACACACACACACACACACACACACAATTGCACAGCATTGCCAACCCTGCAGAGGCAAACAACCTTGGTCAATTTCATTGGGAAACCTCACCAAGCCTTTTGCATATTTCCTGAAGAAGGCGGGTTGCCCAGGCAGAGAGCTGTAAACATCCACGCCAAAAAGTTATTTCCACACAAGGAGAGATACAACAGCTCAACACTCAAAAAGCCCCATCCGGGTCCCTTTTAACTGCAACCGAAACGAAATCCATCATTCTACTTTTGACAAAAAGCCTGGGGGGGGGGGGAACCCAAAACACAGATACGTAACAGGAAATACCTTTCCTGTTCAGGCTTCATCTATGTACTTTATAATTTTGTTTGGGGTTTTTTTGTTTTTTGTTTTAAATCACAATGTAACTGAACGAAGGGCCCCAAATTCCCCAAAGGAAAAAATAAATAAACAAACAGGTTAAACCAGCAACAGTAACAATGCCAGCAGTAAGATTTTAAACAAGGGCCACACAAATACAGACGGCGCAGATCCCCAAATTATAGCAATGCACTCTTAAACCAACCGTGTTTCTTTTTTAAAAAATAACCTGCAGCTCTTTAAGGATTACAAAAAAAAACCAACAACAATCCATAAAACCTCTTTTAAAGATCGCCTTTTGGGGGGGGGCATTGCATGCTAAAGCAACTAGACCCAGAGACAGTTTTTTCCCCTTGTGCCATCGCTCTAATTCCCACAGCACTGTCTTATATCGAAGGATATTTACCCATGCAGTAGGGCTGCATTACTATTATCCTACTCATCTTTTCTACTATCTTCTCCTATTCTTATATTACTCTGTTGTTTGTATGTATACTGAAAGTTTATGCACCAGAGACCAATTCCTTGTGAGTCCAATCACATTTGGCCAATAAAGAATATTCTAATATTCTATAATCTAATATTCTGTATTCTAATATTCTATACAAAGCTCCCCATTTCAGCTCCATGAGTTAGAGGTAAATCTAGTTAGCATTTTTATCCAGTCATCCCCTATAAAGACTAATTAAACAACACCCTCTTCGCCACAAAGCCCCCCATTTCAGTCCCATGAGTTAGAGGTAAATCTAGTTAGCATTTTTATCCAGTCATCCCCTATAAAGACTAATTAAACACCCTCTTCGCCACAAAGCCCCCCATTTCAGCCCCATGAGTTAGAGGTAAATCTAGTTAGCATTTTTATCCAGTCATCCCCTATAAAGACTAATTAAACACCCTCTTCGCCACAAAGCCCCCCATTTCAGCCCCATGAGTTAGAGGTAAATCTAGTTAGCATTTTTATCCAGTCATCCCCTATAAAGACTAATTAAACAACACCCTCTTCGCCATTGGCTTGACCCATCAACCTTTCCCTCGTCCCTCTTCCCATAAATCTTTGGACCGAAATTCAGAATAAAATACCTGGAAGTCGTAGAGAGCCACAATGTTATCATGTTTCAGTTCCTAGAAAGAGAAAGAGGGGAGGGGGAACAGTTACTTATAAAAAAAACCCCATAAACACAGCTTGTAATTCAGTCTCTCCAAAGTCCCAGTTCTCTTCCCAATTTACCTTCAAGATCTTGATCTCCTTTCCCAAGAGAGTTTGGGATTTTGCCAAGTTTTTCTTGTTAATGCATTTGATGGCCACCTCCACTTCAGGTTTCTGAAAGTTGGAATATTCAAAGGTCAACAGGAGCTCCCGAGTTTTTCAGTCACACACTTCAAACACACCCACAAGGCTCAGCTAATGCCCCCCTCCCAAAAAAACCCTGACTTATAAAACACAATATCTGACTTTGCACTGCAGACAGGGTCAAATGTACACAAACAACATTGTCAGTAGTTTTGAGTTGCTCGGAGCCACGAGATAGGCAGCGGATAAATTTGATAATAATGGAACAGTGTTAAAAGTTGATCTGAAAATGTTGGCTGTTTGGGTTTTTTTGGCCTTTAGCCAAGACAAGTCCAGACTTGCCTGCTCCGATTTAATTTCTTTTCCCTCTTAACATGTCCTCCAGCACAAAACCGCTTCCAAATTAAATAAGGCCTTAGTTCCAGCAACAGACTTTCACGAAGTATGCAAACTTCTGCCTTCTCCCTTCACCCTTCTTAGTTCCAGCAACAAACTTCCACGAAGTGTGCAAACTTCTGCCTTCTCCCTTCACCCTTCAGGTCCCCCAAATAAATAATTATTATACCCTTCAGGTCCCCCAAATAAATAATTATTATAGCCTGTGAAGAAGAGGAAACAGACAAATCTAGAGATGCTCTTTTTTTAGCAAGAATGGCTCAACCCTGCTAGAGAAGCAATTTTAATTTTGCAAACTCTTCTTTGCCAAGATCCTTCCTATTCAAAAAACAAAACTCTGTCTTTATCTTTATCCTCCAAAGATAATTATTAGATTTTGGAGACGGTCCCACCAATCCTTGTTAATACATAAAATGCAGCCTTATTACCCTGCTACCAGCCTAAAGCAATCCAGGTGTTTTCTTGCCTTGAGGTTCTTAAGTCGCCCATAGCGACCAGGCTATTAAATAGAAGCCCAAAATATGTTTATTTATAGATCCTCCAGGATAACAAGAGGGTTTTTTTTTTTCCCCTTGCTTTGTGGCTGCTTTAAGATAAGAAGCCTTGCCAAGCCAGGAAGATAAGGCTTGCTTTTTTTTTTCCCCCTGTGCCTAAGTAAATTCTCCATTTCTTTCCCATAATTGCATCAGCCCAGTGATTCAGTCTCTGCCCCTTTTTTGCAAAGTTCCTTGAGAAAATTGTGGCTGTTTTTAAACAGATCTTTGGGGATCTTAGAGAATCACACTGTCACCTGCTTGTCCTGCCTACTTGTGGATTAATTTGAAATTTTGGGATTGCTGGAAAAAGTCAGAGAAGAGGAAAAGAGGTTATCTACCAGTCCCAACATAGATTTAGAAGTATGAACTTGTCTTTTGCTTGCTGTAAGGACCAAGTCGATTGAATCAATGGTTGAATTGCTCCTTTTTCACTGCCTAATCTGATATTGACATTTCCAGACAGAATTGAGAAGGACCCGTTGCTTATCACAACAGAAAGATCACCTAAATTCCTCTCCCCCCCCTTTTTTTTTTTAAAAGGAGGCCAGAAAATAAAATAAAATAAAAAACTACCTCTTTGTGCCTGCCTTTAAAGACCACCGCGAAAGCTCCATGCCCGATCAGATCTTTCCTGCTGAATTCAAATTTTCCAACCGCTTCCATGTCGTTTCTGAAGGCGGGTGACAAAAAATAAATAAGTTTTTTTTTAAAAAAAAAAAAATACAAAATTGAAAAGAAAGAAGGGGGAGAGGAAAGGAAATCCAAGCTTTTTGATAGCCAAAATATTTCTTTCCCAGAAAAGTGGGGGTGGGAAAAAGAGAAAAAACAGGAGCCGGTTTTCTAAGCTGCTCCTCTCCTTCCCCTTGGGATCATTCTCACCAGGAACTAGAAACTTGAAAAAGTACAGTAAAGGTTCTCTCCTGTCAATCCAGGGGTATGTGGGGGGAGGGAGGGGTGTTTAATTCCCATATGGCCCCCTACTTTTGGTTGGAAAGAGATCGGGGTCTATCCTGGTGAGCTCCCCCCCATTAATGCCTGTGGGGCGGGGAAATAAGTGCTGGGAGACCCCTAAACCAAGCCAACCGCCCCCCCAGGCCACCGCCGACTCGTTGCCCACCTTAAACGCCCCCAGGCGGACGCGAGGTGCTCATCGCCCCCAGGAGCTGCTCCGATCCGTAGTCGCCAAGGCCACCTTCAGGATCCCAAGAAGGGGGGGGGGAAAAGAGACCACTTTATTAAAGTTTCCCCTCCCCCAAAAAAGAAAAAGGGGGTGGGAAAATCTCCCCCCTCCCCCAGCCTCTCCTTAAGAGCCAAGCCACCTTCAGGATCCCCAAAAGAGGAGGAAGAAAAAGAAAAGTCCCCCCCCAAAAAAGGGGGGGGTTGGGAAACTCTCCCCCTGCTCCCCTCCCCCAGCCTCTCCTTAAAAGCCAAGCCACCTTCAGGATCCCCAAAAGGGGGGGAGCAGGAAAAAGACTTTATTAAAGCCCCCCCAATAAAAGGGGGGGGGGTGGGAAACTCTCCCCTGCTCCCCTCCCCCAGCCTCTCCGTAAGAGCCAAGCCACCTTCAGGATCCCCAAAAGGGGAGGAGCAGGAAAAAGACTTTATTAAAGCCCCCCCCCAATAAAAGGGGGGGTTGGGAAACTCTCCTGTGCTCCCCTCCCCCAGCCTCTCCTTAAGAGCCAAGCCACCTTCAGGATCCCCAAAAGGGGGGGGAGCAGGAAAAAGACCACTTTATTAAAGTCCCCCCCAAAAAAAGGAAAAGGGGGGGTTTGGGAAAAACCCCCTTCCCCAGCCTCCTTAAGAGCCAAGCCACCTTTAGGATCCCCAAAAGGGGGGGAGCAGGAAAAAGACTTTATTAAAGCCCCCCCCAATAAAAGGGGGGGTTGGGAAACTCTCCCCTGCTCCCCTCCCCCAGCCTCTCCTTAAGAGCCAAGCCACCTTCAGGGTCCCCAAAAGAGGGGGGGGGAGGAAAAAGACCACTTTATTAAAGTCCCCCCCCAATAAAACGGGGAGGGTTTTGGGAAACTCTCCCCCCCCCCAGCCTCCCCTCCCGAGCCCCAACTCCACCTTAAGCGTCCTCGCCTCTCGGGCCGATGCCGGGCGAGGCTGGGCGACCCCCGCGGCCCCCGCTGCGCCCCCGCCGGCCGCGCCACCGCTGGCCAGATGCGCGCCGGGCGTCGGATGCGGAGGCCGGGCTGGAGGGAGGCGGCGAGGGGCGTCCGCCCCCCAAGAAGCGGCGAGGCAGAGGGGAGAGGGGTCCGAGGCCAAGCGGGGAAGGCGACACCTCCGGCGGGGTTGCGCGGCTGCCGGGCTCCGCTGCGCTAAAGGAGCCGCTCGCTTGCTCGTCCGCTCGCTCGCTCGGTCGCAAAGGCAGCGCAGGCGCCGCCGAGCCCAGGGCCGCCTGCCAGCCAGCCAGCCAGCCGCGTCCAGCCTCCCGAAGCAGGCGGGGAGGCGGCGAGGGCGGCCTTTTAAAGGCGCAGCCGCCGCGGGTGAGTCAGGCGCCCGCTAGCTGAGAAGGAGAGGCTGGGGACGGGGGGGGGGGGCAGAAAGGCTGGGAACTGGAGGGGAGTCTCCTCTTAAGGGTGGGTGGGAGACAGACAGACAGACACAGAGAGAGAGAGAATCCAAGGCAGAGGAGGCAGTGGAACTGCCCGCCACTTGAAGATGGCTCTGGTGTGCAAAGAATTCCTCCCCCCCCCCTTTTGGAGCGATTTGGGTCGCTCCCGCCGTGGTGGGCTGCTGGGCAAAAGGGGCATTGAGGGGGAGGTTGAAAAAAAATGTTTGTCGCTGGGAGGAGGGAGAGGAAGAAGGGAGAGAAGAGGAAGGAGAAAGAGGGAGAAAGGAAGAAAGAGGTGGAGACTGGAGAGGAAGGAGAGAAGGAGGAAGAAACGAAGGAGGAAGAAGGGAGGGAAGAAGAAGGAAGAGGAAGAAAAGGGAGAGAAGAAGAAGGAAGAGGAAGAAAAGGGAGAGAAGAAGAGGTGAAGAATGGAGGGAGAAGAAGGGAAGGAAATGAAGGAGAAAGGAGAGGAGGAGAAGAAAGGAAAAGAAGGGAGAGGAAGAAGGGAAGAAGGAGAGGAGAAAGAAGGGAGAGAAGGAGAAGAGGAAAAAAGAAGAAGAGGAAGAGTAGGAGAGGAGGAAAAGGAAAAGAGAGAAGAGGAAGGAGAAGGAAGAGAAAGAAAAAGGAAGAGGAGGAGGAGAGAAGGAAGAGGGGAAGGAGAAAGAAGAGAAGGAAAAAAGGGGAGAAAGGAGAAGAAGGAGAGTATTTTTCATAATCTCGGGGCAGATGGGGAAAGAAAAGGAGAAGAGCTATTTTTTCATAATAATGGAGAAGAAGATTTCCCCCCTCCCATAATAATGGAGGAGAAAACTCACTTAAACCGTTTGTAGTATCCTTCTAAGAGCCCAGTTCATAAACACCAAAACGTTGAGCTTCCAATGCCAACTCTGTGCATCTACCACACATCCCCCATTCCTAGCAAGGGAATGCTGTGGTATGTTTTTTAAAAAAGATTACTCTTGTTTTTATGGCTATGATCCCTATTATTAACTAGTCCTCCTGCTCTGTTATTAATACAACCATTCCTGGCAACAGCTCCCACTGTTGCTGTAATCTGCTCTAGGTTATTTACCCAAACACCTACCAGGCGGGTTGTGTTCTAATAACTGCTACTGGTCTTGTTCTGATACGAAATCTGGATTTGTTTTAATACTTCTCCTGAAGGTAGAGTCCCTCCCTCCTGCCGTCTTTGAAGTGCCCGTCTCGCCTACTCTTTCCTTGTGGCCTCCCATCCCTGGCAGGCAAAGCTCTGTTTGCAAACAAACAAACAAACCCAAGGCAAAAAAAAAAAAAAAAAATAGAGGCAAATGTCAGCTGGGGAGGGGCAGCATTGGATGGAAGGCATGCAGGGTGCTTTTATCTTGGGGGGTGGGGAGTTAATTCCCAGCCTCTTTGCAGGCGGCTGGGGGGGGGGGGTTTGGATTCCCATGTTTCCACTGATAATTGCAGATAACTGCAAAGAAGGGATAAAATATGCTTCAGCCCTTTGAGGTAGGCCAGGCAAGAAGCACAAGTAGGAGAATTTGCTTTTGTCTTTCTGGCGAGGTTTCATTGACGGAATCTTTGAAATATGAACGCATTTCTCCCCTTCCAAAATGCTTCCCACGCCTTCCCTCCTCCTGTGGGCTGAGAAGTCTTTTACAAATCAGGTGTCCTGTGTGTGTGTGTGTGTGTGTGTGTGTGTGTGTGTGTGTGTGTGTGTGTGTTCTTGTCTCTGGAGGGAGGAAACGGAGGGAAGGAGGGAGGAAGGAAGGAAGGAAGGAAGGAAGGAAGGAAGGAAGGACAATGAGAGGAGAAGAAGGAAGAAAAATAGAGAGGGAGGAAAATGAGAGGGAGGGAGGGAGGAAGGAAGGAAGGAAAATGAGGAAGGGAGGGAAGGAGGAAGGAAGGAAAATGAGAGGAAGTAGGAAGGAAGGAAAGAAATTAGGGAGGGAGGAAGAAAGGAATGAAATTTGGGAGGGAGGGGAGGAAGGAAGTAACGAGTGAAAATGAGAGAAAGGGAGGAAGGAAGGATTGATTTCCCCGATTTGAAAATGATCAATGGATTCTAAACTTGTATTCTCTTTTCTAACAGCCAAATCCTACGGCTCAATCTTCTTCAGTTTGTGACCAACTTTAGTTCCAGTTCTTTTTCATTACCAAGATACACGGCATACTTGAGTGTGTAAAACAGTTATTCCAGCCTGAATCATCTTTCATCCCCTGTGGATCCATACGTTTCTCATAGTCCAAAAAGCATCTCTGTTACCTTGACTCAGAGAAGCAAACCTTGTGTATGATGGTCCCTTCTTTCAATCTGCATCTTTCCTTTTCCAATGACTCTAAGCCATAGCCAACATGCTAGGTGGGAGTTGTATATACTTGGATATTCCCTAGAATCTACTGCTGGCCCAATACAGGTGGAAGTTTGTAGTCTACACTATTCCACCCTCTATCAACAATCAGATGCAAGATACGTGCCAGGAAGGACAGTTCCTTGAAGAATTTTACCAATTCATGGTCATCTGCCAAGAAGGTTATGAGTCATCCAGTCCTGGGTTTTGATCTTGGTTGTCTTTAGATCTTATTGAAGTCAACCCTAAGAAAAGGAGGACCTCTTGTTTTCTGGTGTGACTATCCACACAAAACTATTGGTCATAGATAGATGGATGGATGGATAGATAGATAGATAGATAGGAAGAAGAAGGAAGAGGAAGAGGAAGAGGAGGAGGAGGAGGAGGAGGAGGAGGAGAAGAAGAAGAAGAAGAAGAAGAAGAAGAAGAAGAAGAAGAAGAAGAAGAAGAAGAAGAAGAAGAAGAAGAAGAAGAAGAAGGAGAAGAAGAAAGATGATTATTATTTTGATAAAGTATGTGGTTCTTTTTACTTTGTGCGTTGGACTTTCTTGATTAATATTTAACCTACTCGTGCAATTTCCACTAAACATCCACTTGGCTTCATGAGAAGATTGGTCTAAATAATCCTGATTTTTGAATAAAAGAGATGGTGACTCTTGTCACCCTTTCTGCTTTGAAAGTATTGGATGTATCACTGCTTAATTATCAACATTAGGCTCATTGTGCTAAGTAGTTGCTCGGTTGTATAATGAATTAGTGATGTCAGGGACAATACCCTGGCTGCAGGAGCACACTGGGGTGTGCATGAGTTTGGGAGAATTCCACTGGAGTCATTCTGGGAAGGGTAGACGTCAAAAAGTTGAACCAGGGTTGTTGAGTAATCCTTCCCTTTGTTAAGCTAATTCCTGTGGTCACTCCGGCCTTACCTGGAGCTCACCAGATGTTCTTTGATGAGTGCTCCCAGATTTTCCAGTCAGCCAGATCAAGTTCTTACTAAGCCTGGCCATGGTTTACTGATTCTCCCACAGCTTGCTGGGTCTGCACATCGACTTGGTTTATAAGCTGGTGTCTTGGTTAGATCACTTTCTGACAAATATTTGGCAGGCAAGGCGATCAAACCAGTTAGTCCTAAAGGAGATCAACCCCGACTGCTCTTTAGAAGGCCAGATCCTGAAGTTGAAACTCAAGTACTTTGGCCACCTAATGAGAAGGAAGGACTCACTGGAGAAGAGCCTAATGCTGGGAAAGATGGAGGGCAAGAGAAGAAGGGGACGACAGAGGATGAGGTGGCTGGATGGAGTCACTGAAGCAGGAGGCGTGAACTTCAATGGACTCCAAAAGATGGTAGAGAACAGGAAGACCTGGAGGAACGTTGTCCATGGGGTTGCGATGGGTCGGACACGACTTCGCAACTAATAACAACAAACAGCCAAACGTGACACTGGTTGGCTAGGAATAGGACGTGAGCTGTGAGGAGTGAAGCATCTTTCTACTGTATCAATCGGCTGTTTTGCACAGCCCACACAAAGCCACATTGAGAAGTTTAATTTTGTTCAGAAGCAAAACTTTCCCACTCTGAAAAGAGCACGGCTTCCTGGCCGGTAGATCCAAGAGAAGAGTTTACATCCCGCTTTTTCTCAACGCTGTTAGTTTACTCTACCTAGAACACACGGAGGTGACTAAACATAGAAGCCCTAATCTTCTTTCTCCAACTCTCCTATCTGGTGCCTTTCCTTGGCTGTTTGATATTCCAATGCCCTTTTCCTTGCTAAGGGGCAGGCAAATAATAATCATGATGATAACGATGATGATAATAATAATAATAATAATAATAATAATAATAATGATGATGATGATGTCTGGATAGTGGATGTGGCAGTGCCTGGAGACAGCAGAATAGAAGAGAAAGAAATGGAGAAGATAACCAAATACAAAGACCTACAAATAGAAATAGAAAGACTGTGGCAAAAGCAAGCAAGGGTAGTACCAATAGTCATAGGCTCCTTGGGTGCAATCCCAAAACAACTGGAGCACCACTTGAACACCATTGGCATTGACAAATTCGCTATTAGTCAATTGCAAAAGGCGGCCTTACTAGGAACTGCTTCCATCCTGCGACGATATCTGTAATACCATCAAACATCCACATCTGCCTATCCCAGGTCCTGGGTAAGGACTTGATAGGTAGACAAAATGCCAAATCCATTCTGAACATCTGGCTGACTGTGCGATGATCCATAATAATAATAATAACAACAACAACAACACCAACCCAGGTTGGTGTATTAGGTGGAAGCCTCTTATCTTTTAAGGGTGACCTTGTCTCAGTTGGGATGCTAAGTTAGTGGTTGAACGGGAGATAAACAGGAAATGCTTAGGGCTTCAAGCACAATTCTCTATGTGTGATGATAGCAAAGCATGGAAATAGAGGTGGACATCAGAATCAGAATCGGACTAGAGCTGGAAGGGACCTTGGAGGTCTTCTAGTCCAACCCCCCGCTCAAGCAGGAGACCTTATACCATTTCAGACAAGTGCTTGTCCAGTCTCTTCTTGAAAGCCTCCAGTGATGAAGCAGCCACGCCTTCTGGTGGCCAGCTGTTCCACTGGTTAATTGTCCTCACTCTTGGGAAGTTTCTCCTTAATTCCAGGCTGCTTGATTAGTTTCCATCCATTGTTTCTCGTCTTGCCTTCCGGTGCTTTGGAAAATAACTTGACCCCCTCCTCCTTGTGGCAGCCTCTCAAAGACTGGAATACACGGATACATGGATATGTGTATAAGGACATGGACATGAAGAGGAGAAGAGAAAGGAAGGGAAGAGAGAAGAGAAGGAAGAGAAGGAGAAACAGAAGGGAAGGGAAGACAAAATAATAAAAAAATAAAACAGGAGAGGGGAGAGTAGAGGAGAGGAGAAGAGAAAAGAGGAGAGGAGAGGAGGGAAGAGAAGAGAAGAGAAGAGGAGAAGAGAAAAGAGAGGAGAGGGACAGACTTCTGTCAGCTTCCTACACAAATCCACGCTGGCTTCTTTGGCAGAAGGAACTGAGGCTTTAAAGCAGTGGTTCTCAACCTTTTTAATGCCGCGACCCCCAACCGGTTGTAAGTCGAGGACTACTCAATTGGTGCAGCACCGTTTGCAGACTGGGGCTTTTGGCGGGCTCAGCAGGGCAGAGACAGCCTGGACAATTCCTATTGGCTTTTGCAAGCCAATAGAATTAGACTCTATTCAAGAGAGTCTATTCTATTGGCTTTCAAAAGCCAATAGAATAAAAGGGAGTAGCACAGCTAAGGAAAAGGGGGGGGGGGGAAATGGCGGACTGCGTTATTTGGCGACCCCCGTGAAATGGTCGTTTGACCCCAAATGGGATCCCGGCCCACAGGTTGAGAACCGCTGCTTTAAAGCAACGTTTTTCAACCTTCCCAGCTTTTAAGATGTGTGGACTTCAACTCCCAGAATTCCTCAGCTAGCTTGAATCCTGGGAAAGTCCACATATCTGAAACGTTGCCAAGGTTGAAAAACACTTGATTTAAAGCTTTTTCCTATTTGCTCTTTGAATATTGCCCTCCCAATCATCTGGGTGTTTTGAACTCACACTTCATACTGCACCTTTGGAAGCTGAATTTCTGGAAATAATTGGTGAAGTAACTGACTTTTTAGATCTGACATTCCTCCGGTGAGTCAGTTTGATTCCAGCACCGGAGTGAGTCATCCACCTGTTTGATCTTTCAACAAAAGTAAACAAGGGCCAAAATAAATATTATTAGTCTTAATAATAATGCTAGTCTGGAGCTGCTGGTTGGTCACAAGAGCCCTGCTGTCGAAAATCAAGACAGAACATTTAGAAGATCTTCAGCTCCAGTGATGAGGTAGGAAAAGTTCTCAGCTGATTCACAAAGAATCCTGTGGACTCATTATGTCATTAAATTAATGAATTAGTCCCAGCCTGGGAAATGGAGCCTTCCCCAACCTGGTGACCTCAAGTAGCGTTCGTTGGAAGTCCATCTGAGTGTTGTGTGTTCACACTTCGGTTGCTCATAGGCAAAACAAGATGTGGAGCACGGCGTCTTTGGTTGTGTTGGGTTCTCAGTTACATCACTCTCAAGAGATGTTGTGATGAGAGATCACCCAGGCTGGGGCTCATAAGTATGCATGGCCTCCTGGATGAGGTGAGGCATGATCATAGGCAGGAGAGCCAAATCTGGGTTGCAACAATTCAGATGACCTGGAGAAGGCAGCAGAGAGACAGCGTGCTTGCATGTGGCTGCCACCTAGTGGTCGTTCCAAAAGTGTGCATCACAACTATGGTAGGCCTAGCCGTAGCTACCTGCAGTTGCAGACAATGTAAAGCTGGTAGCAGGGACTGGGAAGGAGACACATCGCACATCTGCGCATAGTAGGTATATAGAGAGTGCAGTCAGTGGCTTAAATATTCCAATTTTAGACTTCTGTGCATATGTATGTGTGTGTAAATGCACTACATATATTGCGCCAGAATTGCAACTGAAGCTGGTAATTTTCCATTTCCACCTGGAAATTCACTTATAGCACGATCAGAGGTTGAGTTTTGTTCTGCTGCCCTAACGCTGTATATATCTACTTTGAAAGGGACACTTTATTAGGAAGGAAAAGGTAATAATTTCCTAGCAAATTTGAAAATGCACAAAAAATCCCTAATTTCTCCCCAAAGTACAAATAACAAGCTAGAAAGAAAAGTAAGAAACAAGAAAAAACAAGGACAGTAATGAGAAACCATAGGGGGAGGGAGGGAGGGAAGGAAGGAAGGAAGGAAGAAGGAAGAAAGAAAGAGAAATGGAAGGTAGAGGGAGGGAGGAAGAAAGGAAGGAAGGAGAGGGAAGAGAGATAGAGAGAGGAAGCAAGAGGGAGGAAGGGTGGAAGGAAGGAAAGAAGGGAAGGACAGGGAGGGAGAAAGGGAGGAAAGAAAGAAGAGAGGAAGGGTGGAAGGAAGGAAAACAATTTCAGCATATTATCTCTATATCCACTATTAAATAATATATAAAATTTAATTAGGGCACAAAAGAGACTCCAGTCGAAATTGATTCACCAAAATAGTCTGCTTTGAGTTGATTGGATGTCCCAAAGAATGCTTCTGAAAGGATGGACCTCACATTTACATGCCTCTTTTCACATGGTTATAGGGGTCTCCCTTGGACCCCCAGATCCAGGATGTGAGGTCTCTATCATCAACACCAAAATGAACTCAACTATGGGTGTCACCACCAGCCCAAAGCTTCCTTAGCTTCAAAGCAGCAAGACAGAAGCGATTTGAGTGACCCTCCAGGATGTATTTTGACACACCGGTCTACTCTCCTGGCCTGTTGGTCTCTCAACTAAATCCACATCAGATCCAACCCTTGGATCCACCAAAACCAGCTCAAGACCACCAGCCAATTCTTCAAAGAGGTATGAGCAGTAGAGCTGAAAACTGGCCATCATAGAGAATGAGAGAGAGAGAGAGAGGCTCCTTAATGCTAAATATCTTGGAGAATTATCTCCCTACTTTTTGTCTGCACTACCTTGTAATTATTCTAGGGTAGCTCAACCTGTTTTGTATCGTTTGAAACAAGGTCATGTCAACAGAGCCGTTTCAACTGCCCTGCCAGAAGCGAACAATTTAAGGATTGTATTTCAAACTTCATCTTTTTTTTCCCTCTCATCTGGGGCCATCCAGAAGATCCCAGGCAGAAGATCCCAAGCAGATGCCAATCCTTTCTGTCACACCCTATGAAGTTGGCAGCCACCCAAGATCTGCTCTCCATCCAAGGTGTCTGACGTCAGTCACCCTTTCCCTGGCCTGTCTTGGGATTTGCAAGAGTCGCGCAACTTGATTAGTAAAAGTGTCACGTTACTTCAGCGTGACCAGAGAGGACACCCATGTGAAGCTCAGCTGCGTCACACAGGAAAGGAAACAATTTTTTTCATAGAGTAAGGATGAGATCATGTCCATGAGGAGAACTCACCTCACTGCTGTGGAGTTCTTGGGGCTGTCTAAGCTTGGTGGTTTTCTTTCAGATGTTACATTACCCAACTAGGTAACATCATCAGGGCTAGTAGAAAACCACCAAGTTCAGAGAGCATCAAGGATTCCACATTTCAGCCCTGAGCTACAAATATTCTCTTCTATTGGTTATTTCACCTCTTCATGCTTGCCATAATCCTTGACGTTCTCTCCAAATGTCTTTTGACTGGCTGAATCCCATCTGGGCTTTTGAAGAACGGCTGCACGACTTGGGTTTGGCTAGTCTAAAGAAAAGAAGAAACAGGGGTGACATGATAACAGTGTTCCAGTATCTGAAGGGCATCCACAAAGAAGAGGAGGTCATGTTATTCGCCAAAGCACCAGAGGGAAGGAGAAGAAACAATGGTTGGAAACTGATCAAAGAGAGAAGCAACCTGGAATTAAGGAGAAACTTCCTGACAGCAAGGACAATTAACCAGTGGAACAGCTTGCCCCCAGAAATCGTGGGTGCTCCATCACTGGAGGATTTTAAGAAAAAAATGGACAACCACTTGTCTGAGATGGTATAGGTTCTCCTGCTTGAACGGGGGGCTGGACTAGAAGATCTCCAAGGTCCCTTCCAGTTCTATTCTATTCTATTCTATTCTCTATCCTCTATATTCTATTCTATATTCTATTCTATATTCTATTCTTTATTCTATTCTGTTCTATATTCTATTCTATTCTATTCTATTCTATTCTATTCTATTCTATTCTATTCTATTCTATTCTCTATCCTCTATATTCTATTCTATATTCTATTCTATATTCTATTCTATTCTATATTCTATTCTATATTCTATTCTATTCTATTCTATTCTATTCTATTCTATTCTATCCTCTATCCTCTATATTCTATTCTATTCTATTCTATTCTATTCTATTCTATTCTATTCTATTCTATTCTATTCTATTCTATTCTCTATCCTCTATATTCTATTCTCTATCCTCTATATTCTATTCTATTCTATTCTATTCTATTCTATTCTATTCTATTCTATTCTATTCTATTCTATTCTATTCTCTATCCTCTATATTCTATTCTGTATTCTATTCTGTTCTATATTCTATTCTATTCTATTCTATTCTATTCTATTCTATTCTATTCTATTCTATTCTATTCTATTCTATTCTATTCTATTCTATTCTACTCTACTCTACTCCCAATAAAGATTCTATTTTATTCTATTCTCTGCCCTATCCTATCCTATCCTATCCTATACTCTATTCTATTCTATTCTATTCTATTCTATTCTATTCTATTCTATTCTATTCTATTCTATTCTATTCTATTCTATTCTATTCACTATTCTCTATTCTCTATTCTCTATAACCTATCCTATCCTATTCTATTCTCCAGTCCAGTTCTGGAGTCTTGTGGTAGGTTTCCAAGGCTGCTATCTCCATTCCTGAATCAAACACCAAACGGAGATCCTTTCTCGTTCCACCTGTACAAAACTGTAGAGCACAAATCACTTTCCAAATTCTGAACCAGGTTTAAGGACCCCAAAGGTGCTTTTTTCCAAAAGGCAACTGGACCTTCTTGGTTTCGTTTCCTTGAAAACGTTTCGCTTCTCATCCGAGAAGCTTCCTCCGTTCTGATTTCAGTCCATTCAGTTCAGCTTCTTAGATGAGAAGTGCAATGTTTTAAAGGAAATCCTCCCCCCCCCAAGAAATTCCAGTTGCTTTTTGGAAAAGCCCCTTTGGGGCAACCATGACCTGGAGGATTAAGAATCTCCATAAACAGGTTTAGGGATCCAAGTAAGATGCTGAGACTCTAGAAAGAGTGCAGAGAAGAGCAACAAAGATGATCAGGGGACTGGAGGCTAAAACATATGAAGAACGGTTGCTGGAATTAGGTATGTCTAATTTAACGAAGAGAAGGATGAGGGGGGACATGATAGCAGCGTTCCAGTATCTCAGGGGCTGCCCCAAAGAAGAGGGAGTCAGGCTATTCTCCAAAGCGCCTGAAGGCAGGACAAGAAGCAACGGGTGGAAACTAAGCAAGGAGAGAAGCAACCTGGAACTAAGGAGAAATTTCCTGACAGTTAGAACAATTAACCAGTGGAACAACCTGCCTCCAAATTGGTGAATGCTCCAACCCTGGAAGTTTTTAAGAAGAGACTGGACAGCCATTTGTCCGAAATGCTATAGGGTTTCCTGCCTGAGCAGGGGGTTGGACTAGATGACCTCCAAGGTCCCTTTCAACCTTCTTCTTCTTCTTCTTCTTCTTCTTCTTCTTCTTCTTCTTCTTCTTCTTCTTCTTCTTCTTCTTCTTCTTCTTCTTCTTCTTCTTCTTCTCCTTCTCCTTCTCCTCCTTCTCCTCCTCCTCCTCTTCTTCTTCTTCTTCTCCTTCTCCTTCTTCTCCTTTGCTGTAGTACATAGGTCAGTTAAAGGCTCTATGGTTGAACTCACACCTCACTTTAAGCTAGGTTAGTCTTAGCCTGAGAGGTTTTGTGTGTGTGTGTGTGTGTGTGTGTGTTAAGGTTTAACAACTGCCTTGCTTAGCAAGAAAATTCTGGTCCCAGTTGTGACTGTAAGTCAAGAACAATGTGTATTGAAAAGCCATGATAACTTTCACTGATACGAACCAAGGAAGGAGATTGAAGGAGAACATTGTGAGCATCAAGCCATCATCAAATGCCAACCGGAGATTGTTGCAGTTCCCTTCCCACATTTCCTAAGAAAGGCAGTGCTAGCACATTTTATTGCTCCAGACATTTACCTAGCTAGACTTTGCTGGCTTTCAGGAAAGCTGTTGAGCTGGCAATGGTCCATATCAACAAACTAAGTGTCTGAATGGTCTCCGTGCCAGCCATTAATTTCCAGTTTGTCTTTATTGTCCTATGGTTGGCTGCCAAGATCCTTATCAGCAGGTGGAACAAATGTTTGCATTCATCATGTATCAAAGACGCAGGGAAAGAAAGAAAGAAAGAAAGAAAGAAAGAAAGAAAGAAAGAAAGAAAGAAAGAAAGAAAGAAAGAAAGAAGTCAGGAGAGGAAAGATTCTACCTAGCTAGAATCAAAGCTCGGAAGGGTCAAATTTGACAAAATCCAACCACTTTGGTCAAGAATCAAAGATAAGGTGCCAACACTACCGTTTCTCTCCTGAGAAGTTTAACATTACATGTTACTCTGAATTAGAACATACTGTAGAATAACAGAGTTGGAGGGGACCTTGGAGGTCTTCTAGTCCAGCCCCCTGCGCAAGCAGGAGACCCTAGACCATTTCAGACAAGTGGCTGTCCAGTCTCTTCTTGAAAGCATCCAGTGATGGATCACCCACAACTTCTGAAGGCAACGCATTCTACTGATCGATTGCTCTCGCCATTAGGAAATTTCTCCTTAGCTTGGCTAGTGAGTTGGGTTTGGCCAGTCTAAAGAAAAGAAGAAATAGGGGAGACACGATAGCAGTGTTCCAGTATTTGAGGGGCTGCCACAAAGAAGAGGAGGTCACATTATTCACCAAAGCACCAGAGGGCAGGACAAGAAACAATGGTTGGAAACTGATCAAGGAGAGAAGCAACCTGGAATTAAGGAGAAACTCCCTGACAGTGAGGACAATTAACCAGTGGAACAGCTTGCCCCATCACTGAAGATCTTTAAGAAGAGACTAGACAATCACCTGTCTGAGATGGTGTAGATTCTCCTGCTTGAGCAGGGGGCTGGACTAGAAGACCTCCAAGGTCCCTTCCAGATTCTATTCTATTCTATTCTGTATTTTATTATTCTATTCTATTCTATTCTATTCTATTCTATTCTATTCTATTCTATTCTATTCTATTCTATTCTATTCCATTCTATTCTAATCTTCTTTTCTTTTCTGTTCTGTTCTATTCTATTCTATTCTATTCTATTCTATTCTACTCTATTCTATTCTATTCTATTCTATTCTATTCTATTCTATTCTATTCTATTCTATCTATTCTACATATTCTATTCTATTCTGTTCTGTTCTAATTCTAGATTGGTTCTCTCCTTGATTAGTTTCCACCCATTGTTCTTGTCTTGCCTTCTGGTGCTTTGGTAAATAGTTTGCCCCCCTCATCTTTGTGGTAGCCCCTCAAATATTGGAACACTGCTATCATATCCCCCCCCCCCCGATTTTCTTTTCACTAGAGTAGACATAACCAATTCCTGCAATAGTTCTCCATATGTGTTAGTTTCCAGCTCCTTAATCGTCTTTGCTAGCACTCTTTCTAGAGTCTCAACATAAATTACGGAGTGGCTTCTTTGAATCTGACATTAAAGGTTGCCTGAACCTGATCAGGAGTCTTTATCAAAATGGACCATGGATGGTGTGGTAGGACTCCAATCCATCAGGGCTTCTTCCACACCTAGAATTAGCAAAACACAGCTTAGTGTGACAGGCAACGCTACCTATTTCTCCATTTAGACTCTGGACGATGGAGAAGGTGTCCGTCTACCTACTTTGTCCGCCTTGTGTGTTGAAATTCAAAACTTCAACCTTCAGCCGAGATGCGTTTCTCTTCAAAAGCCACAATTGTCAGAATGTCTCCATCTCTGCGATTGCACCGCCCCATTCTCCCTTTTGCTTTCTCCTGGGGAAACCTCCCAGTGTGTTTTTTAGGCAAACAACACAACATTGTAGGATTACATCCCTGGATTAAATAATGGGAAATCCACTTTGTGTGCAATCCCACTCAAGCGACGCCGGTCCGGGTTTTTCAAATCTCCCGGAGCTGCTTTCAGTTGGGGGTTTAATTTTCTGATGACAAAGGGTAGTCCTCAAGACTTTTGATGCCAAATCAAAAAAATTCAGAGCCATTTTTCAGTATTGCACCGAATAGGCTGGTCCATGTTTACAAAATCCCTTCTATTTCTAAAGTTCTGGCTTTGTTCTGCCAAATCTAATAATCTTTGCTGCCCTCATCTGGCAACGAATGAATTTCCCCCCTCTCTTTTAATATCGTAATTAGGCCGTGCAAGTCATCTCAACTTATAACCGTTCGTTTAGTGGTCGAAGTTACAACAGCACTGAAAAAAGTGAGTTGTGACCGTTTTTCACATTCACAAGTGTTGCAGCATCCCCAGGTCACATGATAAAAATTTTGCTTGGCAACTGGCATATACGTATGACTGTGGCGGTGTCCCAGGGTCACCCGATCACCCTCTGTGACCTTCCCATCCCAGTCCCAACAAACAAAAGACAATGGGGGAAGCCAGATTTGTTTAACAACTGCACAATTCACTTAGCAACCATGGCAGAAAAGATCGTAAAATAGGCCCAAACTCCCTTAACTAGTGCCTGGCGTAACAACGGCCCTTATGAGCTCAATTGTGGTTATAAGTCAAAGACTAATTGTGATCACACCCTGCAACTTTTCCCAACTCATTGGGGACTAAATTCTCAGAGGTTCCACCTTGGTCAACGCCGAATCTAAAAGGTTGATTTTTTTAATTATTATTATTTTTTTTTTGCAAGGAGATGCAAAGGGGGGTGGAGGGGGGAAATGTATTTTTAAATACCCCAAGCAAGAGAGAATAAATAACCCCTTGGGAATATGACTGGCTATGTGGCAGGTAGAGAAACTTTATTCATAGGCATGGTGGGGAGACTGGGCAGAGGGGAGGAAGTGAAAAATCTGCAAAATCTGGTGTGAAAGTTAACTAAAAGAAAGGAAAGGAAAGGAAAGGAAAAGAAAAGAAAAAAGAAAAAGGGAGCCATAAACCCACCTCAGCCAACAGAAGGAAATCAGAACAACAACGACGGTAATAATAATAATTAAAAATGCTTTTTGCTTCTCATGGAGAATTTGAAACTAATTCCACATCACATTGCTAGGAATGTTAGATGTCGCTTTCTTAACACGGCTGCAACTGGGGACCTGGGTCCGTTTCACCCCAGCATCCATTTGCACCCCTGAATTGCTGCTGTCCACAGCAACCCCGTCGGTCATAGAGGTCTGTGCGTCAACACCGCTGTCCACAGAGCGACCGAGACCAGAACCCCGCCGAGTCTGAGGGAGCTGTGAGGCCGGAAGTCAGAGGAAGACGAGGTACAGGAGCAGACTTCACTTTCTGATCGGCTTTCGTCGTGGTATCCCTGTTGGGAGCGTCCCCTGGTCCTGGAGCGCCCAGCTGGCTCTGGTGCATCGGCCTGCATGTCGCTGCACACCAGCCAGTCTTTTGCAATCGAGCGGGGATAGCCCGATTCGGCCTCCAGGTCACTGTCCGCAACTTTCCAGTATTCCTTGCCCTTGAAAAAGTAGGTGGCCCCTGGGAGAAGAGACCCAGAAAGAAGGACAGGGTCATGGTTCCGACAGATGAAACCCTTCAAAGAACTTCGAGGCATTGTTTACCCTAAAGAATCTTTATTCGGGTAGCACGGCATCAGCTAAGCCAAAATCTGAATTCCCCTCCCCTGAGCACATAGTATCAAAGCACAATTCCCTCCTCTCATTAACAGTCATAAATCACATTCTCCAATTAGTTTGAAATGCGGGCTTTCCCGCCAGTTCTTCAACCCGCCATTCCTTATCATCTCTTATTTCAAGCAACCTTGAATCGCACACGACTACTACGATCTTGTTATGTCTAACTAATTCTCATGCACATTCTTCCTTCCCCCCCCCAGTAGATGGGCCCAAATTGTGGTCATACGTCAAGGACCACCTGTATGTATATTGGTGTTCTGGCCTAATTGGGAGATGTGCTAAGCGTTCTCCTTACTTGCAGCAAAGCTTGGCTCAAAAGAAGCTCTCTGGGCGTCCAAACTCACCATCTGACCAGTGCGTGGCATCGTCCAGCTGGCTGGGGATGCCTTTCCACAGCCTGCTTTCTAAAGGATAACCCGCCTCCATTCTCTGCTGGTGGTCATCGTAGCACCAGTGGAGATCATCTTTGAAGAAATAGGTCTTGTCGTTCTGGGCCCAGGAAAAAGCTGCATCAATGCCTCCTAAGGGCAAGCCGAAATCCGAGATGGGCCGAGGGTAGCCTTCTTCAACGTTGTTGTCTTTGAACACCCAATAGCGGTCCCCTGGGGAGAAGTAAGAGGTAAGTAAGCAATCACTTCTCACTCCATTGGGCCAACTTTGTCCAATATGGCTACAGGTCAAGGATGGCCATCAGCTCACAGGGCATTAAGGAAATGAAAACAACCTTCCACACGAATCTCCAAGTAAGGAATGAAACAAACTTTTCAACCCAGCGGGGAAACCAAACGTTTGGGGAAAGGAGAGTCAACCAACGTAAAGCATGGCAGACGTTGCCTTCTACCTTTGAAGAATACGATCTTATGGTCGCGGGTCCTCTCGTACACCGCATCCACGCTGTCCAGGTTGAGAGGCAATCCCTTCCAGAAGCGATGGATCTGAGCTGGCTGAAGGGACACCAGGTGCTTGTTGCGAGTCAGTCGCCAAAAATACTTGCCTGGGTGGAGAAGATCCAGTTAGTAACAAGGGATGGAAAGCCTTGTTCATAAGGCAACCCAAAGTGAGGATTAGCACTCCACTAGACCTTCTGTGCAGAAGTGACTGGACCAGGGGTGTCCAACCTGGGTAACTTTAAGATGGGTGGACTTCAACTCCCAGAATTCCCCAGCCAGTTATAATGCCTGTGGAGGGCTGGGGAATTCTGGGAGTTGAAGTCCACCCATCTTAAGGTTGCCAAGGTTGAGCAACATTGGCTTAAAGCCTTGGTTAAACCAACCCATTGAGCTCCAGCAACCATAGAGTCTTATCTAGAGAAGCCCGACCCTGGGGGATTCTGGGAGTTGAAGTCCATCCATCTTAAGTTGCCAAGGTTGGACAGCCCTGGACTAGACCAAAAAGGTAGCGAAAAGGATGAAGTCTGTTCCCAGTGCTATAGAGAGTGATGTAGATCACTTGAGGACATTTACGGATCTCTGAAGAATTTCTGATATCTCAAAGGCAGAGCCTGCAA
This sequence comes from Crotalus tigris, assembly GCF_016545835.1. Classification (NCBI taxonomy): domain Eukaryota; kingdom Metazoa; phylum Chordata; class Lepidosauria; order Squamata; family Viperidae; genus Crotalus; species Crotalus tigris. The sequence continues at coordinate 330,384 of NW_024100631.1, read as the reverse complement.
GCCCAAATCTTCCCATAGCAAAAATACGTTTGGTAAGTTGAGGTAGCCCCCTCCAAATACATATTCAAGAGACAATCAGCCTTCTGCAGCTTTAGCAGCTGTGGACATTGTATTTACACTCTTGAGCAGTGGTTCTCAACCTGTGGGTCGGGACCCCATTTGGGGTCGAATGACCATTTCACGGGGGTCGCCAAACCACGCTGTCTGCCATTTTTTTCCCTTTTCCCTAGTTGTCCTACTCCCTCTTATTGGTGGCCACACCCACTTGGGGGTCACCACAACATGGGGAACTGTATTATGGGGTCACGGCATTAGAAAGGTTGAGAACCACTGCTCTTGAGGGACATTAAGCCCAGGCTGAAAAACAGAGGAGAATAGAGCAGAACTACTAACCCTGAAACATCTGCAGAATAGCTCAGATTTATATATATATATATGTAGGTCTTTGGTCATTTAGGTTTTCTCCCGCGTCAAATTGGAAGTGTCTTGGTGACGTTTCGACGAAGTCTCATTAGTCATCTTCAGGCTGGTGTTTTCGGCTTCATGCTTCTAGGAGCACGAAGCCGAAAACACCAGCCTGAAGATGACGAATAAGACTTCGTCGAAACGTCGCCAAGACTCTTCCAATTTGACGCGGGAGAAAACCCAAATGACCAAAGACCTACATACAAACACCCGTGAAAACCTCAGAAAATATATATATATATATATTAAACAATAAAATATACGAACACCAGGAAGTTACAAAACTATAAAAAGTTTTAATAAAACCAGAATATATATATATATATAAATTACCATTCTACAAATTCATGTCACTTTGCACTTCTTCCTTCCTTCGCTTTATTTGACATTGATCTATGGGGGAATAACACCCCATCCTCAGGAAGTGGGATTTATAAATCCTTGCGTTAACGGCTAAAAAGGGGAATGGGGGGGGGGAAGATGGAAGATGGAAGGAACCAGGAATCAAATCTGGTCTCTTTGCATCTTTACGAGAACTTCAGGCGATTAAATCAGCATCTTTTTTGCATCGGTAATGAAGCTTTTACCATGCTGTTGGGGTAAGGCTCGCTATTTAGTTTCCAATATCTTTGGGAGAGATGCCGGTTCTTTTTTAAGTGGCTTCTTCTGCTAAACGATCATTTAGAAGCTCAAAAGTTCAAAAGCGCTCCAGAAGCTCATTTGACAGGATGGAGAGCTGCATGAGTTAGGAGGAGGTGGGAGATGACATGAGCTTTGCATACCACCAACACTTTCAGGTTTCGTCCATGGCAGCACTAAGCTGGGGTGAGAAATTCCTGCCCTGTTGGCCTGAAAAGGTGAAACTGGTCAACATTAACCAGGGGTGGGATTTGGGGGAAAGAATGATTACAAGGCTGAAATCGGGAAGCTGAATTTAGCAGAGGTTGACATCCCTCGTGTCTGTGAGGTCCCAGATAGTCTCTGAGCTTGGTGGTTTCCTTGCAGACATTTCATGACCCAAGGAGGCAACTTCATCAGTGCTAAAAGGGTTTGCTTGAGGACTGATGATGTAACCTGGTTTGGTCATGAAACGTCTGCAAGGAAACCACCAAGCTCAGAGAGCATCAAGGACTCTACAGTCCTCCACCAAGCTCAGAGAGCATCAAGGACTCTACAGTCCTCCTCCTCCTCCTCCTCCTCCTCCTCCTCTCCAGAAATACATTCCCTTCTAGCACTGGTGATGTAACCTAGTTTGGTTATGAAACATCTGCAAGGAAACCACCAAGCTCAGAGAGCATCAAGGACTCTACAGTCCTCCTCCTCCTCCTCCTTTTTTCCTCCTCCTCCTCCTCCTCCTCCTCCTCCTCCTCCTCCTCCTCCTCCTCCTCCTCCTTTTTTCCTCCTCCTCCTCCTCCTCCTCCTCCTCCTCCTCCTCCTCCTCCTCCTCCTCACTCCAGAAACGCCATTCCCTTCTAGCACTGATGATGTAACCTAGTTTGGTCATGAAACGTCTGCAAGGAAACCACCGAGCTCATGGACCACCAAGGACCCCACCGTTCAACCCGTTGACTCTGTTTGTCATAAGGTGGCCAAAGAGGTTCCCATGACCCTGTGACAATGCAACCACCCCAAATACAGTACATGTCAGTTGCCAAGCCTCTGAATTTTGATCACATGACCACGGGGATGCTGGAACGGTCGTGAGTGCAAAATGGCCACAAGTCCCTTCTTTTTTCCATTGCTGTGGTAGCTATGAACGCTCACTAAGTGGACAGTTATAAGGTGAGGACTACCTGTCTATCTGCCCTGCCTGAACCTCAGCTCACCTCTGAAGAAGAAAACCTCTCCACGGATCTGGGCCACGGCGTCGAAGTGTGTGCTGCATCTATTTGGCACGTCTCTTCTAAACCTGATGAAAAGGAGGAGATTCAATCAATCAATCAATCAATCAATCAATCCATTTATTACAGCCGAAGGCCAACACATAAATAAAACAAAACTAAACCGAACCAACACAAGAGGACACAGCAATATATTACAGTCAATGATGTAATCAATTAGTGACCAAGGTCTGTCTAGTTCAGTGGTTCTCAACCTTTTTAATGCCGCGACCCCCAACTGGTCGTAAGTCGGGGACTACTCAACCGGTCATAAGTCGAGGACTACTCAACTGGTGCAGCGCCGTTTGCAGAATGGGACTTTTGGCGGGCTCAGCAGGGCAGAGACAGCCTGGACAATCCCCACTGCTGCTGCATGGAATCTAGCCACCTGCACTGTGATCACCTCCTGCTCGTCCTTAAGCAGCCACTGGAGATAAATATTTTCTGAAGGACCGGGATACCGATCAATCAAGCCGAGGTGGCGCAGCAGTTAGAGTGCACTACTACAGGCCACTTTAGCTGACTGTGTTCAGCAGGTCAGCGGTTCAAATCTCACCGGCTCAAGGTTGACTCAGCCTTCCATCCTTCCGGGGTAGGTAAAATGAGGACCCAGTTTGTTGGGGGCAATGTAAATATATATATATACATTGCTTACTGGTGTACACCGCTTAGAGAGTGCTCGCACTTAAAGCGGTATATAAGTCTCATAAATAAATAAATAAATTATGGGAGGATATGGTTTTTCTGAATAGTTCTATAGAAGGAACATCGAAGGAGCAGGTGTCCAGTGGTCTCCACCTCTCCTGAGCCACAGGAGCAGAGTCTTTCAGCCAATGGTGTCTTTTTATACTTGCCGTACAGGACGGCCGATGGAAACGCAAAAGGAGGAGATTAAAAATAAGTCAAATAAACAAAGCCACCATCCTCCACTCACCCCTGCCTGGCCAAATCTACCTTTGGGCTCAAGCTCAAAATTAAACTCTTTTCATTCTTGCCAATTTCAACACTGGAGATCTGTTCTTCAATCCCATAATATCCACTGTTTCTGAGGACGTCTGACAGAGGACATCTCTTGACAGCGGCGCCCGATCCGCAAATCCAGATACTTTCTGCTCCAAATGAAAGAGATGGTATCTGGGGTTGGGATGGCGGAACATCTATTCTGCTCGCTCGTAACCCACATTTCACCCGATCTTAATTCAACGGTCCTTTCAGCTTCTACTCCTTCCCAAAGAAATTGGGGATGTACAGTTTAGCTTACGGCACAGTGGAGTGATTCTCGGGGAAATCTGGCAACATGGGATGGTTATCTGCATTCGATATTTCAGGTTTCGCCGTCGGAGACACGGATTCTCTGACTCCTGCAAAGGAAAAACCAGGACGGATGAAAGCAAAGTGGGCTTCAAGGAGATCGTTCAAGTCAACGTTTCCAGAGACAGCATCTTCTAAGATCCCATCATCATATCCTCCACCATGTTCCCTTAGGCCAGGGGTCCCCAACCCCCGGTCCGTGGACTGGTACCGGGCTGTGGCATGCCAGCAACCGGTCTGCACAAACAAGCAAAGCCCCATCCGTGGGATGCGGGCAGCACAACAAAACCACGTCATTAATATGAGTCAGTTTAAACAAGGGTCTGAATTTTGACCACGTGACCCGGGGGATGCTGCAACGGCCCTAAGTGTGAAAAAAAAAAGATCCTAAGCACTGTTGCCATTTTCATCGGTCACTAAACAAACGGTTGTAAGTCGGGGACTACCTGTAATGGCTTTTTAGTTTTTTTTTTAAAAAAAAAATAATAAAATATGAACTCTCGTCCGATTAGCTGGGAGAATCCTGACACGCACCATAGAGCTGCCAAATCCGAACTTTATCTTCATAGGGCAAGTCATATTTCAGGGGGTCTCCCACCGGCCCCTGGTAGTACGGCCTCATGATTGACTCTGTAGCAGAGATGTGGGCTAAGCCGATAGCGTGGCCAAATTCGTGGACTGCCACAGCAAACAAATCCATCCCCTCGGTATCTGAAATGAAGAGGGAAGACCCACGCAGATTATTGCCTAAGTGGGGAGCTTCTAACTTTTCCTTAGGTTCTCCTGCAAGTGTAAAAATAAAAAAAAATACCCGTTAATCCACCATAAGACAGTTTTAGGCAGGCTGAACATGTTGGTTTAAGGCAGTGTAATGTAAGGACCCAGCCCACTTTGCATCTTAAGAAGACAGAACTCTTGGAATAGTTCTTCCAACAGGCATCCTTTATTAAGAGAAAATGGTTGCAGGCGTTCTAGAAAAGGACTTGGGGTCCAAGCTCTCCCATTCAAGGTTTTAAGGGGTTCCCCAGTAGCCCCACCCAATCACCCCCTTCTTCCAGCGACAGTCTCAGGCATTACACTCCCACCCCCTTTTCCTTACTGCCGGCTGGAGGGAGACTTCAGAGAGGAGTACATGAAAGGTAATAGCCCCATTGTTATGGTTAGCCCTTTCGGTGATACACACATCCAGTTCCTTTCTTCAGAGAAAACTACATGAAAGGTAATAGCCCCATTGTTATGGTTATACATATTTTGGTAATACACACATTCAGTTCCTTTGAAGTGCACTGAAGGAAGTGAGGGCCATAAAGCCCCTTTGTTCACCCCCCCTCCCCTTCACCGTATGACAGAATCCATAGAAGGCAGAAATGGGGTTTTCTATAATTAATAACTAGAGATGAAATATAATTGGATTCTGACAGTTTCTCAACCTTGACCATTTTAAGGCATGAGGACTTCAACTTCAACTCCCAAGGCTGGCTGTGGAATTCTGGGAGTTGAAGTCCACATGCCTTAAAATTGTCAAGGTTGAGAAACACTGGCTTAAGGTATGCCTGACGGTTGCTTACTATGGTTGACTGGTAGAAAGTCATCCTTCGCTGTAGGTGGACTCAACTCTCCTGCTATTGTGGTGCAATGTCTTCTTAAGTTCAACCCCAATGATTGAGTCAACTCTTCTGCAACTCCGGCCTGGCTTTGTTGTCTAGATCAGAGGTCCCCAACCTTTTGGGCACCAGGGACCGGTTCCGTGGAGAGAGGTTTTTCCACGGGCCGGAGGGTGCGTATTTTTGTGTGCTGCCTGCATCCCACGGATGGGGCTTTGCTTGTTTGTGTGGACCAGTTGCTGACATGCTGTGGCTCAGTACTGGTCCACGGACTGGGGGTTGGGGACCCCTGTTCTAGATGTGGATGGTGCAATATCTAGACCTTTTTGTTAATCCTATGGTATCTCCATGGTTGTATATCTTTAGACTATCTTCCTTTGGACTTATTCTTACTCTATCATTCCCCCATTCTTCACATTGGTGCCTATGAAGGCATGCAAAACCATCCTTTACAAATTGGAACCTACAAGAACATAGAATGATAGGGCTGGAAGGGACCTTGGAGGTCTTCTAATCCAACCCCCTACTCAAGCAGGAAACCCCATACCATTCCAGACCATTTCCAGCTGCCAAAAAAGGCCAACACAGTGCTGGGCTGCATTAACAGAGGGATAGAATCAAGATCACGTGAAGTGTTAATACCACTTTACAAGGCCTTGGTGAGGCCACATTCAGAGTACTGCATCCAGTTTTGGTCACCACAATGTAAAAAAGATGTTGAGACTCTAGAAAGAGTGCAGAGAAGAGCAACAAAGATGATTAGGGGACTGGAGGCTAAAACATATAAGGAACGGCTGCTGGAATAGGGTATGTCTAGTCTAATGAAGAGAAGGACGTGGGGGGACAGATAGCAGTCTTCCAGTATCTCAGGGGCTGCCCCAAAGAAGAGGGAGTCAAGCTATTCTCCAAAGCCCCTGAAGGTAGGACAAGAAGCAATGGATGGAAACTAATCAAGGAGAGAAGCAACCTAGAACTAAGGAGAAACTTCCTGACAGTGAGAACAATCAACCAGTGGAACAACCTGCCTCAGAAGTGGTGAATGCTCCAACACTGGAAGTTTTTAAGAAGAGACTGAACAGCCATTTGTCCGAAATGGTATGGGGTTACCTGCCTGAGCAGGGGGTTGGACTGGATGACCTCCACGGTTGTTGTTGTTGTTGTCGTCGTCATCATCATCATCATCATCATCATCATTATTATATGGTTGTCCAATCTCTTCTTAAAAGCCTCACCACTGGAGCACCTACAACTTCTGGAGGCAAGCTGTTCCACTGATTAATTGTTTTCACTGTCAGGAAATCCCTCCTTAGTTCTAGGCTGCTTCTCTCCTAAGTTTCCATCCATTACTTCTTGTCCCGCCTTCAGATGACTTTGAAGAATATGTCGACCCCTTCTTCTCTGTGACAGCTCCTCAAGTACTGGAAGACTGCTATCATGTCACCCCTAGTCCTTCTCTTCACTAGACTAGACGTGTGGTTTCAAACCCTTTGGTCCTTTTTCTGCCCCACATACCTGATGACCGGAAAGTCCAATATTCATCATCATCAAAGTGAGTGTCTCCAGCGGTATGATGTTCTCCTGGGAAGAAAGCGTGGGCTACCGTGCCGCCCGGGCCATCAAAGGGATAGTCGTCATTGTGATCGGTTTTGGAGAAGTCAATCTGGATGTCCGCATTGTTACCGGCCACTTCGTGGAAATTTAGAGGCGTGATGTCACTCCACACCTTCAAGGCGTAGTACATGAGGGCGCGAACTGTGTCGTGGCCCAGATGGGAGTCTTTGGGGAACGTTCGAACTCTGAAAGAGAGTTAAGGATCAAAAAATAACTCTTCCTTTCAACCACCATGACACATCGCTGGTCTTTCTTAGCTTGTGGTCCTGCAACACCCAGCAGAATTGAATTTTTTTTTTAAAAAAAAGCACCTTAGCTAAGAATTTTGAGAACCATCGTTTCAACGTTCCTGGGGGAGGGGGCATTAAGGACACCGTGCTTATTTAACTCCATTACATTCTTTACGGCTTACAGCAAAAAAAAAAAAAAAAAAAAAAGCAATAAAACCAGACAACGAAATTATTTAAAAATGAAGCAGGCTGCCTGGTTCAAGACAGCGGAGCTGATCAATAAAGCAAATTTTAAGTCATTTGTTTAAAGCTGTGCATCTGTCAGCCTCGATAAAGCAGTCTATGTATCGTATGCCGCATTTCCGCAGAGAGCGTCTCGTACAGCGAGAAAAAAAAAATGGATCTGCTTATCTAGAGCAGGCCCAGCTCAAGTACAGTTCACGGAAGCGGAGAGCAGTGGCTGTTTTTTTTTAAAAAATCTGTCCAGAGCTGGTGTTTTATTCCCTGTCTCCAAGAGCATGCTTGCGACATGATTTAATGAAAAAGTAATTTGTTTTTGTGAGCAGAGCTGGACTCTCAACAGTTGCCATAAACCACTGGAAAAACCAATCACCCTCACTTCGCAGATAATACAACATTATGAGCTTAGTTTCAGAGACTGACTGCTTTTTGGAAATACTATGATTCTCCCTCCCTCCCTCCCTCCCTCCCTCCCTCCCTTCCTTCCTTCCCTCTTTCCCTCCCTCCTTCCCCTTTCCTTTCCTCTCCTCTCCTCCCTTCCTCTCTCCTTCTTTCCTCCCTCCCTCTCTTCATCTCCTTCCTTCCTCCCTCCCTCCCTCCCCTTCATTTCTTTCTTTCTTTCTTTCTTTCTTTCTTTCTTTCTTTCTTTCTTTCTTTCTTTCTTTTTCTTTCTTTTCTTTCCTCCTTCCCTCCCTTCATCTCCTTTCTTCCTCCCTCTCTTCCTCCCTCATTTCTTTCTTTCTTTCTTTCTTTCTTTCTTTTATTTCCTTCCTTCCTCCCTCCTTCCTTTCTTTCCTTTCCTCTCCCTCCCTCCCTCCTCCCTCCCTCCCTCCCTTTTCTTCTTTCTTTCTTTCTTTCTTTCTTTCTTTCTTTCTTTTATTTCCTTCCTTCCTCCCTCCTTCCTTTCTTTCCTTTCCTCTCCCTCCCTCCCTCCTCCCTCCCTCCCTCCCTTTTCTTCTTTCTTTCTTTCTTTCTTTCTTTCTTTCTTTCTTTCTTTCTTTCTTTCTTTTCTTTCCTTCCTCCTTCCTTTCTTTCCTTTCCTCTCCTCTCCCTCCCTTCCTCCTCCCTCCCTCCCTCCCTCCCTTTTCTTTCTTTCTTTCTTTCTTTCTTTCTTTCTTTCTTTCTTTCTTTCTTTCTTTCTTTCTTCCTTCCTTCCTTCCTTCCTTCCTTCCTTCCTTCCTTCTTTCCTTTCCTTTCCTTTCCTTTCCTTTCCTGCTGGCTCCTGTAAGGTTGAAGGCTGAAAGACAGCGAGGTGACGCAAAACGGTCCCCAGCAGGACTTGGAGCAATGGGGATGGCCCACTCTCCCTGCTGCTGCTCAATGGTGCTGCTGCAGCTTCCTGATAAAACCGGAGTGGGAAGGGGCTGATTTTGGAGGCCGGACGCTTTTAATCTGGCCCTCCCAAGAGAGAGAGACATTCATTTCCAAGTTGGCACCGTAGGTGTTCGCCCAAAGCCAAGTGGGGAAATTCATCAGTTCAGAGTGTAAATGAATGAACCTTCGCTGCATGCCCAGAAGGCAATAAATGGGCCGTTATCTCGGAGTACATTCTCCTTTCAGCTTTGGCACCTGCAAAGGTCTTCTTCCTGTCCACTGAGCCCGGCCAGACATCCGCCTCCATAAAATAAGACCTAGCTGCAGGCGCTGCTTTATTAATTGATTGCATTTTTAACCTCCTTACGTCCTGCCGGATCCAGACGGGTACCTGAAGCAGGAGAGGAAATAATTCAGAAGGAACGGGCAACGAGGGTGAACTTTCTTGCCTTCATCTCCCCACCGGGCCTCAACAGAGTACACCTGTCCAGATGTGGGTGCAGCTGGAAGGGGCGGCTACGGCCGGTTCGAGGTTCTCAACTCCACCGTCGCTGCTTGGGGACTCAAAATCATTTCCCGAGAGGCAGACAAGAGGCCTTCCTTCTTTCCCTCCAGGACGCCAGGGAAGAGGGCAAGTCGGGAAACAAACCGAGTAAGGTCAAAGGGGCAGACCCAGAAGAAGACGGAGGGAGGATATGTCAAAGACAGGCTACAACTCCGTGAAATAAGAATGGTGGAGGCGTCCAGAAGATCAAGAGCCAGAACTTTGTATCTCTCCGGGCTCCCGAAATAGTAAAAGAAGGAGGAAGGAGGAGGAGGAGGGGGAGGAGGAGGCAACAAACAAACAACTGCATCAAAGGACAATGGTTGAAGGGTCCAGAAGATCAAGAGCCAAAACTTTGCGTCTATCTCAACATCCGAAACAGTAAAAGAAGAAGGAAGGAGGAGGAGGGGAGGAGGAGGAGAAGGAGGGGGGAGGAGAGAGGAAGAGGAGGAGGGGAGGGGAGGAGGAAGAGGAGAAGGAGGGGAGGAAGGGGAGGGGGAGGACAGGAGGTGGAGGAGGAGGGGAAGAGGAAGAGGAGGAGGAGGGAGGAGGGGAGTGGAGGAAAAGGAGGAGGAGAGAGAAGGAGGGGAGGGGAGGAGGAGTGGGAGGGGGAGGAAGAGGAAGAGGGGAGGAAGAGGAGAAGGAGAGGAGGAAGGGGAGGAGGAGGACGGGAGGAGGAGGAAGAGAAGGAAGGCAGGAGGAAGAGGAGGAGGAGGGGAGGAGGACAGAAGGAGGAGGAGGGGAGGAGGAGGAAGAGGAAGAGGAGGAGAAGGAAGGCAGGAGGAAGAGGAGGAAGGAAGGAGGGGAGGAGGAGGAGGGGAGGAGGAAGAAGAGGAAAAGGAGGAGAGAGGAAGAGGAGGAGGGGAGGAGGAGCAGGGAAGAGGAAGAGGAGGGGAGGAGGAAGAGGAGGAGGGAGAGAGGGAGGAGGAAAAAGAGGATGGGAGGAGAAAGAGGAAGAGGAGAAGGAGGAAGGAGGAGAGAGGAAGAGGAGGAAGAGGAGAAGGAAGGCAGGAGGAAGAGGGGGAGGAGGAAGAGGAGGAAGGAAGAAGGAGGGGAGGAAGACGGGAAACAAACAAGTAGTAGGCCCTTCCTCTCACTCTTACTCTTTGCTCCATTTTCATCGAACCAACCTCAACAACACCAACAACCTCGGCAGCAGCTACTGGCTCAGTTGCTGACCTTGAAAGGGCTCAACACAACTGGATCGTAGCCATCTGGTTGACCTTCAACAGCTGGCCGTAAAACCCTTGAGAAGAGCTACAGAATCCAAGATCTTGGAATCCGGAGCTTCTCAGTTCTCCACGAAGAAGAGTTCTGCTTCTTCTCACTTCAGCTCCAACGGATGGCTGTAGCCCCTGTCTTTGGGGTGCAGCCTTTGGAGAAGAGGCTCCTTCTGCAAGACCTTTTGAAAAGCTAGGAGGCTGCTGCTCGGGAACCCAGCGGCATAAATCCTAGGGCTGGAAGGGGCCTCGGGGGTCTTCCAGTCCAACCCTTTGCCTGGCACCTTCTGGCATCTTGGACAAACGGGCTGTCCAATTTTTTCTGGAAGACCTCCATCGATGGAGCAGTAGCCCGAGGACTCTTCAAGAGGGCTTCCACCACGCTCTCTTTTCTTACGCCCTTCTTGGTCGTTGCCATCAACCTCCACAAACTCCCACACGGGGCCGTAGGGGGCGCTCTGGCCACATCGCTGAATTTGGATGAGTCGCTAAGGTCAAGAGAAGCCAACTGGAGAACTTGTTCATCATGCAAAATTCTCTCTGGGGGAGGGGGGAGAGAAATCTCTCCAGTTCACGTTGATCTTAAGAGTCCTAGAGAGGGAATAAATCACGCCCGGTGCCCAAATGGATCTTTTTCCTACATGATCCGCCTTCAGATCGGAAGACCTCGGTGGCAAGGGAGCGGTATTTAAGAGGGTTTCGTGAAAGGGCAAACGACCAAAGTGCTGCTGAGGTCTGGACCTTGTGAGTCATAACCCGTCTTGTGAAAACACCCACTTCTATTTTCCCCAGCCTAATTCCTAGATCTTTCTACTTTCTGTCTTCAATGTTGACAGCTTTATTTGGTATTTTTGGGAAACTGCAAAGTCTGGATTCATTTGCCAATTGGAACAAGAATCTAGTCAACTAATAGTCAGCACTAAATTGGCACTAGATAACACTTAATGGAATTCAAGAGCGGTTGGACTTAAGGCTGCTTGTGGGAACGTGACAACTCCAGGCTGATTCCTCTCCTGACTCCACCCCAGATTCTATCTCTGTCTCCTAGATGTAGCACCCAAATCAATAAGATGCATTAACAGAATAATAGAAGAATAACAGATGAATAATAGAGTTGGAGGTATAGTGAATAGGGACCATGGAGGTCTTCTAGTCCAGCTCCCTGCTCAAGCAGGAGAACCTATACCATTTCAGACAAGTGATTGTCTAGTCTCTTCTTAAAAACCTCCAGTGATGGAGCGCCCACGATTTCTTGGGGCAAGCTGTTCCTCTGATTAATTGTCCTCACCGTTAGGAAGTTTCTCCTTAATTCCTGGTGGTTTCTCTCCTTGATTAGTTTCTTGTCCTGCCTTCAGGTGCTTTGGAGAATAATTTGACCCCCTCTTCTTTGTGGCAGCCCCTCAAATAATGGAAGAGACCTTGGAGGTCTTCTAGTCCAACCCCTTATTCAAGCAAGAAACCCTATACCATTTCTGACAAATGGCTGTCCAATCTCTTCTTAAAAACCTCCAGTGCTGAAGCATCCCCAATTTCTGGAGGCAAGCTGTTCCACTGGTTAATTGTTCTAACTGTCAGTTCTCTCCTTGGTTAGTTTCCATCCGTTGCTTCTTGTCCTGCCTTCAGGGGCTTTGGAGAATAGCTTGACTCCCTCTTCTTTGGGGTAGACCCTGAGATATTGGAACCCTGCTGTCATGTCACCTCTCGTCCTTCTCTTCATTCAACTAGGCATGCCCAACATTTGTCCGGCACAAAGATGATCAAGGGACTGGAGGCTAAAGCATATAAGGAACGGCTGCTGGAATTGGGTATGTCTAGTTTAATGAAGAGAAGGACGAGGGGGGACAGGATAGCAGCCTTCCAATATCTCAGGGGCTGTCACAGAGAAGAGGGAGTCAAGCTATTCTCCAAAGCCCCTGAAGGCAGGACAAGAAGCAATGGATGGAAACCAATCAAGGAGAGAAGCAACCTAGAACTAAGGAGAAACTTCCTGACAGTGAGAACAATTAACCAGTGGAACAACCTGCCTCCGGAAGCAGTGAATGCTCCCACACTGGAAATTTTTAAGAAAAGACTGGACAGCCATTTGTCCGAAATGGTATAGGGTTTCCTGCCTGAGCAGGGGGTTGGACTAGATGACTTCCAAGATCCCTTCCAACTTTACTATTATTATTATTATTATCTCCCAAAACCACAGTGCTGACCAATCCTCTCCAAATCACGATTGGTAACCCTACAAAGCAAACTCACCAAATAACCCAACCAGCTAGAGCTCTGTTTTGGACCGCAAGCCAACCAAAGCTTTTTCTGGAGGTTTAAGGGGTCAGGAAACCTCACCACCTTCACATTATAATGGAAGCCACATTTGAGAGCGTTTGCATCCAACATTTGTTAAATGGCGTCTTTGGGGTCAGGTGATGACACTATCCTCCCTGAAAAGAGCTCCCATCGTCACTCACCGAAAGGGCAGCGATGGCATGAATGATTTCATTTCCTACCTCCAGGATAAATTCCTTTTCTTCCACTTGTTAGCTCCTTGGGTATATCGTTTCTTCCTCGACTTTGCTTCTGCAAGATCCGGCAAAGAGCAGCGTGGTGTCTTCATCAGTTTGAAGGTGGCTTCGTCTACAGATTCCCCCCCAAAGACCCCAAAAGAAAGAAAAGTGGGTCTTCCTCAATTCATACAGACACGTTCATAACATCCCACCTGGGATTTTTTTTAAAAAACAAACTTATACTAACGTAACAGTAGAAGCCTTTGAGATGTTTTATTAGATGGAGGACCCATCATTTCTGGAAGTAAGTGGTTCCACGGATTAATTGTTCTCCCTGGTTCTAGGTTGCTCCTCTCCTTGATGAACTGCAACCTGTCCTGTCCCCAGGGGCTTGGAGAATAGGTTGACTCCCTCTTCTTAGTGATAGCTCCTCAAAAAGTTGAAGACTGCTATCATGTCCCCCCTAGTCTTTCTCTTTGTTAGGCTAGATATACCTAGAACCTGTAACCATTCATCATATGCTTTAGTTTCTAGTTTTCGTTAAGTCATCCCTTTCCCCCCTCCCATTTTCAAAAGGGGGAAAAAATAAATATCTGCTCAACTTGGTTGCAGTAGCAACCAAAAAAGATAACATAATCCTGGGTTGTTTAAACAGAGGCATCGAATCAAGATCACGCAAAGTATTAGTACCGCTTTATAAAACCCTAGTAAGGCCACACCTGGAATACTGCAGCCAGCTTTGGTCACCATATCACAAAAAAGAGGTTGAGAGTTTGAAAAAAAATCAGAGAAGAGCAACTAAGATGATCCAAGGCCTGGAGACTAAAACAGACGAAGAACGGCTGCAGGACTTGGGTTTGGCTTGTCTAAAGAAAAGAAGAAATAGGGGAGGCAGGATAGCAGTCTTCCAGTATCTGAGGGGCTGCCCCAAAGAGGAGGGGGTCACATTATTCACCAAAGCACCAGAGGGAAGGACGAGAAATAACAGTTGGAAATTGATCAAAGAGAGAAACAACCTGGAATTAAGGAGAAACTTCCTAACGGCGAGGACAATTAACCAGTGGAACAGCTTGCCACCAGAAATCGTGGGTGCTCCATCACTGGATTTTTAAGAGGAGACTGGACATTCACCTGTCTGAGATGGTGTAGGTTCTCCTGCTTGAGCAGGGGGCTGGACTAGAAGACCTCCAAAGTCCCTTCCAGCTCTATTCTATTCTTTGGTCCTTCCAAGCCTCCTCTATCCCTCACCAGCTAAACTCCTTGGAAACCAAAGAACCCTTTTTTGTCTGCAGCGAGAGAGAAAATATAAAATAAAAAAACTCAGGGATGGCAAAGCAATCCAGAGAGCTTCTCTTGAGATCGGCTCTGCTGTTCTTTCAAAAAAAAAAGAAAAAAAGGAACCAAAACTGGAAAAAGAAAAAAGAGAGAGAAAAAAACAACTTTTGCAATATGTTCTTTCTATTAGCCTTTGCAAAGGGGAGAAAGCGCACGCTCGATTTTTGAACGATAAGTGGCGTGCCTTTTCAACACTTGGAGTGGATGCATTGGAGGGGGAAAAAAAATGAATTTAAAAAAAGAATAAAAATAAAGACAAGCCGTTCTTCATTTGGCCCCCAGGCAACCCGGAGCATCTAATAAGATGGGAAAGGAAAAGAAAGAAAATAATAATAATAATAATAATTACATCTCCTTAATTAAGAAGCAAGGCGAGAGAGCTGCTAGGAAGCTGAAGCAAAGAGCTTTCAACGGCACTGCCAGGAACGGGGCAGGGGCTGCGGAGTCCCTAAACAGCCAATCAGCAATCCCATCCTCCTGGTTTCCAAAAGGGGGGGCTTTCTAATGAGCAGAAGGCTGCCGGAGGGCAGAGGATGGTCCAGGAGATGGAAAAGCAGGCCAGTTTTATCAGCCGGGCAACGCGGATTCTTGAGGTTGATTCAGGGAAGGGAGGGATCTTATATAAGAAGCGGTTTTCCTTTGCTTGGTGCTGTCTGAGCTTGGTAGGTTTTTTTTTTTTTAATGATGTTTCATAACCCAGCTAGGTAACATCATCAGTGCTAGAAGGGAGGGGGCATTGTGGAGAGGAGGAGGAGGAGGAGGAGCAGGAAGAGGAGGAGGAGGAAAGTTTGAGGTCCTTGATGGTCTCTGAGCTTGGCTGTTTGCTTGCAGACATTTCATGACCCAACTTGGTAATGTCATCTATGCTAGAAGGGACAGGGAATTGGAGGAGGAGGAGGAGGAGGAAGAGGAGGAGGAAGAGGAGGAGGAGGAGGAGGAAGAGGAGGAAAGTTTGAGGTCCTTGATGGTCTCTGAGCTTGGCTGGTTGCTTGCAGACATTTCATGACCCAACTAGGTAATGTCATCAGTTCTAGAAAGAATGGGGGGGTTATGGAGGAGGAGGAGGAGGAGGAAGAAGAAGAGGAAGAAGAAGAAGAAGAAGAAGAGGAAGAAGAAGAAGAAGAAGAAGAAGAAGAAGAAGAAGAAGAAGAAGAAGAAGAAGAAGAAGAAGAAGAAGAAGAAGAAGAAGAAGAAGAAGAAGAAGAAGAAGAAGAAGAAGAAGAAAGTTTGAGGTCCTTGATGGTCTCTGAGCTTGGCTGTTTGCTTGCAGACATTTCATGACCCAACTAGATAACGTCATCAGTGCTGGAAGGGAGTGAGGTTTGCAGGGAGGAGGAGCAGGAGCAGGAGCAGGAGGATTGGGAGATCCTCTGAGCTGGGCGGCTTTCTTGCAGACATTTCATTACTGAAGTAGGTAACATCATCAGTGTTAGCATGACCTAGTTGGTTTATGAAATGTGTGCAAGAAAACAAAGCAATCTCAGAGACCCCCGAGGGCTCCAGGGGTCTCAGTCCGTTGCAACTTAAGGGCTGGAGAAAACGCTGGAGGATTTGAATCGGGAGAGTTGTATAATTAGTAAACTTAAATCGATTATGTTTAATATGTTTGCATAATCCTGTATTTTGCTCTGGGAAGTCGGGGGGGAGGGGGCTGAGGGGGGTGGATGGGTCGAAGTTTAAGCACTTCAGATAAATTAGAAATAGTTTTACTGTATATAATATTAATGTTTCAATTTGGAGAGAGGAATTGCTCGGGCATTCCCCCTGGACCGCATCCGGAGCGAGAAGGTAGAAGAAGGGGAGAAGTAAGCAGGAAGGTGGAGGAGAGGGGGAGAGTGAGGAAGAGGAAGAAGAGGGAAAGAGGCAAGTTGATTGGGGGGTGGATGCGGTTTTTGGGGGGAAATGGGTGGGCAATACCGAAAGTGGTGTGTATCAATTTCTTTTATTTTTTTATCTGAAGTATTTTTAAGATTGTAATGTATTGTAAAATTGAAAATAAATATATATATATATATATGAAGGTCTTTGGTTGTTCGGGTTTTCTCCCGCGTAAAATTGGAAGTGTCTTGGCGACGTTTTGACGAAGTCCCATTCGTCATCTTCAGGCTGGTGTTTTTGGCTTCGTACTTTGAGCAGCAAGTACGAAGCCGAAAACACCAGCCTGAAGATGACGAACGGGACTTCGTCGAAACGTCGCCAAGACACTTCCAATTTTAAGCTATTTCGAGTTCCGTTAACTCTCTTCAGCCAGACTTACTCTTCTGAGATTCGAACCTGGGCTTATCTGCATGTTAGGCAGTTGTTATAACCTCTAAGCCACAGGTTCTCTCCCACTCTGTTAGCTATCAGGAGAGAGACAGGAGGAGGAGATTTTTACCTTGAATGTACACCCTGTCAGCCCAAATATGGGAGAAAGAAATCTTCTTTCTTTTTCTATATAAAAAAAAAGAACAGTGTCCTTGAATCTCTCGCTTTACGCCTCCCATTTCTGAGATTGCGCTGGGAAAGCCCAAAAGGCATCCGTGAATTATGGCCCCGTCCTTCAAGTCTAGAAAGTCTCCAGCACAAAATGTTCTCCCCTGAAGATACTGGAGACTTGTCCCGTGATGTCTGCATCAAAGCGGTAGCCTTTCCCTGAGGGCATAGCAATGGAACTACTTCCCCCCTCCCCGTTCCTGGTCCTTCACTGACCTAGAACGCCGGTGGCTTCAAGTCCTCCAAACTGTTGCATCACCATGATGGCTTTGGTGAGCTCTTCTTGGGTCTGCAACTGTCCTGTGATGGGATCCGCTGGGGGCAGGTAGCCAAACTTGGTCAGCCAATCCTATTGGAAAAGGAAAGGAGGGAGGAAGAAAGAAGTGGATTCAGAAAAGGCCGAAGTCTCTGATTCTGCTTCATCTACAATACAATACAATACAATACAATACAATACAATACAATACAATGCAATGCAATGCAATACAATGCAATACAATGCAATGCAATATATTACAATACAATACAATGCAATGCAATACAATACAATTTATTACAATGCAATGCAATGCAATGCAATGCAATACAATACAATATATTACAATACAATACAATACAATGCAATGCAATACAATACAATTTATTACAATGCAATGCAATGCAATGCAATACAGTACAATACAATAACAGAGCTGGAAGGCACTTCGGAAGTCATCTAGTCCAACCCCCTGCTCAGGCAGGAAACCCTATACCATTTCAGACAAATGGCTGTCCAATCTCTTCTTAAAAACTTCCAGTGTTGGAGCATTCACTGCATCTGGAGGCAGGTTGTTCCACTGGTTAATTGTTCTAACTGTCAGAAAGTTTCTCCTTAGTTCTAGGTTGCTTCTCTTCTTGATTAGTTTGCATCCGCTGCTTCTTGTCCTGCCTTCAGGTGCTTTGAAGAATAGCTTGACTCCCTCTTCTTTGTGGCAACCCCTGAGATACTATCATGTCACCCCTGATTCTCCTGTTCATTAGATTAGACATCCCCAGTTCCAGCAACCGTTCCTTATATGTTTTAGCCTCCAATTCCCTAATCATCCTTGTTGCTCTTCTCTGTACTCTTTCTAGAGTCTTATCATCTTTTTTGCATCGTGGTGACCAAAACTGGATGCCATATTCCAAGTGTGGCCTTACCAAGGATTCATCTAGAACACAGAATAATACAAGGGACCTAGGAACTATTCTAGTCCAACCCCCTGCTCAAGCAGAACAAAATAGAATAGAATAACAGAGTTGGAAGCGACCTTGGAGGTCATCTAGTCCAACCCCCTGCTCAGGCAGGAAGCCCTATACCATTTCAGATAAATGGATGTCCAATCTCTTCTTAAAAACCTTCAAGGTTGGAGCATTCAAAACTTCTGGAGTCAGGTTGTTCCACTGATTAATTGTTCTCAGGAAATTTCTCCTTAGTTCTAGGTTGCTTCTCTCCTTGATTAATTTCCATCTGTTGCGTTTTCTCCAGCCTTCAGGTGCTTTGGAGAACAGCTTGACCTCCTCTACTCTGTGACAGACCCTGAAATATTGGGAGAATGCTATCATGTCACCCCTAGTCCTTTTCCTCATTAGACTAGACGGACCTAGTTCCTTCAGTCATTCATCCTATGGTTGATGCCTCCTGCCACCTAGTCTCACTCATCTACATATCCACACCCAGCTTCCGGTGAATGGCCTGTTCCTCCTTAACAAATGGATGTGTCAAGGCAGATTTGTGTACATTACTTTAGGTAATAAAATTCAATGACCTTCATGCGTCCTGGGCTGACATTTAATTTTCTCAACCAACTAAGAAAACATCTTGGATTACTGCCTCAGCACACGCCTCCATCTTTGATTTTCTACTTTGTCGGAACTGGCAGCTCATCAATTTGGAGACTCAATGGAGGGTAAGGAGAGATCTTAATATTAGCCGCGGCTACTCCATGCTGAGCAGACGAAAGGTGCTCTTTAGCAGATGGGGATACGCTGCACTCAGAAAAGGAGGGAAAATGGAGACAACACAAAAGGGGACCGAGTTGCAGGAACACAAAGAATCAAAAGGGCCTCTTCACACCACGCTTCAATTGTCTTAGCTCCTCTCTCAGGCTATTTACGGTTGCACCGAGTTGCTAATCATCCATAATAGGTTTAAGTAATGACGAGAATGCTGAAGCAACATTTGCAGGTCTAATGGAAGTTTTGCAGTGAGGCACCTCGGCCATCGCCATGACTACCTTGTTCAGCTTGGATGGAAATGAAATGTGATGGGACAGAACATGTGACAATCAGAACAAGGGACTAGAACTGGAACCAGGACTCCATCGCCACCCAGCCGTGACCTTTGCTATGGATAGGGCAGTGGTTCTCAACCTTTTTAATGTCGTGACCCCCAACCGGTCGTAAGTCGGGGACTACTCAACCGGTCGTAAGTCGAGGACTACTCCACTGGTGCAGCACCGTTTGCAGAATGGGGCTTTTGGCGGGCTCAGTAGGGCAGAGACAGCCTGGACAATTCCTGTTGGCTTTTGAAAGCCAATAGAATTAGACTCTATTCAAGAGAGTCTATTCTATTGGCTTTCAAAAGCCAACAGAATAAAAGGGAGTAGCACAGCTAAGGAAAAGGGGGGGGGGAAATGGCGGACTGCGTTGTTTGGCGACCCCCGTGAAATGGTCATTCGACCCCAAATGGGATCCCGACCCACAGGTTGAGAACCACTGGGATAGGGAATCTCTTAGCGTGCGATGGAAGAGTTTGATGCCGCTCTAAGCTCAGATCACTTCTCAGAAGAAGGAGCCTCACTGCCTTTGTAGATCTTCTGACTGGAAGATTCAGCATTTGACTATCCTCTCATCAGATGAACAGAATAACAGAGTTGGAAGAGATTTTGGAGGTCTTCTAGTCCAACCCCTTGCTCAGGCAGGAACCCTACACCATTCCAGACAAACGGCTGTCCAGTCTCTTCTTGAAAACCCCCAGTGATGGAGCACCCACAACTTCTAGTGACAAACCATTCCACTGATTAATTGTTCTCACTGTCAGGAAATTTCTCCTTAGTTCCAGGTTGCTTCTCTCCTTGATTACTTTCCATCCATTGCTTCTTCTTGTCCTGCCTTCTGGGGCTTTGGAGAATAGCTTGACTCCCTCTTCTTTGGGGCAACCCCTGAGATATTGGAACACTGCTCATTTCACCCCAGTCCTTCTTTTCATCAAACTAGGCATATCCAATCTCTGCAACTGTTCTTTGTATGTTTTAGCCTCCAGTGCTCTAAAGTCTCAGAGGTGGAGTCCTGTGGGAGAATGTGGTCTGGATTCCCAGGGAATGCATCCCATAGAAATAAGAGACGGCGAAGTTTAGATCGTTTGGTTGGGAGGAAAAGAGTTAAGAAGGCTCTTCCCAGTAATTCTCAGAATACATCTTTAATGGTGCCAGCAGTTGCTTGAGTTTGGCAAGATTGAGGTCAGTGCAGGAGACGAGTAGATCCAATTTCCCCCCCCCCCCCGTTGAATTCCATTGACTCTTATTTAGTGTCATTGCACTGTTGACCATCAGTTGACTAGGTTATTGTGTATTTATGCTGCAAGCTATACAAATGGTCCTGATTCTTTGCGCCTGATATCAGACTCAAAAAACCAAGAAGACATGCAGAGTTATATCTAGTCAGTTTCCTGCATTGTTTTTCTCACCTACAGACAGAATCTTGCCAAACTAAAGCAACTCTATGCATCTTTAAAGATGTACTGTGAGAACTTCCACACTGGAGCCTTCCTGACTCTCTCCCGTCCAAACTTTGCTATCTCTTATTCCTCTGGAATGCACTTCCTCCCTCCTGGGAATCCAGACTATATTCCACCACAGCCCTTGGCAGAGCATTATTATTATTATTATTTTTCAAAATCAGCTATTTTAAAATCAAGTGAGGAACTTTCTAACAATTGCATCCGATCATCCAAGG
Organism: Crotalus tigris; assembly: GCF_016545835.1. Taxonomy (NCBI): domain Eukaryota; kingdom Metazoa; phylum Chordata; class Lepidosauria; order Squamata; family Viperidae; genus Crotalus; species Crotalus tigris. The sequence continues at coordinate 309,688 of NW_024100631.1, read as the reverse complement.
CACGGAACTAATTACAGTGTAAGCTTTAATAACCCACCTGATGCTTTTATTAGCTCCCCGAGACATCTTCCTACATTTAGCCAAGAATTCCAGCTAGGAGGGCTTCTTTGGAACTGTCCAAGGTATCATGCCCCTCTGTCCCAGGTATACAAGCATCTTGCACTCAGTTTATTCAGCTGAAACCTGCATCTGTCTCAACCAATCTGGGCCTGACATGAGATGCCGCGGGCTACCTGAGCAAGCTTCAAGCGTCCACAGAAGAGGAGGCAAGCCCATTTGCTAATCTCAGCGTTCACATCATGCAAATGTGCTGTTCTTCAAAACATCTGTCTGAGATATTCCAGCCTATGGAAGTACCTGCAGTGCAGCTATTTTCAGCTCCATAAACAGCGGATGGTCGATTACTATGGGATTGACTCTTTCTTTAGGAGGCAAAGACAGCTGCTTCTAAAATAAGCAAGACTTGCTGACTTCTCCTAAAGGTAGCATCTATGCTCCCTTTAGAGAAAGCGCGTGGTCTCGACTCAGCAAAGGTTGGCTTTCGAAAGAGGTCTAGAGGCTAAATCGTGCAATGAGCAATTGAGGGAACTCGGTATGTCTAGATTAAGAAAGAGAAGGATTAGGGATGATATGATAGATATCTTCCAGTACTTGAGGGGCCGTCACAGAAAATTGAGGGTCAACTTATTCTCCAAAGCAACAGAAGGTAGGAGAAGAAGCAACGGATGGAAACTGATCAAGGAGAGAACCAACCTAGAACTAAGGAGAAACAACCAACCTAGAACTAAGGAGAAACAACTAAGGAGAACAATTAATCAGTGGAACCGCTTCCCTCCAGAAGCTGTGGGTGCTCCATCAATGGAGGTTTTTAAGAAGACATTGGACAGCCATTTGTCTGGAATCGTATAGGGTTTCCTGCTTGAGCAGGGCGATGGAGTAGAAGATCTCCAAGGGCCTTCCAAATCTGTTATTCTGTTATCATCAAAGACAGATCCAATCTAGAACTAAGGAGAAATTTCCTGGCAGTGAGAGCAATTAATCAATCCAGAAGTTATGGCTGCTCCATCTCTGGAGATTTTCAAGAAGAGACAAGACTCTTACCTAGCGCCAATTTATCCAGAATGGTGTACGGTCTCCTGTCATGGTTAGGGGTTTGGACCCCCAAGGTCCCTTCTAAACCTGTTATTCTATGACATCCTTCTCACGGCATTTCCTCCTCCTTTCTTTCCTTCTATAAACCCAAATATCGCTGTTATCTCGACTGTCACTGTATTTTAATCTTCTGCTTATCCTCGTCTCCAGAGAAGATGGTAATTGCTGTGGCAACAGGAATTTTCTTTACTGATGTCCAGGATGTAGCAAGCTATCGAACTGGTAGGGCTGTCATCGATCTAAGCTTTCTATGTGTTCAATATCCCCATTAACTTCTCTCTTTGCGATGACTGGTGTCAGGAGGCAGTGTCAGGTTAAAGCACGACTGTCTGATTGCTTCATATCTTAGCTGTCCCCAAGAGGGAAACTGGGATATGATAGCGGATCATTCTCCAGCTCGTATCCATCCATCCCTCCTTCCCTCCCACCCACCCACTTCCACCCATGTCTTTGGCATTCAGGTGTGTGTGCCACGGATTCAATCATCCCGGCACTGATGGTGCACTTGGGGGTGAGTGGGGGGTAGGGAGAAACGCGAGGCAGCGTTTTGCTTCTAAAAGCAGGGGCCTGTTATTTATTTAGTGAGTTTAGAAAAACGGTACGCTTGCTTCCCACCAGCGTAACGAGTTTGGGACGCTTCCAAGGAGAAGTTAAAAACATTCATCAGCTCCGCCTGGAAACAGATGGGATGCATGCAAATGCCAGTTCCCACGAATGTCCTTGCAGGCTGATGTTGGACTATGTGGTTTGCAGTTGAGGAAGGGAGGGAGGGAGAATGTGAGAGGGAGGCAGGGAGGGAGGGAGGAAGGAAGGAAGGAAGGAAGGAAGGAAGGAAGGAAGGAACGAAGGAAGGAAGGAAGGAAGGAAGGAAGGGAGAAAGGGAGAGAAAAGTGACTGCATGGGTGACAGAAATTAGGTAGCTAATTTGGTCCTGATGTCACTTGACAAATCGCCTCTGGCAGGCCAACCTGTGTTGCCCTGTCAATGGTCGAAGCCTGGCAGAAAATAATTGCCTTGTCTCAGCCTTGCTAATCACAGCAGAAGCTTTGGGATGTTGCTGCATCAAGGCATTTTCCTTCCTTGTGAAGCCTTCCTGGAAGGAGGCGACAGGTCGTCCTTGATTTAAGACATTCCTTCAGCCCCCCCCCCCCGTTCACAGTTGCCATCATCGCCATCCCCATCCCCACCATCTTCATCACATCAACTTTTCAAGTAAACAAGCACCATCTTGCACCATGAAACACAGCATCTGTGTCCAACTGAGCAGTTTTCACGTCTGCATTTATTGCAGCACTCTTCCAATATTTGAGGGGCTGCCACAAAGATGAGGGGGGGGTGTCACCCTCTTCTCCAAAGCAGCTGAAGGCAGGACAAGAAGCAATGGGTGGAAAATGATCAAAGAGAGAACCAACCTAGAACTAAGGAGGGAGGGAGGAAGGAAGGAAGGAGGAAAGAAGGAAGGAAGGAAAGGAGGGAGGGAGGGAGGGAGGGAGGAAGGAAGGAAGGGAGGGCAATGGAAACCAATCAAGGAGGGAAGCAACCTAGAACTAAGGAGGCAGGGAGGGAGGGAGGGAGAAAAGAAGGAAGGAAGGAAGGGAGGGAGGGAGGGAGGGAGGGAGGGAGGAAGGAAGGAAGGAAGGAAGGAAGGAAGGAAGGAAGGAAGGAAGGAAGGAAGGAAAGAAAGAAGGAAGGGCAATGGATGGAAACTAATCAAGGAGAGAAGCAACCTGGAACTAAGGAGAAATTTCCTGACAGTGAGAACAATTAACCAGTGGAACTGCTTGCCTCCAGAAGTTGTGAATGCTCCAACACTGGAGGTTTTTAAGAAGAGATTGGACAACCTTTTGTCTGAAATGGGATAGGGTCTGGAGGTTCGACTATAAGACCTCCAGCATCCCTTCCAATTCTGTTCTTCTGTTAGGTTCTGTGTCTTGCCATCTTTGCTTCGGCCTCCCACATGGGCACTTGAAATCTATATTAAACTGGAAGCATGTAGACAACCGTGTGGGAGGCTGTCTGTAGAACATGGCTGCACCACTGTAGATGCTTCTCCCGCATCATTCACACTCACAACGAGGCTGGAAAAAGTGGCCTGCAACCGGTCCTCACGCTTCATGACCATGGCGACACCCCCTATGGCAGATCAGGAGTTTTCTTACACAACTGTCCCTTATTGTGACGTCTCCCCGGCTCTTCCAAGTTCTGGGGAGATGTGGGAAGCAGGAGAGGGTGCAATGAAATTTAGCCGAAGCGGAGAAAACAAGGAAGGGTGCATGCAGCTTTTTGGCCTGAGACTGCACAACGACGCCTGGCCTTTTATGCAAGAACAAGCACTTTGTATCGGCAAGAATATCATCCAGATATTTATTTTCTTCAAAGCGGTGGGCAGGAGGAAATTTTGCCAGACCAGAGATGATTCCCTCGTCAACTTGATTTCTTGGTCCAAATTTCCTGCGGAGGATGCTCGCCTCTTTGTCACCCTCCAGTTTGACCAATGCAAAGAGAGCTTGCCTCCCTTCCATCCACCCCGTTCCTTTTTTTGTGCCTTTGGCAATGTTTCCAATCTTGTATGTGTTCTGGCAAGGATTTCCCAACCAAGCTAGGAACTGTGCCCATTAATTAGAAGGACGCATATGGAAGGGGCTCTTGTTTTTCAGCCCCTCCCCAGCATGAGTGGATCCTTTGATTTCTTCGTTTTGCTCCAAAGGATGATATCCACCTCTTTACGGAGAGATCAACAGCTAGTCATTCTCAAGAAAGGAAAGACAGGAATTCTGGAATGAGCTGAAATACCGGAATTCTGGAATGAACGGACACCCAGATGATTCAACTCAAAGCCTACAAGCCTGCTGTTTTATCTCAACAAATTTGAAGTTCCAGTATTGGCGAGAATAACTTTCTCTCAATAAAGGAGAATATTGGCTGCTTAGGGTTGAAATGGACTTTCGTGGACCATAAGAAAGGTCGAGCGCCAAAGAATGGAGGCCTTTGAACTATGGTGCTGGAGAAGACTCCTGCGAGTCCCCTGGACTGCAAGGTGATCCAACCGGTCAGTCCTAGAGGAGATCAACCCCGAATGCTCTTTAGAAGAAGTTGAAACTCAAGTACTTTGGCCACCTAATGAGAAGGAAGGACTAACTGGAGAATAGCCTAATGCTGGGAAAGATGGCGGGCAAGAGAAGAAGGGGACAACAGAGAATGAGGTGGCTGGATGGAGTCACTGAAGCAGTAGACAGTAGGACTCAGAAGATAGCAGAGGACAGGAAGGCCTGGAGGAACGTTGTCCACGGGGTTGCGATGGGTCAAACACGACTTCTCAACTAACAACAAGAACAAGGGTTGAAATGTGAGGTCCTTGGTGCGCTCTGAGCTTGGTGGTTTTCTTGCAGACCTTTCACTAACTAAACCAGGTAACATCATCAGTGGTAGAAGGGAGTGGGCTTTGTGGAGAGGAGGAGGAGGAGGAGATGGTGGTGGTGGTTGTGGAGGAGGAGGAGTGGTATGAGGTCCTTGGTGGTCTCTGAGCTTGGAGGTTTTCTTGCAGATGCTCCATGACCCAACTAGATAACATCATTAGTGTTAAAGGGAATGGGGTGTGCAGAGAGGAGAAGGGGAGAAAGGGGGAGAGGAGGAAGAGGACTGTGGGGTCCTTGGTACTCTCTGAGCTTGGTGGTTTTCTTGCAGACGTTTCATGAACCAACTAGGTAACATCATCAGTGCTCGAAGGAAGTGGGCTTTGCAGAGAGGAAGAGGACTGTGGGTTCCTTGGTGCTCTCTGAGTTTGGTGATTTTCTTGCAGACTGTTCAATCTGAATTCTTTAAGGAGTCTTTACAATGCCTTGGTAAGGCCACACTTAGAATCCTGCATCCAGTTTTGGTCACCATGATGTAAAAAAAAAAATGTTGAAAGAGTGCAGAGAAGAACAACAAAGAGGATTAGGAGACTGGAGGCTAAAACATATAAGGAACGGTTGCTGGAATTGGGTATGTCTAGTTTAATGAAAAGAATGATGAGGGGAGACATGATAGCAGTCTTCCAGTATCTCAGGGGCTGCCCCAAAGAAGAGGGAATCAAGCTATTCTCCAAAGCGCCTGAAGGCAGGACAAGAAGCAACAAATGGAAACTCATCAAGGAGAGAAGCAACCTGGAACTAAGGAGAAACTTCCTGACAGGTGAGAACAATTCATCAGTAGAGTAGCTTGTGTCCAGAAACTGTGGGTGCTCCAATGCTGGAGGTTTTTAAGAAGAGCCATTTGTCTGAAATGGCATATGGTGTTGGACTAGAAGACCTCCCATTCTCTTATTCTGTTATTCTTGCCAGCAGGATCATTTCTCTTGCCACCAGACTCAGTTTCTCTAATGGCGAAGGACGAAGACCTGGCTTTCAACCATCCTTTGATTGGTTAATGCCCCAAGGGGTAGTTGAACTCTATTCCAAAAAGTCCATTGGAGACACAGATCCCACAGCTCTGCTGACCTCATCTGGGTGGACATAAGGGAGACGACGTTTGCTGCTCCGCTTTCTATACCATCAGAGTCTGAGCAACCTCGTCAACAAAGCTGGAAGTTGTAAGACTGACTTAGGGGATGCCCGATGGCTTACGTGGTGCATCCCCGATGTCTGAATTGCAACAGGTGTGCCTCAGTATTCCGCCATCTGTGAATCCTACCAGCTTGTTGCTCAGGGTTGCTATAGCAATTGCTTAGTGTTCACTATTTTATCAATCCACTGCCTTTGTTTCACAGCTGGCCTTGCAAGGGAGGTGCAAGATCTCAAGAGATTCAGTTAATAACCAGTTTTCTCCCCTCACTCTTTTTCTTTCATCTCAATTATTTTTTTAAAAAACCCAACTTTGGGTTGAGGAAGGAACCTGGGGGCAGAGAAGGTAGAGGAAAAGGGCTGGAGAAGTGGCTCCTATAATCTCTCTCTCTCTCTCTCTCTCTCTCCTCTGTCTCTCTCTTTCTCTCTCTGTCTGTCTCTCCTCTGTCTCTCTCTCCTCTTTCTGTCTCTCTCTCATCTCTGTTTCTCTCTCTCTCTCTCCTCTCTGTTTCTCTCTCTCTCTCCTCTGTCTCTCCTCTCTGTCTCTCTCTCTTCTCTTTCTGTCTCTCCTCTCTCTCTCTCTCTCTCTCCTCTGTCTCTCTCCCCTCTCTCTCTCTCTCTCTCTCTCTGTGTCTCTCCTCTGTCTCTCTCCCCTCTGTCTCTTTCTCTCCTCTTTCTGTCTCTCTCTCATCTCTCTGTCTCTCCTCTCTCTGCCTCTCCTCTCTCTGTTTCTCTCTCTCCTCTGTCTCTCCTCTCTGTCTCTCTCTCTCCTCTTTCTGTCTCTCTCTCCTCTCTCTCTCTGTCTCTCCTCTGTCTCTCTCCCCTGTCTCTCTCTCTCTCTCCTCTTTCTGTCTCTCTCTCCTCTCTCTCTCTCTCTCTCTGTCTCTCTCCCCTCTGTCTCTTTCTCTCTCTCCTCTTTCTGTCTCTCTCTCATCTCTCTGTCTCTCCTCTCTCTGTTTCTCTCTCCCGCCCTCTCTCTCCTGTCTCTCCTCTCTGTCTCTCTCTCTCTCTCCTCTTTCTCTCTCTCTCTGTGTTTCTTCTCTCTCTCTCTCTCTCTCTCTCTCTCTCTCTCTCTCTCTCTGTGTGTGTGTGTGTGTGTCTCCTCTCTCTATCTCTCTCTCCTCTCTTTGTCTCTCTCTCTCTCTCAGATAGGCTGAGATTTCCTTCAAACTAGGAGCACTCTCAGTTCTTCTTCTCAAGTAGGAGATGGTCCCGCTTGGAGTCAAAAGACGAAGTTCTGTAAAGGGCTGTGAGGGGGAAAAAGGAAGAGACGCAATCAAGGCAACAGTCAGATCAATCAAATCCGAGTCCAGGGCAGAAAAAGTAATTTGAAGAAGCGCCTCAGACTTGACCTCCCTTTGGTCTCTTGATCATCAAGGCAAGGAAAGGCGAGACAGATTCATACTCGCAGGATTCGATTACAGTAATCCTATAATCACAGTAGCATTAGTCTCCATAACTTGGGCTTCCTGGTCTGGTCTAGCTCGAAAGCTGACGGTTTCTTATTTAACTGAAATTGTACCAATTGTGGAGGAGTCGACAGCTGCTGCTAGCCTTTTGCTAACTACAGGAGGCCATAAAAGTAGGTCCTGTTTTCTCAATGGACTCATGGAAAACTGACCTGTGTTAGAAAAACAATAGCCTTTTGCTCTTAAATTCCCATGCACAGCGTCTCCTTAAACCAGCTCCTATCAGGATCCTACAGGCCAGCCAAATCCTAACTCCAATGCATTGATTGGTCGTCTATTTCAGGGCTTTTCAAGCAGTGGTACGGGTACCACCTGTGGTACATTGGCCCCTGGCAGGTGGTACATGACCATCCTAGAAAAGGGGTAGCGGGGAAGAGGAATGAGATGAACCGGTGGCAGCACCGCACAAGCCTGAGCGAGAGATGGCTGGAGCTGCAGGGCTGTCAGGGCTCAGTAGAAGCGCCAGGATCAGTGCCGCTTTCCAGCTTCTTCGGGGCTGTCAGGGCTCAGTGGAACCGCCAGGATTAGCACCAGGTTCCAACTGGAGCTTGGTGCTGATCCTGGTGCTTCTGCTGAGCCCTGAAGAAGCACCAATCAGCTGGAAAACAGCACTGATCCTGGCGCTTCTACTGAGCCCTGAAGAAGCACCGATCAGCTGGAATGTTGCAGCCTCTCCAGGGTCTTGTGATTTACATTCAGATGCCTGGCAACTGATTCATATTTATGACGGTCACACTGTCCCAGGGTCATGTGAAGTGCCCAAAACCTGCTGCAACCACCCAGCAGACAGGGGGGGAATAAAAACCAAACACCCCCCCACCCCTGCTGCCAATCCTCAACAGAAATGCTCACAACAATGAAAACCTCGGACAGGAGGAAGAGCGCTGACCCTAAACTCAGCCCTCTCTGAACACCGTCCTCCTGTCTAGCTGGAGATTCCACCACATTACAATTTCAGATCTTCAGCAGCCGGCCTTCTCCCGACATTGTTGATAGGTTCAAGAACTGCTTTTAAACCTGGAGGCTCTTCCCCACCCCACCCCACCGCACCCTGGTTATCCAATTAGCCATGTCCTTTGAAACACGGCAATTTCCCAGTTATGTAGACTAATTGCCTTCCTCAGCTGAGAGGACCAGTGCTTGCTCTGCTGCATTGCTCCCTCCAGCAATTCTTCTTTGCAACATAAGGGTTTCTGGCAGGTTCCAGCAGTGATTCATCTGGATAAAGACATTTGTGGATAGCCTCTCGCAGAGGAAAAGAGAGCACAAAATGGATAGTTTCCAACCCATCTGCTCTCCTAGGCTTCATCTTCTAGGAATTGGTATAACAATAACAACAAGAACAATAATGGAGTTGGAAGGGACCTTGGAGGTCTCCTAAACCAACACCCTGCTCAGGCAGGAAACCCCATAACATTTTAGACAAATAGTTGTCCAGTCTCTTCTTAACAAACTCCAGTGTGGAGCATTCACAGCTTCTGGAGGCAGGTTGTTCCACTGGTTAATTGTTCTAACTGTCAGGAAGTTTCTCCTTAGTTCTAGGCTGCTTCTCTCCTTGATTAGTTTCCATCTGTTGCTTCTTGTCCTGCCTTCAGACGCTTTGGAGAATAGCTTGATTCCCTCTTCTTTGGGGCAGCCCCTGAGTTATTGGAAGACGGCTATCATGTCCCCCCTCGTCCTTCTCTTCATTAGACTAGACATACCCAATTCCAGCAACCGTTCTTTACATGCTTTAGCCTCCAGTCCCCTAATCATCTTTGTTGCTCTTCTCTGTACTTTTTCTAGAGTCTCAATATCTTTTTTACATTGTAGTGACCAAAACTGGATGCCGTATTCCAAGTGTGGCCTTACCAAGGCCTTGTAAAAACTCCTGAGAAAGATGGTAAGAAATTTGGGATCAGCTGTCTCACAACCGTCGGATGCTTCCTTGCATCCCAAATTCTAATTCTAGATATAAGGAAACAACAATCAAGTTGGGATTTTGTTGGATAACTTGCGTATCCCTTGAGAAGGGTCCATGGTCATCAAAACCTACTCTGGAGTCTCTACACGTTTTGTGGATGAAATTAGGAAAACTAAACTGTGTCATAACTGGGTCCACAGATTCATTTAGACCCCTCTTGTTTCTTCTGATGACAACAATCCTCCAGGATTTTTGAACGAATTATTTTCTCCAAGCCTGCCTAAAGATGCCTGGGATCAAATTTGGGAATTTTGCAAACAAGGAAGTGTTGATGTAACTGAACTACGACTCCTTCCTCAGAGGCAGAACCTGTGTTAGTCATCGTTTTATTACAGCCACTAACTTACATTTTGTACCATTGTTGTAGGAGGTTGCAAGATTCAAATTAAAATGCATAAACCCGTTCCCGGAAGCTTAATGGAAGTAAATAAAATGGTTCAGATTACTAAACGCCACGACTCTGTTAAAAAAAAATAAATCTAAATACTTAAAAGGAATGTTCTAAATTATAAAACTACTTTGTACGTGTAATGCTGAAAAGCGGACATACTGAATGACTGTAGGAGAGAGACGGAGATTAGATGTAGATATTCAACCCAAGTCACCTCACTGCAGAATTATCAGCCTCTTGGGTAAAGCGGATAGGAATTATAATCAGGTGAGCTACCTCAACTGTATTGTAAAGCTACACCGGTGGAATCTTGCAAGGCTGAAAGTACAGATCCTCCATGGTCTCCTTTACAGCCCGAGAAACTAGGGAGGGTGTTTTCTAAGACCCTTGCCTCACCCATTGTCCTTGCTGCAAGCTAAGTGTTCCCTTCTCTGACCATTTCTTTGGAAGCATCTCTTTGAAAAGTCTCCCAAAGTCTTTCCCACATACCATAACCATCTGCTTTACAGCCCGAGAAACTAGGGAGGGTCCCTTCTGAGTATTCTTCTCCACCTATTATGCAGCTCTGGGCTGTGCTGTCTCTTATCTGACTCTTTCCTTGTGTCAGAAGCCAATTATATTTCATCTCTAGTTATCGACTATAGAAAACCCCATTTCTGCCTTCTCTGGATTCTGTCATACGATGAAGGGGAAGGGGGGTGTGAACAAAGGGGTTCACTTCCTTCGGTACAACTTCAAAAGGGACTGATTGTGGATACCACCAAAAGGACTAACCATAACAATGGGGCTATTACCTTTCATGTACTCCTCTCTGAAGTCTCCCTCCAGCCGGCAGTAAGGAAAAGGGGGTGGGAGTGTAATGCCTGAGACTGTCGCTGGAAGAAGGGGATGATTGGGTGGGGCTACTGGAGAACCCCTTAAAACCTTGAATGGGAGAGCTTAGACCCCAAGTCCTATCTAGAACGCCTGCAACCATTTTCTCTTAATGAAGGATGCCTGTTGGAAGAACTATTCCAAGAGTTCTGTCTTCTTAAGATGCAAAGTGGGGTGGGTCCTTACACCATGGCAGCATCTCTTCCCCCATCTCACAAGATCTTTGTCACATTCCCTTTACAGCTGCCTCCTTTACAAGATGAGAAACTAGGGAGGGTCCCTTCTAAGCATCTTTCTCCATCCATTATACAGCTGTGGGCTATGCTGTCTCTTATCTTACCATTCCCTATGGAGCTTCTCTTCTATATTTGTCTCCCAAAGTCTTTCTCACATACCATAACCATCTCCTTTACAGCCTGAGAAACTAGGGAGGGTTCCTTCTGAGTCTATTTCTCCAGCCATTATGCATCTGAGGGCTAAGCAGTCTCTTATCTGCCCATTTCCTTGGGAATATCCCTTCACTCAGTCTCCCAAGGTCTTTTCCACATAGTATCACAAAGGTGTAAAGCTCTTCACTGAGTGCAGTAGCAATAGCAATAGCACTTAGACGTATATACTGCTTCACAGTGCTTTACAGCCCTCTCTAAGCGGTTTACAGAGTCAGCCTTTTGCCCCCCACAATCTGGGTCCTCGTTTTACTGACCTCAGAGGGATGGGAGGCTGAGTCAACCTTGAGCTGGTGAGGATCGCACTTCTGGCAGTCGACGGTGAGTTAGTCTGCAATGCTGCTTTCTAACCACTGCACCATCATGGCTCTTAATGGACAGTAATCTACCGCACTGGTCCAATGAAGGTTGGTAGAACAATGTTTGTTACTTTCTAGTCTAGCACTGCTTGTGTCTAGCCTAAGGACACCCAGTTGACTTCTAAAGGGGGGGGGTTAGACCCCCCTTTCTAGCATCTTCTAAGAGGTTAAGAGTAAGGTTAACTACCCTGATTCTCATCCTTTCAAGAAGAAGCTCAATGGGTAGAAAACAATGTTCAATCCCTCTATGTTTCTTGTTTTGCTTCCTTCCTAGCTGGGGTCTCCCTTGCCCCTTTCTGAGCAGGGGGCTGGACTAGAAGACCTCCAAGCTCCCTTCCAACTCTGTTATTCTGTTCTTTTACAATGGTCTCCTTTGCTGTTGTGTTATTTTATTGTGCATGAGTCAGAAGTGTCACGGATTCTATCTGATGCAGCTGAGTGGCGTCCCACTATATAAGCTGAGAGTTGCAAGGCGTTGACAAGGTGGTGGCTTTGGAAGCCAAGAGGTTTATGGAGATGTCTCCCAAGCTTCTTCTCTTCTTCAAACTCCAGTTGGGTTGGACAGCCTGCTCTCTTTAATGCAGCTGGAGGGAGAGATGAGGCAATCTGCTTTTGCACTGGGACAATCTGCCCCTTGAGAGAAAGCTGGCTGAATTTATTTCCAGCAGCAGATGGGATTCAACTTGCTAGAAGAGGAACATCTGCACCAGGTCAAAAATCTGGAGTTGCTTTCAGAAGAACACTGGGCTCTAGCATCATCCACCCGGTCAGTTGGAACCCATAGGTTTTGCTCCAGGGCCCTCTTAATCAATCTGGCTTTGTTGAGTAAACACAAGAAAAGCAACTGATGGATCATCAGTTTCCCCCAAAGCGTCTATAGGGACCAGGAAGAAATCTCCTCAAATCATACAGAGAATCTGTTCCCAGTTCCAGCCTCAACCCTGTTTCAACTCCAAGCTTTACCAGATGGAAGAAAATAAATACTTGTGATTTACACAGATGGGAGGGGAAAAAAATATCTTAACAACTACAGTTCACAGTTTACCCACACCCAGAGCAAGTGCAAACATGTCACGACTTAGCAACTTCAACGGGTTGTGAATTTTGAGTCGAGGGGATGACCTGCTACTGTAGCATTGAGCGAATTAATTACAGCAACGCGTCCCGTTAATGTACAGGCTGGCTGTTTTTCTGATGAAAATGCAAATGCCCAGAAAGACCAGCATTTGGGAGTCAGTATCTCTGTCTGGAACTTTAGCCCTTTTAAAGGAAAGAGCTTCTTCAGAAATTTAGATTGACTGCACAAGCATAACCCAGATTTGGAATAGAATAACAGACTTGGAAGGGACCTTGGAGGTTTTCTAGTCCATCCCTCTGCTCAGGCAGGAAACCCTATACCATTTCAGACAAATGGTTGTCTGGTCTCTTCTTAAAAAAACTTCCAGTGTTGGAGATTCATAGCTTCTGGAGGCAGGTTGTTCCACTGGTTAATTGTTCTCACGGATGGGAAATTTCTCCTTATTTCTACATTGGATTTCTTTTTAATGATCGTATAGAATAGAATAGAATAGAATAGAATAGAATAGAATAGAATAGAATAGATTGTAGAATAGAATAGAATAGATTGTAGAATAGAATAGATTGTAGAATAGAATAGAATAGATTGTAGAATAGAATAGATTGTAGAATAGAACAGAATAGAATAGATTGTAGAATAGAATAGATTGTAGAATAGAATAGAATAGAATAGAATAGATTGTAGAATAGAATAGAATAGATTGTAGAATAGAATAGAATAGAATAGATTGTAGAATAGAATAGATTGTAGAATAGAATAGATTATAGAATAGAATAGAATAGAATAGAATAGAATAGAATAGAATAGAATAGATTGTAGAATAGACATTCCTAACATTCTCCTTGAAGTTTCTTTTAGGGAAAAACCCTTGTTGATCCTCAAGACAAATCCTTGCGAAGTGCTTTTCAGTCTATCAGTTGGAATCCGTGTGAACAACTTGTAGTTTCAGTAACATTGGATCCCAAGAGGGAAAATGAAATTGTCGCACCCCTCAGGTGATATATTTGCCTCTGCCACTCCAATCAGTTTCCATCATGCAGCTTTGGGGGTCAAACTGGAAAGCCACAGGCTCCTATGCCCTAATGAAGGCTATTTTGCTGAGTTGGAGCCTGGGGCGAAATCCGAAATCGGCAAGGAAAAAAAAAAAAACAACAGGCTGCAATTCCCTAATGCCAGGAAGAAAGAAACTCGGTATGCAATAATTAAGATGATTGAAGCATCTGCGTGGCTAAGGCAGCCCCTCTGTTTCTCAGAACCGGCTGGGAAAAAAGGAGCTGATTTTGACGGTTAAATTGTGGAAATTTTAGAACTCTTTAAATAAGGCTTAAAATCAAAGGGGTCTTGAAAAAGCAATGCCCTTGTCAAAAACCACACGACAGCAGCCTAACAATATTTGAGAGGCTGCCCCAAAGAAGAGGGCGTCAAGCTCTTCTCCAAAGCACCTGAAGGCAGGACAAGAAACAACGGATGGAAACTAATCAAGGAGAGAAGCAACCTGGAACTAAGGAGGAAGGAAGGAAGGAAGGAAGGAAGGAAGGAAGGAAGGAAGGAAGGAAGGAAGGAAGGAAGGAAGGAAGGAAGGAAGGAAGGAAGGAAAGAAAGAAGGACAACGGATGGAAACTCATCAAGGAGAGAAGCAACCTGGAACTAAGGAGAAACTTCCTGACAGTGAGAACAATTAACCAGTGGAACAACCTGCCTCCAGAAGCGGTGAAAGCTCCAACACTGGAAGTTTTTAAGAAGAGATTGAACAACCATTTGTCTGAAATGGTGTTGGGTTTCCTGCTTGAGCAGGGGGTTGGACTAGATGACCCCCAAGGTCCCTCTGAACAACTCTTTTATTCTGTTAATCTGTTCTCCAGAGGGCAAGACAAGAAGTAACGGGTGGAAGCTTATCCAAGAGAGATCCAATGTAAAATGAAGGAGAAATTTCCTGGACTAAGAATAATTGATCAGCGGAACTGGCTTGGCTCCAGAAGTTCTGCTGCTCCATCCCTGCTTAGATAGGGGTTGGACTAGAAGACCTTCAAGGTCCCTTCTAACTCTGCTATTTTGTATTTCTGTTCTGCATTCATACACTTTACCCACGCATACCTATCCTTTTTTTAAAAAAAAAAAATAGCAATTGAACGAAACCTGAACACCACAGAGGTACGTGGTTAGGTGTACCTGGCGTTCCAATCAATCTGCCCCAAATCGGTTCAGATTGATCCAATTTAATCCGGCATTTGGACACCTGATTGGATTAGGTGACTCCATCAGGTTGCCTTTCAGTCAAAATCCCCCAGCTGAATCTTGGCGCAGATCTAATCAGCATCTTCCTAAGCCTTCAAATGTGACACTAACGTGCGCCCGAGACAACCCAATTGTCAGCGTTACAGCTAATGCGATTCTGGGTTTGAAAAACATACCCAACGTTCTTTTTTTTTCTTGATCTGGAGGAAGTTCCCCACAGCCGGAAAAATCTGGCCTGCAACTCTCCTCCTGGCCCAAAGTTGGATCCCAAATCCATTCTTAATGTACAGGTAGTCCTTGACTTACGACCACAAGGGAGCCCCAAATTGTCGCTAAGCAAATCCCTGCAGTTGTTAAGTGAATCACAGGGCTGTTAAAAAGGAATCCGGCTTCCCCCCCCCCTTGATCTGGCTAGGGGTTGGAAAGAGCGCCGCCTTCATTTTTACAGTGCAACCCTGATCTTGCGGAACAGCTTGCCTCCAGAAGTTGTGGGTGCTCCAACACTGGAGGTTTTTAAGAAGAGATTGGACAATCATTTGTCTGGCATGGTCTAGGGTCTCCTTGAGCAGGGGGTTCGACTAGAAGACCTCCAAGGTCCCTTCCAGCTTTATTCGGATGGATTGATTGATTGATTGATTGATCGATTGACTGAAATGGTCTAGGCATGTCTTCTGCTTGAGCAGGGGATTGGACTAGAAGATCTCCAAGATCCCTTCCAGCTCTGTTCTGATTGATTGATTGATTGAAATGATCTAGGCATGTCTTCTACTTGAGCAGGGGGTTGGACTAGAAGACCTTCAAAGTCCCTTCCAGCTTTATTCAGATGGATTGATTGATTGAAATGGTCTAGCATGTCTTCTGCTTGAGCAGGGGGTTGGACTAGAAGAGCTCCAAGATCCCTTCCAGCTCTGTTTTGATTGATTGATTGATTGAAATGATCTAGGCATGTCTTCTACTTGAGCAGGGGGTTGGACTAGAAGACCTCCAAGGTCCTTTCCAACTGTGGTATTCTGTTGTCTACTTAAATCTTAGCGTTGGACACAAGAACCCAAATCATGAGGGTCTGCATCACGATGATCTCTCATTGCCCCCCCTCCCCATGGTGCTTGCCCACTACTTTCAAATGTTGTGTGAATCTGGCTGATGGGTCTTATTAGACGAGCAAACAGCAGCTTCGGGCCGTGCACGAAACTGGGTCAACCGAGTCTTGAAAAACGTGGAACCCCACTGATGCTCACGGCTCTTGCCGTGAGCACGCAGGGAGAACAACACAGCTGTGTCTCAGATTTGTGTGCCAGGCCAGCAACCGATTGCCCGGATCGCCCAATGCCAAGTCTGAATCCCCCCACGTTCCCTCTCGTTGCAAACCAGCCTTTCAACAGAAATGTTAACTTCCCAAATTTCCTTCCCTCCAGAAAATAAATCAGCCTGCCAGCACGTCTTCGCCAATGGGGTGAATCTGATGGAAGGTGACAGCTGAGCTGACGGCTTGTGCTGACAAGCGAACCGAACCGCAGCTGGAAAGCACGGAGGTTTTCTTGAAAACGGAAAACCCGCAGGTCTGGCTAAATCAAAGTATGCAGCCACAAAGCTCCCAAAGGGGGTCTGGGAGCCCTTTAGAACTTGGCCCAGCTCTGTGCAAGCAAGGCTGAGGTTTACAATAATGAAACGAGCAGGATGAAAGGATACCATTCAAATTTAATAACAATAATAATCATAATAAGAAAGTTCGAATGGACCTTGGAGGTCATCGAGTCCAGCCCCCTGCTCAGGCAGGAAACCCTACACCATTTCGGACAAATGGCAGTCCAGTCTCTTCTTAAAAACTTCCAGTGTTGGAGCATTCACGGCTTCTGGAGGCAGGTTGTTCCACTGGTTAATTGTTCTCACTATCTGGAAGTTTCTCCTTAGTTCTAGGTTACTTCTCTCCTTGATTAGTTTCCATCCATTGCTTTTTATCCTACCTTCAGGTGCCTTGGAAAATAGCTTGACTCCCTCTTCTTTGGGGCAGCCCCTGAGATACTGGAAGGCTGCTATCATGTCCTCCCTCGCCCTTCTCTTCGTTAAATTAGACATGCCCAATTCCAGCAACCGTTCCTTATATGTTTTCGCCTCCAGTCGCCTGATCATCTTTGTTGCTCTTCTCTGTACTCTTTCTAGAGTCTCAGCATCTTTTTTACATTGTGGTGACCAAAACTGGATGCCGTATTCCAAGTGTGGCCTTACCAAGGCATTGTAAAGTGGCATTAACACTTCACGTGATCTTGATTCTGTCCCTCTGTTAATGCAGCCCAGCACTGAGTTGGCTTTTTTGGCAGCTGCAGCACACCGCTGGCTCCTATTTAAGTCATTGTGACTTTCTTTCTTTTCTTTTTATATCTTTGATACAGCAAAGCAAACGATGTTATCAGCCCTGCAGAGAGGAAAATCAGCGTTTCCTTTGGCAAAGCCCCTGCCCTTTAAAAAAAAAAGAAAAAAGAATCCCAGGTTCAAAGCTCCCTCCTTACAGAAATAAAAAGATGGGGGGGGGGTGAGAGAGAAAGCATTATCCCTCCCAACCCTTTCCAGCTGGCAGCTGAGAATGGTGCCCTGCGAATCAAATCATCAAAAAAGCGAAAGAGGTTTGACAGTTTGATGGAGTTGAAATAGCCTCGGAGAGGCTCCTTAAGAAGGAGGAAATGAAGACAACACGAAAGGCCTTTTAAAGGAGTTATGTTCACACTTTCTCTTCTGAAGGGTTCGTGAAAGAAGTTCAAATCTGCTCTAGCCGGGGTGGCACTTGACAGCTATACAAAAATTCAGGTGGTCCGAATTTGGATAAATGCAGCCAAATGTCCCGGAGAGCATCCATTAATCTACGCTCAGATCTCTGCTAGAACCCGGCTATTTTATCCGTTTCATTGTCTCTCTGCTCGGATTCTCTTCTTGGAAAATCTCGTTTGAAGGGGAAATCAGGCCCTTGCTTTAGTGAAGAGAGCATTCCAGTTAGTCCTCAGCTTACAACACTGCACTCAAGCTATTCTCCAAAGCGCCTGAAGGCAGGACAAGAAGCAACGGATGGAAACGAATCAAGGAGAGAAACAACCTAGAACTAAGGAGAAACTTCCTGACAGTGAGGACAATTAACCAGTGGAACAACCTGCCTCCAGAAGCCGTGAATGCTCCAACACTGGAAGTTTTTAAGAAGAGACTGGACAGCCATTTGTCTGAAATGGTATAGGGTTTCCTGCCTGTGCAGGGGGTTGGATTACATGACTAGATGACCTCCAAGGTCCCTTCCAACTTTATTATTATTATTATTATTATTATTATTATTATTATTATTATTATTATTATCAATCATCGCACAGTCAGCCAGATGTTCAGACTGGATTTGGCATTTTGTCTACCTATCGAGTCTTTACCCAGGACCTGGGATAGACAGATGTGGATGTTTGATGGTATTACAGGTATCGTCGCAGGATGGAAGCAGTTCCTAATACTTCTATTCTATTCTATTCTATTCTATTCTATTCTATTCTATTCTATTCTATTCTATTCTATTCTATTCTATTCTATTCCTAAATTCCATTATTCTATTCTATTCCATTCTATTCTATTCTATCTATTCTATTCTATTCTATTCTATTCTATTCTATTCTATTCTATTCTATTCCATTCCATTCTATCTAAATTCCTATTCCATTCTATTCTATTCCATTCCATTCCATTCCATTCTATTCTATTCCATTCTATTCTATCTAAATTTCTATTCTATTCTATTCTATTCTATTCTATTCTATTCCATTCTATCTAAATTCCTATTCTATTCTATTCTATTCTATTCTATTCTATTCTATTCTATTCTATTCTATTCTATTCTATTCTATTCTCTATTCCTATTCATTCTGAATTCTATTCTATTCTATTCTATTCTATTCTATTCTATTCTATTCTATTCTATTCTATTCTATTCTATTCTATTCTATCTAAATTCCTATTCCATTCCATTCCATTCTCTATCAGGATCTTCTCCCCAAATGTCTCTCCAATATATACACTACACCTCCCAGAACCCACAGCCAACAGGGCCCTCTGAATCCAATTCGAAGCAGGAGATCCCATCAGTCCCTTCCCAAGATAGTTAGTAGCTCACCAGCTGCTTTGAAAAAAAAAATGGGGATGAGATATGGAAGAACACGCACACACAACCACACAGACCGACAGGCTGGTATATGCCAGAAGCTGGAAATACAGCCCAAGCTGCCTGCAGACAATGACACTAATCCCATCTAATTAGCTGATTTTCCAGCCATTGTTGCCAGCACTGCGGGTTAAATGGGTGTCGGAAAGCATTTGGCAACAGCAGCAGTGATCTGCCAAGGATAACAGAAAAACATAAAATCGGAATTAGCCCCTGGATCGAGAAGGCCGCAGCTTGGGTGCATCCACTGCCTATAAAACTGGCCTTTTCCTGGATCCCTGACTGAGAGTGGATTTTATCATCTAACAGAAAGCAACTCTGATACTGAAGCTGCACTGTCAGAAATGCTTGGGCAGAGGGCTGGACTAGATGACCTATAAGATCCCTTCCAGCTCTATTCTATTCTATTCTATTCTATTCTATTCTATTCTATTCTATTCTATTCTATTCCATTCCATTCCATTCCATTCCATTCCATTCGAACTTTTTTAAGTCTAGGACCACATGTAATCATTCTTTATAAGGAGTTAGTCGGTCTCTCTCTCTCTCTCTCTCTCTCCCCCTCCCTCCCTCTCTCTCTCTCCCTCCATCCCTCCCTCCCTCTCCCTCTCTTTTTCTCTCTCTCTCTCTCCGGTGAACAGCACCACCCGTGCTAACCATGACCTAGCACTACATACGATGAGAAGTATTTTTTTCTTTAAAAAAAAACCCTTAAATCTGGTGGCAGCACTTAGGAGTTGTAGGAAAAGAGAAAAGTTCAACCTCGGTTGTCTTCTGCTTTAAGGCGCCGCAGACAAGGAAACTGCAGCAGAATTAAAAAAAAAAAAGTGCCCTTGCCAGTGGAAAGTTTATTATGACAAGCCTTTTCTGCTCATCACGGTTGGTGACGCACATGCACCGCCTCGGCACCACGGTGAACAAAGTGGGAGCGTGTCAGAAAGGGCAGCAGAGGGTGACCCCCAACGAGCATCCGTTGGTGTGCTGATGTGCTTATAATAGGCAGGCAGGATGAGTAAGCTTGCCCCATTGTCACTAAGGTATCAAGTCAGTGGTCCTCTGTTGAGGCTGTAAAATATGTTAGGGAGGGCTAAGTGTCTATGGTGATTCTCAGTCAATCCAGGTCCCGGTTGTCCCAAAGGTGCTTTTTCAGGAGGGAATAGAATAGAATAGAATAGAATAGAATAGAATAGAATAGAACAGAATAGAGCAGAGCAGAGCAGAGCAGAGTAGAGTAGAGTAGAGTAGAGTAGAGTAGAAGTATAGGATAGAGAATAGAATAGAGTAGAGTAGAGTAGAGTAGAGTAGAGTAGAGTAGAGTAGAGTTGAGTAGAGTATAGAGTATAGAGTAGAGTAGAGTAGAGTAGAGTAGAAGGATATGATAGAGAATAGAATAGAATAGAATTACGGAATAGAATAAAATTATGGAATAGAGTAGAGTAGAGTAGAGTAGAGTAGAGTAGAGTAGAGTAGAGTAGAGTAGAATAGAATAGGATAGGATAGGATAGGATAGGATAGGATAGGGAATAGAATAGAATTATGGAATAGAATAAAATTATGGAATAGAATAGAATAGAATTATGGAATAGAGTAGAGTAGAGTAGAATAGAGTAGAGTAGAGTAGAATAGGATAGAATAGGGAATAGAATAGAATTACGGAATAGAATAAAATTATGGAATAGGATATAATAAAATTATGGAATAGAATAGAATAGAATTATGGAATAGAATAGAATAGAATAGAATAGAATAGAACAGAACAGAATAAAGCTGGAAAGGACCTTGGAGATCTTCTAGCCCATCCCCCTGCTCAAGCAGGAGAACCTATACCATTTCAAGTAAACAAAACAAAGCTGAGAACATCACAGGAGGACCCCAAAGGTTCCCTCCCCCTCCTATCAGAATAGCAGCATCTCAACAGGGATCTATAGGGACCTCACAGTCAAGTTCCTCTCTCTTCTTTTCTACAATCCCTTCTCCAATTCTCCTTACAAATTGTATTTCTGTATCACACCAGACTGAGTTGCAGCCTTGGGGCCCTGCCAACGATCCTCCGATACTATTGCCTTGGGATTCCCTGTATTGGCATTTCAATGAAGGCTGAATAATCAGTGGCGTTAATGGAGAAATGCTCCAGAGCACCAATGTGCTATCTAGGGAACATTGCAAGTAATTGCTGCGGGGCCTCCAGACACTCATTGAAACCCTAAGACTGCCACCATCACCACAATCCCCTCCCCGGCAGATTCTCCTTTTCACCGGAGAATCGGAAGAGGGAAAGAGAAAGACTGCCTACCGACTTGCAATCTGTGCTTAAGAAACTGTGCTGGTTGGTCCTGGAGAAACTCCATCAGCAACGTCCCAACAGCAGTTCATGGGCATCATCCTGCCTGCTCCTAGTCATTGAGAAAAGGGTTCTGTACGGGATGACCATGAAGAATAGTAGGATTTGGGAATGGCGAGTCCAGAGAAAAAAAGGATTAAGGGGGGGACATGACAGCAGTCTTCCAGCCTTTGAGAGGTTGCCACAAGGAGGAAGGAGATCAACTTACTTTCCAAAGCATCAGAAGGCAAGACAAGAAACAATGGATGGAAACTGATCAAGGAGAGAAGCAACCTGGAATTAAGGAGAAACTTCCTGGCAGGGAGGACAATCCATCGGTGGAACAGCTTCCTTCCAGAAGTTGTAGCTGCTCCAACTCTGGAGGCTTTTAAGAAGAGACTGGATAGCCACTTGTCTGAAATGGTTTAGGTTCTCCTGCTTGAGCAGGGGGTTGGACTAGAAGACCTCCAAGGTCCCTTCCAGCTCTGTTCTGATTGATTGATTGATTGACCAGGCTGAGCCCAAGGGGGGGGGTGTCAAGTGCTTCATCAGTCTCAAACTCTTCACGCCCACAAGAGATCTAAGTCCACCTTGTATTCTGTTGACCGTTAATAGTTCACATTCAAGACTTAAGCTTGCATTAGAAACCTTTATATTCATTTGAACTGCCTGGATTTGACAGATTCTTTCGGAAAGTCGATCTAAAGGAGACTTGCTTTGCCAAACCCAGTTCCTCAGGTTGACAAAATCTCTGGTCTTCTCTGGATGGAAACAAGAATTCTAGAAGATGCAGCCATTTCTCCACCTTTAGAAGCATGGACTTCAACACCCAGAATTCCCTGGGTGTCGATCTGCCCTTTGGAAAGCCACCAAGGTTGAGCAACGCTACTCTACAGATTCTTGATGCCCTATTCCTGACACCCAATGTGGCAGATGTTTGAAACTAAGGAGCTGTCCAAGCGATCAAAGTGCTGAATCTTCAAGGGAGCCATTTGACCGTACAGCAGCACAAAGGATGATATTGGAATCAGCTCGATGTCGCAACTGAAATATTTTTCAACCATCAGATTCTTGGAAGGCGAGCTGACACCTGTGCTGGAACAGATTTCAATTGGATACTTCACAGAATTCACACAAAAAAGAGGTCAGAGACGCAAAACGGGTGACATCTGTCTCTTTTCATCAACCACAGACCAGAATTCTTGTTTATCCTTTGTTCTAATTTGATCCACAGAACAATAAGATGTCTGTTAGGCTATATAAATGACATCTGTTGCAAGATCTTTCCTGTCCTAGCCAATCCTGAAAATTAGGAAAACCTACCATCCACTTGGCCAACAATTTGGACTCCACAAGTCCCATTTCTGGAGAAGGTGACATTTCAAGTCTCCAAGTCAACAAGAAAGATCATGGCGGAGAGCATGAGGCGGAATTGGTCCTGAAAAGCCACCATCAAGAGAACATGCCTCCAGTGCTTTCTTTAAAACACATACACAAATCACACACAAAAAAAAAACTTCACAAAAATCTCCAGTCAGATCTCCTCCTCCCTCAACTAACAATATTGATATGGTTCTAGTGTTTGCTTTGCCTTCAGTGGCAAAAATAAATAAATAAAAATAAAAAATGAGGACACCGAGCAAATGGTGCAGAGCTGCATCAGTTTAGAAGGCTGTGACATAATGAAGGTGCAACAGGTTTAACTAGGCGGCATAGATATACTGTTAAATTGTTATCCCAGCCACCATGATTTCTCTCCACTGGCCTTAGAATAGAATAAGAATTGGGAGGGACCTTGCAGGTCTTCTAGTTCAACCCCCCCCCCCGCCCGCTCAAGCAGAAGACCTTATACCAAATGGTTATCCAATCTCTTCTTAAAAACTTCCAGTGTTGGAGCAAGTCGTTCCTCTGGTTAATTGTTCTAACTGCAAAGAAATTTCTCCTTAGTTCCAGGTTGCTTCTCTCCTTGGTTAGTTTCCATCCGTTGCTTCTTGTCCTGCCTTCGGGTGCTTTGGAGAATAGCTTGACTCCCTCTTCTTTGGGGCAGCCCCTGAAATATTGGAACACTGCTATGTCACCCATGGTACAGTGGTGGGATTCATATACGTGAACAACCAGTTCTCTGTGTGGATGCCGCTTCGGGAAGTCCATTCTGGTCCTGGGCAACAAAAAATTAGCTACTAGTTCTGCTCAAGTGATGAGAACCAGCTGAATCCCACCACTATCGTGGTCCAATCTCTTCTTAAAAACCTCCAGTGTTGAAGCATTCACCGCTTCTGGAGGCAGGTTGTTCCACTGGTTAATTGTTCTAACTGCCAGGACGTTTCTCCTTAGTTCTAAGTTGCTTCTCTCCTTGATCAGTTTCCATCCATTGCTTCTTGTCCTGCCTTCAGGTGCTTTGGAGAAGAGCTTGACTCCCTCTTCTTTGGGGCAGCCCCTGAGATACTGGAACAATGCTATCATGTCCCCCCTCGTCCTTCTCTTCATTAAACTAGACATATCCAATTCCAGCAACCGTTCCTTATATGTTTTAGCCTCCAGCCCCCTAATCATCTTTGTTGCTCTTCTCTGTACTCTTTCTAGAGTCTCAGCATCTTTTTTACATCAGGGTGACCAAAACTGGATGCAGTATTCCAAGTGTGGTTTTCTACCAAGACATCATAAAGCATTACTAACATTTCATTTGATCTTGGCAACCCCCATTCTGTAATCTAATTTGCTGCAAAGGGAACAAAGACATGGAAATAAATAAAATAAAAAAATCCAGATGTAGCTACAAACCTATCATTCCTTGACAAAGCCTGGATTTTTGAGTTATGTTTTCTGGTGAAACAGATTATCATCCCAGGGTGAAGAAGGCTTTGAATCACTCCTTCAAAGAACAGAAGCACACACTTGGCTATCAACACCGAACACAACAGTGCAGGAAATCTTGTCCAACAAATCACCGCAAAATAAAGCGTGCTTCTTTCCTTTCTTTGGTCAGATTTATGAGTCCACCTGGCACAGGCATTCAGACCAAGAAATATGCTCTCGATTTGAAAGGAGATGGTGCCCGTCACGTTAAGCCAGGATGTGATTTCTTTGGTTTTAGCAGGCTTTGCCATGATAAACTCAATTGCGGCGAGATGCAAACAATGAATAAAGCTTAGCAGGGTGAGTAACATTGACCAAATGTGGCTAAATCACTGCTCAAGCTAACAGATGAATCCAAGCAAAAGAGCTGTGCAGAACGAAAACCCCAAAACGTGACTAGGATGGATACAGGAAGAAAGCATCACAAGAGTCTCAGCATGGACTAAACAGTTGGTGACCCATAAGATCATTCGTGCAGAAATGTTGCCATACTTCTAAATCTCTCTCCATTACAACTCAAACCTTGTTTACTTCAATCCCCTTCTCACGCAAAAGCTGAGATTCTAATAATGCCATTTTTTATAGCCAATATCATAGTCTTGGACCAGCATCACAGAACTGGAAAGGGTCTCATTCCCTCTGGCTGGATAAGAAGCCACATGCTTTAATTTAGTTGAGATGTGGCCATCAACCTTGAGTTTCCAGCTATACTTACAGGACCGCATTCTGCCGCACAGTTCCCAGAGACCGGTGAGGTCCCATAGATTGGGCCTCCTTCAGGTCCCGTCGGCTAGACAATATCGGCTGGCGGGCCCTCGGGGAAGGGCCTTTTCTGTGGTGGCTCCGACCTGGTGGAATCAACTTCCCCCCGAGGTTCGAACTACTCCCACCCTGCCGGCCTTTAAGAAAGCCGTTAAAACTCTCCTGTTCCGGCAGGCCTGGGGCTGATGTCCCCGGGGGGCGGGCGGGATATGATCGGACTCGCGGTATGACTGTATTATTTTATTGTTTTATGATTGTTTTAATCTCTGTACGCCGCCCTGAGTCCTTTGGGATTGGGCGGCATATAAATAAAATTAAATATGAATACAAATACAAATATATACAGGTAGTTCACGAGTTACAACAGTTCATTTAGTAACCATTCAGAGTTACAGCAGCACTGAAAAAGTGGCTTAATGAAGAGAAGGACTAGGGAGACATGATAGCAGTGTTCCAGTATTTGAGGGGCTACCACAAAGAAGAAGGGGTCAAATTATTCCCCAAAGCACCAGAGGGCAGGACAAGAAACAATGGATGGAAACTAATCAAGGAGAGAAGCAATCTGGAATTAAAGAGAAAAAATTAACCAGGGGAACAGCTTGCCCCCAGAAATTGTAGGCACTCCATCACTGGAGATTTTTAAGAAGAGACTAGACAACTTGTTTGAGATGGTATAGGTTCTCCTGCTTGAGCAGGGAGCTGGACTAGAAGACCTCCAAGGTCCCTTCCAGCTCTATTCTATTCTATTCTATTCTATTCTATTCTATTCTATTCTATTCTATTCTAGTCTAGTCTAGTCTAGTCTAGTCTAGTCTATTCATCCCATCCTCTATTCTATTCTATTCTATTCTATTCTATTCTATTCTATTCTATTCTAGTCTAGTCTAGTCTAGTCTAGTCTATTCATCCCATCCTCTATTCTATTCTATTCTATTCTATTCTATTCTATTCTATTCTATTCTATTCCATTCCATTCCATTCCATTCCATTCCATTCTTCTAGTCTAGTCTAGTCTAGTCTAGTCTAGTCTAGTCTAGTCTAGTCTAGTCTAGTCTAGTCTAGTCTAGTCTAAATCTCAACTGGTTTGCCGGAGGACCTTCTCAAGGTGTTGAACCCAGAGCCCCCCCCCCTTTCTTTTTTGCTTCTGTTGAGAAGGAAAGGAACCTCAAGGAAGTTGACCTGGTCCCTTGATTCCTTTACACTTTTTTAAACCTACAAACTCCACACTCGCTCAATTCTTTGATCTGGAAACCACAAATGATCCTCTAAAGAAACACCAACAATAAGTAATTCATCTCCTCTTTCCTTAATTTATATCCATGTGCCTTCTCGTGGGGGTAGCGGTCCCAAAGATTCCTGAATCCACCTTTAATGTGACTTGAAAGAACGAGAGAATTCGTGGACGGGAAGTCCTTTTTGCTCTTCTGCTTTCCTTTGGCATCATTGTCACCACCTCGTTCGCTCTTCTGTTTCTAGCGGGATCTGCTACCCTGCTGATTTCGGCATGAAATGTGTTTATCAGTAGGAATCCAAGGGTATCCAGCTAGATCCTTCCAAGAAAAGTACAAAAGCAGAGTCTCTCTCTCTTTTTTGAATGACAGCTCGTTATTTTTCCTTCCCCTGTTCTCTCTCTTTATCTTCAGAACAGTAAAGAGAAACAACTTTTGGCAACCGTTTGTAGATCACCCCAAGAGGCTTTTGAGGCGAGAGGAAGATCACACCGTGTCCCTTATTTTTTTTATCTTTATTTGCTGGATGTACCCGAGGTTCCAAGAAACAGCCATGCCAAATTGTCCATTCAGTCTGTCCTATCAGCCTAATAGCCTGTGTTCTGTTGCCAAATATTTTTCAGCCAGTGAGAGAGTCTTCCCGTATCCTTTCTTCCCCGGGCAGAGAACCTGAGGACCATCTGGACGTAGACCCTTCATCAAAGATTTATTCTGAAAAGCAGCTGTTGCTCATCCGCGCAGGTGGCGAAACCTCCGGAGATGCGGGAGGTGCGTATGGAGACCAGCGAATTTGCTGATGGTCTGGGAGAAGAACGGGTGGAGTCCTTCTCCACCGCTTGCCAACTCTTGAAGACCAATCTGAGCCAGGCGCTAAAATCAGCAGAACAGATTGCTGAGGCTGACATCTCGAGAAGGAAGTTGCACTTTGCAAAAATGAGCTTGGGAAAGCAATGCTTTTTTTTTTTTTTTTGGCCAGGAGAGATTTAGAAGCGCCAATGGAAAAAAAAAATCCGCTGAAGAAAATGTAACTGTAAGAATAACAGAGTTGGAAGGGACCTTGGAGGTCATCTAGTCCAACCCCTGCTCAGGCAGGAAACCCTACACCATTTCAGACAAATGGTTGTTCAATCTCTTCTTAAAAACTTCCAGTGTTGGAGCTTTCACCGCTTCTGGAGGCAGGTAGTTCCACTGGTTAATTATTCTCACTGCCAGGAAATTGCTCCTTAGTTCCAGGTTGCTTCTCTCCTTGGTTAGTTTCAACCCTATCAACACTGCCAGCAAAGACACAGGTGGATGTTCACTTCACCCCATGGCCTCTCTGTTTGCCCATCCTTAAGAACACAGATGCAATAAGGTAGTCCTTGACTTACAACCCTACATTTAGTGACCGTTCCAAGTTACGACGGCACTAAAAAAAAGCAACTTAGGAAATAGCAAAAGGACCACGTCCAGCATTTTGTGGTCGGCCTCCACATAAGGTTGGCCTTGGCACCTTAAAGCTCTTCCTGTGTCCTTGAATTTAAAACCCCCTTCCCAAAAAAACAAACAAACAAACAAACCAGGTTTAGGCATTAAAATGAGACTGATAAAGGAGAATATTTGTAGCTCAGATTTGAAAAGAGAGGTCCCTGGTGTTCTGTGAGCTTGGTGGGTTTCTTGCAGAAGTTTCATTACCCGAACTAGGTAATATAATCAGTATTAGAAGGGAGTGAGATTTAATCTCTCTTTATATACTAAAGCAAGATCCACTCCCTTTTGGAAGTGATGCTGCTGCTTAGTTGGATCATGAAAGGTCTGCAAGAAAAGCTCAGAGAGCACCAAGGACTCCATAGTTCTCCTCCTCCTCCTCCTCCTCCTCCTCCTCCTCCTCTTTGCAAACCCCCTTCCCTTCTAACACTGATGATGTTACCTAGTTTGGGTAATGAGACGTCTGCAAGAAAACAACCCAGCTTAGAGAATCCCCCAAGGACCCCTCAAAATGAAATGTATTTTCTTCCCCTCCTGGCCAAGAAACCTGGCCCGATTTATTTCTCTTGTGTTAAATCTTGGCGGAAAACCTTGGGCTCCTATCGCAGGCTGTACTTGAAATTAGACTTGGGTGTCTTAGTCGGGAGAAAATACTCCGGGATAACAAACAGCATTATTTATTAAAGAAACGGGAGGAATTCTTATCGTATCCCAAGGCAAAGAGAGAGAGAGAGAGAAACAAAACAGCAGCTCTGTAATGGCTACATTATTCAAGGTATTGTTCTCCTCTGCTTCCTTTGTAAAAAATGTTTCTGTGTAATTTCGGCGGAGTGGGAGCTGGTGCCTCACCACAGTGTGAGGGGCAGCCAAACTCACACAATAATGGACAGTTCATTTATCTGAAAAAGACACCATTTTTGGAGAGCGTTTTATGGATTGCATGGATTTATAGATCCGACAGCAGGAGCCCGAACGCGGGACGGAGCCAGGAGAGAAAACAGTCCAGGTAGCCCTTGACTTACGACGGTTCGCTTAGCGACGGGTCAAAGTTACAACGGCACCCCAAAAAAGCAACTTAGGACCGTTTTTCACACTTACGACGGTCACGTGATCCAAATTTAGATGCTTGGCGACTGTTTCATACCTACGACCGTGGCCGTGTCTCGGGGTCACGCCATCCCCTTTTGTGACCACCTGACAAATAAAGTCAATGGGGAAGCCGGATCCACTTAACAACAGGAGCGATTCACTTAACAACGGGGGCAAGGAAGGTCTTAAAACCGGGCAAAAAAACCTCACTTAACATAGGCCTTGCTTAGCAGCAGAAATTTTGGGCTCAATTCTGGTCGTGAGTCGAGGACCATCTGTATTACGAAGCATAAACTCTTTCGTAGGTCAGTCCCTTAAATCATTTAAATAGGAGCCAGCCATGTGCTGCAGCTGCCAAAAAGGCCAACGCAGTGCTGGGCTGCATTAACAGAGGGATAGAATCAAGATCACGTGAAGTGTTAATATCACTTTACAAGGCCTTGGTAAGGCCACACTTGGAATACTGCATCCAGTTTGGGTCACCACGATGTAAAAAAGATGTTGAGACTCTAGAAAGAGTACAGAGAAGAGCAACAAAGATGATTAGGGGACTGGAGGCTAAAACATATAAGGAACGGTTGCTAGAATTGGGTATGTCTAGTTTAACGAAGAGAAGGACAAGGGGGGACATGATAGCAGTATTCCAATATCTCAGGGGCTGCCATAAAGAAGAGGGAATTCAAGCTATTTTCCAAAGCACCTGAAGGCAGGACAAGAAGCAACGGTGGAAACTAATCAAGGAGAGAAGCAACCTAGAACTAAGGAGAAACTTCCTGGCAGTTAGAACAATTAACCAGTGGAACAACCTGCCTCCAGAAGCGGTGAATGCTCCAACACTGGAAGTTTTTAAGAAGAAACTGGACAGCCATTTGTCCAAAATGTATAGGGTTTCCTGCCTGAGCAGGGGGTTGGACTAGATGACCTCCAAGGTCCCTTCCAACTTTACTACTACTACTACTACTACTACTACTACTATTCCACTAAAGACAATATAACGCCATAACCGTTGATTGCAATACTGGGTTGACTCTCATCCTGGCTAAATAAAACGCATTTTTAACCAACATTCCTCCACTGGCGTTTTCCGATGTGCGGGTGTGCACAGCGCACAATGTTTGCAACATTAAAGGCTGCATTCCGTTCTTCCTTCCCAGTTTCCACAGATGCGAGAAAGGCAACGTTGCTTGTTTTGTGCAGCTGTTCACCCACTGCTGTAGCTCCCCCCCCCCGTGGCTAGTTTACACCCTGCCTAATCCTTCCCTCCCACAGTGAAGGCTTCAGTTGTTTTTCCTAGGAAAGTACAAAACCATCCCGTGGTTTCTTTACGCTCTACCCTCTCAAACTTGAAGGCAACTTTAATCAACCGTCTGGGGCTCCTTGAAATGAGTGAACTGCATGTCCCAGAATTCCCCCACCCATAAAGGTCCCCAGTGGGCTGGCTGGGGCATTCTGGGAGCTGAGGCCCACCCCTTTTACAGTTCATCCGATTCGAGGGCCACAGATGGTCCACTGGCCCTACCACAAGATCACGTTCCAAGCAGGCTCTCTTTGGGAGAAAGCACACGGTCCTTATAAGGGGATTTCCCACCGTCAACTCACACGATGCTTTTTATAATTTTCCGGGACGTCTAACTCAATTAGTATCCCTTATTGCTCGCTTCACCAACACAAAGGCTTTGCGTTTTTTTTATTTTTTGTTTAAATTCACCCAAAAGGTTTTTGTCGGCAGGGCGAGAGCTGCTTAATACTGCAGCGATCGGAGCGGAGCAGAGGAAGGAAATTGATCCGGCTCCCTTTGGCCACCGAGTGGGTCACATTCCCCAAGGGCTTCTCTACTGATGACCTTCTCCGATTCTGCAGAGCTCAGACATTTAGAATTAGATTTCCCAAACAGAGGTGGAAAGTTGTCTGTGGAGGGATTCGTGCTGGCCCAGTTTTGGTGAGGCAGTTTTACAGCACCCAGGCAAAGAGGCAGGTGCTAAGGAGCAAAATACTCGAACAAATTAAGATAGATTTGAAGGAAGATATCCATACATCCCTCCCTCCCTCCCTTCTTTCCTTCTTCTCATTCCCATCTCTCTCTCTCTCCCTTTCTTCCTTTCTTCCCCATCTCCTTTTCCTTCCTTCCTTCCTTCCTTCCTTCCCCATCTCCTTCTTTTCCTTCCTTCCTTCCTTCCTTCCTTCCTTCCCCATCTCCTTCTTTTCCTTCCTTCCCCATCTCCTTTTCTTTCATTCCTTCCTTCCTTCTTCATCTCCTTCTTTTCCTTCCTTCCTTCCCATCTCCTTCTTTTCCTCCCTCCCTCCCCCTCTTTCCTTCCTTCCCCATCTCCTTCTTTCCCTCCCTCCCTCCCTCCCTCCTCTCTTCCTTCCTTCTTCCCTCCCTCCCTTTCTTCCCCATCTCCTTCTTTTCCTTCCTTCCCATCTCCTTTTCCTTCCTTCCTTCCTTCCTCTCCTTCTTTTCTTTCCTTCCTTCCTTCCATCCCCATCTCCTTCTTTCCCTCCCTCCCTCTCTTCCTTCCTTCTTCCCTCCCTTCCTTCCTTTCTTCCCCATCTCCTTTCCCTCCCTCCCTTCCCCTGATTAGGTCTGAGAGTTGGAAGCCCAGGTATAGCTCCTCTTCCCCTTGAATTGCCACTTTACTTCACAGAGCTTTGATACGGTGCAACAGAAGTGGCTTCAACAGCCCCTAGAGGGCTGCAAAAGCTAGGTTTACATTTTCATAAAATAAAACAGAAGGAAGCCAAAACTGCACCTGAAAACTAAGCTGGCTCTGCTTCCTAAGCAAGGAGAGGAGGAAAGCTCCCTGAATGCTCTCCAGCTGGTGGTTCCAATCTCCCAGAGAACCCAGATAATCCCAATTCCAGATGTGCTAATTAGAAGGTGGCATTTCCCAAAGAGCTTTTCATCCAACAGCTATTTTGCCTTTCTTTCTTTCTTTCTTTCTTTCTTTCTTTCTTTCTTTCTTTCTTTCTCTCTCTCTCTCTCTTTCTTTCTTTCTTTCTTTCTTTTTCTTTCCTCCCTCTCTCCCTCTTAAGGGCTGGAGGTCAGCCTCCCTACGATACCAATTAGGCTGGGTTGTGCTTTGGCTATGCTATCATGTGGTCTGCTTGATGCTTATCTTAATAGAAGTTGTGAACCTAGTTATGAGAGAGAGAGAGAGAGAGAGAGAGAGAGAGAGAGGGAGGGAGGGAGAGGAAGAGAGAGAAAGATAATATACTGGAGATAGATAGATGATAGATAGATAGATAGATAGATAGATAGATAGATAGATAGATGGATGGATATAGATATAAACAAACAGACATACAGAGATAGATAGACAAACAAACAGATAGATAGATAGACAGACAGAGACAGACAGACAGACAGGCAGGCAGGCAGGCTTAGCATGATAGGCTAACCCAGCTGATTGCTGGAGAAGGGAGAGTCAATCCCCCAAACTCAGTTCATGACCCAATTAGGTAACATCATCAGTGCTAGTGAGGTATGCAGGGAGGAGGAGGAGAAGAGAAGGAGGTGGAAGAGGACTGTCAGGTCCTTGGTGCTGTCTGAGCTGGGTGGTTTTCTTGCAGACGTTTCATGACCCAACTAGGTAACATCATCAGTGCACCTTCTGCAAGAAAACTACCCAGCTCAGAAACCACCAAGGACCTCACGACTAAAAAAATCAGAGACCATAAATCAGTGAAACCCAAAACCCGGCCCAAAATAAACAAAAAATTAGAGAAGGCTAAGACAAATTAAATATGGATTACTTTAATTCCAGAGTAGATGGCACGCTGTGAATGACTCGGAAGGAGTGTTGCTGATAATATTTGTAATTCAAGAGTTGAATTGTGGGGTCCCTGGTGCTCTCTGAGCTGGGTGGTTGTCTTGCAGACCTTTCATGACCCAATCTAGTGTAATATCAGTACACTGATGATGTTACCTAATTGGATCCCGAAAGGTCTGCAAGAAAACCACCTGGCTCAGAGAGCACCAGCGACCTTTCCACCTCCCAAATCTTCAAGAATAAAGCAGGCATAAAGGCAGCGTTTTTAGTAGCGCCAGAGACCGTTTATTTTTGAACATTATCACCGGCTCTTTGCAATCAACCCAGCCATGGATCTCTCCAGCGACTAGAACAGCAGTTATGAACTAGTCTCAGTTATATAATTTCTTTTTTTAAAAAAAAGAAGAAATGTACATCTCTCGCTCTGCGGGGCAACCCGCCCCAAATCATCTCAAACACCCCGTGCCATCGTGCCTAAAATTTGGGCTCAGAAAAAGAAGAAGACAGATAGCAAGAGGGTGATCCAGAGTAATAACAGACAAGCTAAACCATCTGGACTTGCATCAAAGCAACAGTTTTCTGAGTCTACACCAGGAGGAGGAGGAGGAGGAGGAGGAGGAGGAGGAGGAGGAGGAGGAGGAGGAGGAGGAAGAGGTGGCATCAGCAGCAAAGTAAATGCGCAGCACTGGAATAGAATCACTTAATGATACCAATGTGAATTCTTCTCTAGATAAAAGTACCAGCTACAGGAGTTGATACCTCCAGGGAATATTGTCTTCCCATAGGAAATGCTACCAACCCGTATTAAATTAAGTGGAACTGTGGAATAATCCCCATTATTCTCTGTGGAATAATCCCCATGGGTTCTCACAAGGATTGACAGTTTTAAAAAAATGAACTCAATTTACTCTGGTGCTATCTACTCCAAGACTGGAGAACCTACAGGTCTTCCAGATGCTGCTGGAATAACAACCTCTAGCAGAAAGGATGGTCAACATTGAAGAAGGCTAGGAGATGGGTTCTCAACCTTTGGAGGCCCATTTATAATCCACGCCTCTAAGTATTCCAGTCCACTAACTAACCTGAGACTTTCTCAACCTAGCTAGCTCAAGACTTTGGGTATTCCAGAAGCAGCCCCATTGATATGGTTCCTTTCCTCTAGAGCAGGGGCCTTCAAACTTGGCCCTTTGATGACTTGCGGACTTCAACTCCCAGAATTCCTCAGCCAAGCACGCTGGCTGAGGAATTTTGGGAGTTGAAGTCCACAAGTCATCAAAGAGCCAGGTTTGAAGGCCCCTGCTCTAGAACATGGTTTTATTTGGGAATTGAGATGCTCCCTACAAGAAAAAATATATGACCATTTCCATTAGTCCAGTCATTTGGACAACCTTTCTGATAGACCTTAGTGATAGCGTCAAACTCATGTTCTCCAGCCCAGCAAAATGTGTTATTTGTTCTACTTTCAGAATATCTCAGTTTACACTGAACATTCTCTAGACGTCCCTACCGGAGCAGAAATGGTCAACTGGGTGAAAAGTGCTGCCTTCTCCTCATCTGGGGCCTTCCAAATTTTGAGTAACACAGCAAGATGGAGGAGTCTACCCGTTATGGAGTCCGTGCAATGTGTATCTCGAGAGCTACTAAGAGATCAGCCTTGCCCTGAAGGTTTTGACCCTCAGCAACCTCTGCCTACCACTCTAGAGAACCAACTGGATCCATAAAACCCAACGGTTCTGAGAAGATCAAAGTTGGCCACTCCTCAACTAGAGAACAGGTCTCGCAATTTCTGCAGAACAGAAGATCATCAGACTGAATCAATCAGCCGTTTCAACCAGCCGTGGGAAGGACAGCAGTGTCCCCACATGCCATTTGTTGCCCACCCACTCGCCCCCAAATCCAGAGAAAGTGCTTCCAACTATAAACCAAACACGGTTGGGTTAGTTAGAATAAGCACGATCCCACAACGTTGTTCAGGAGTCAGGAACTGCGATGTGTTGTTTTTCCGCCGGCTGAGCCATTTTGTAAGCTAATTTGGGAGATGCATCTCTCTCTCTCTCTCTCTCTCTCTCTCTTTTTTTTTTTTCTGGCACACAGAGTGTCCTGTTCTCCGAAGAAGGTTGAGTTGTTTTGGTAGACAGAGGGCTGGAGGGAAGACGCGGAACTACTCTGGATACCAGGGAAGAGAGGAAATTCACCATTTCCTTCTACGTGCACAAGAGAGCGCCCTTGAGAATATCCATGGGATGGAAAGCCCTCAGTATCAACTCAAGAGAATCGCAGGGAATGTAAGACTGGTTGAGATTTCACCTCCTTCCCACCGAGCGGACCTGCGAATGCTGAGAAAAGTGGAAGTACCCTTGGAGTAAAGGAAGGGCAAGTGGGGGGCCCCCCAGGCTACTAGCTACAGAGCAACCCAGAGCAAGCCCTAGAGATGCTACCAGGCGGAAGTGGGTCCTTGGAAGAAGGAAGTGTCCCCTGACGTTCAACAGGGCTTCCTTGCAGTCCCAGAGGAATCGGCACCCTCTGCGGAGGAATAAGTGGCACTGAACTTAGGGAGACTTCCTTAGCAGGTGTACCCCCAAAACAGAAGAGTCAGAAGGAGGAGGAGATGCAAGAAGGCAAGTCACACCTAGAATTGATCTCCAGGCAAAAGGCGCCTCCGAATTAAGATGCCGAACCGCAGGGCAACCTGTTTTTCCGCCCTCCCTCCGGCTCTGCCAACCTGCTCCCCTCTCCTCCCCTCTTCTGGAAGAGAAGCACCCCTTACCCCCCCACCTCAGAAGGAGAGAGACTTCTCCTTGATCTGCGGACCGGTGGAAGCCACCGGAGGAACGGACCAGCTGCCTTCCGATGGTCTCCTCCGAAGGGGAAAAGACCCCTACATCCAACCCTCTTTTTTTTTTTTCCTCCTCGCCGGCCCCAGCGGGATCCCTAGGCCCATCGGCCCCTGCCAAGCAGGCTGGGGATGATGGTGGTTTCCTAGCACCGACCTCCTGACCGGAGGAGCCGGTGTCTCAGCGCTTCCCCTGCCCCTGGGGAATCCCTTCGCGCAGGAGACACCCCACCCCCCGCCGCCCACCCCCCCCAAAAAGAGACAAACGAGCCCTCCCCCGGGGGGCTCCACTTACAACTCCCCGCGCCAGCTCCTCGGCGGTGGGGGTGGGGGCGGCCAGGGTCCGCCGCGTCGCCAAGCAAAAGGCCAGCATCAGAAACATCTCCTGGGGGGGCAGACACGGCCGGGGCCAACAGCTCCCCAACATCCCTTTTAGTCTTCTGCCGTCGCCGCCGCTACCGCCGCTACCGCCGCCGCCTGCAGCCGCGGAGCCTCCGAGGACGGCTGGGGAGGACGCCGGGCGACGCCGGCGATCCGCAAGGGGGAAGAGACGGAGGGCGACATCCGCGCTTCTGCGCTGCCCGGGCTGGCGGCGGGGACTGTCGCCGGGGGAAAGCCGCTCCCTTCGCAGCAGCAGCAACAGCAACAGCAGGAGCCCACCCACCCCTTCTCTCCAGCCCGCGTCGTCAGAAGGCGAGGACCCGGGTCCGGGGGCGCAGTTGCAGAAGCGGCGGCGATGCTCTGCCCGGAGAACAAGCCTCTGAGATCCGAGGACTCTTGGAGAGGAGGGGAGGGGGGTTTGGATGGATCGCGGGCAACGGCGTCGGCTCCAACTTTTCTGGCGCAACCGGTGCGCCCGGACAGGCAGGCAGGCAGGCAGCAACAGCGGACCGACAGGCGCTCCAAGAAGCTGCAGTTCCTCGGAGCTGCGAGGAATCCACCGCTCGCTCCCTCTGGATCGCGGTCGGTGGGTGGGTGGGTGGGGGAGCGATCCGAAGCCCCCCCAGCTGAGTCCGGGCCTCGCGCCTCCGACAGCTTCGCCGGAGAGGCGCAGCCGCCACCCAGCAACCCCCGGCCGAATGAAGGGAGCGCCGGCCGAGCCGGCGGACTCCTTCGGCCGCGGCGGCGAAGCCCTGCGAAGGAGGGCGGAGCGGGAGGGGCGGAGGCGTCGCCGTGGCCGTGGCCGGAGGGGGGCGCTGGCGAGCGGGGGAAGCACGCGCGCTCCCGGCTCGGGCACGGGGCTCCCTCCCGCGCGTCAAGACGCAGCGCAGCCGCCAGCCGGGATGGAGGATTGCGCGTGGCCGGGCGAGGGTTGTGGCTCTGGAGAGGTTGGGTGTGTGTGTGTGTGGGGGGACAAAGGGTAGAACAGTGGTTCTCAACCTTTTTAATGCCAGGACCCCCCCGACCGGTCGTAAGTCGAGGACTACTCAACCGGTCTTAAGTCGAGGACTACTCAACTGGTGCAGCCCCGTTTGCAGAATGGGACTTTTGGCAGGCTCAGCAGGGCAGAGACAGCCTGGACAATTCCTATTGGCTTTGGAAAGCCAATAGAATTAGACTCTATTCAAGAGAGTCTATTCTATTGGCTTTCAAAGGCCAATAGAATAAAAGGGAGTAGCACAGCTAAGGAAAAGGGGAAAAAAATGGCGGACTGCGTTGTTTGGCGACCCCCGTGAAATGGTCGTTTGACCCCAAATGGGGTCCCGACCCACAGGTTGAGAACCACTGATCCAGATGCTTCCAGTTCTTAAAGACTGGGGTAGAAGTTGGGGGGGGGGGCTCTGTGAGATGGAGGCTGCGACGGGGAGAGAGGACCATGGGTTCAGAGGACGGGATTTGGAAGCACCTGATCCTGTTCCGACTTTGGAGTGGTCCCTTCCCTTTAGGCCAGTGGTTCTCAACCTTTTTAATGCCTTGACCCCCAACCAGTCATAAGTCGAGGACTACTCAACGGGTGCAGCCCCCTGTGCAGAATGGGACTTTTGGCGGGCTCAGCAGGGCAGAGACAGCCTGGACAATTCCTATTGGCTTTTGAAAGCCAATAGAATTAGACTCTATTCAAGAGAGTCTATTCTATTGGCTTTCAAAAGCCAATAGAATAAAAGGGAGCTAAGGAAAAGGGGGAAAAAATGGCGGACTGCGTTGTTTGGCGACCCCCGTGAAATGGTCGTTTGACCCCAAATGGGGTCCCGACCCACAGGTTGAGAACCACTGCTTTAGGGGTTGCTATTCTTTGCATCGCCCTTTCCATCATCTTCCTCACCATCCGTCTTGGGGATGTACTTACTGGGAGATAGCGCGAAAGCGCGTCCTCCCGGCAATCTTGCGGGACCAGAAGCTAAGGACAATTGACACATAAACGCACACACGTCATTAAAGGCCTTTCCTGCAGAGAAAGCTAAATAGCTATTTATTTATTTTTTTTAAAGTTTAAGCCACCCTTAAAATGCAGCTTTTCAAAACCACCTGCCCCGGAAAACTAGGCAAAGAGAAACTGGCAAGGGAAGGGTCAGGTAAGAGAAGGCGTAGCCCACAGCTTCAGAGTGAGACCAGCAAGGGACCCTCTCTAAGTTTCTTTGGCTATAAAGGAGATGACCGCAATGGTGGGTGAGCAAGACCCTGAGAAACGGTGGAGAGATGCTCTGTAGGGCGGGGATCCCCAACCTGTGGGCCAGGAGTTGTTTGCAACCAGGCCGTGGAAACGGCGGGTGAGCGCACGCTCACGTGCATCCCCGCTTGCAAGAGCAGCGGGCGCGCGTGTGGTCCATTTGCGTGCATGGTAGGTGTGTGTGCATGTCGCCAAGTCGTCTTATACGCCGGAAATTACGATAGTTTCTGGCGTATAAGATGACTTTCTAGGCGTGCAAATCGGCGCCGAAGTCGGGGGTCGTCTTATACGCCGGAAAATACGGTATATGCCGAGGCGAACAGAACTGAAGTGGTACCTATTTATCTACTCGCATTTGCATGCTTCAGAACTGCTAGGGAGTCAGGCCTAGGGTGTGATGGCTCAGCGGTTCAAGATGCTGAGCTTGTCAGCTGGAAAGCTGAGGAACCAGGTTGAAGACCCAAGTGCTGCATGATGGGGCGAGTTCCTGTTCTTTTCTCCAGCTCCTGCCCAACTGGCAGTTCTCTTAAAGAGAGAGAGGATAATAAAGAGTTATTAGCTCGTCAGATGGCGTTTCTTAATAAGACTGACGTGTTATTCTCTTCCTTTCTTCTGCTATGAATCTTTCGTTTAGAACCGTGTTATTTCATGGGCTAACACATCGTAGGAAACAAAAAGCCGGGGATGGAAATCCTGCTGAATTGCATTAAACAGGAAGGACCGTAGTTTTATGCACAGGATTATATTAGCCTTTTTTTTGTCACACCCCAGTTGTTATACCTCAGGGGAGAGAGAAGGTGGGTCATCACAAAGCTCTGTTATTGTGAAACGAAGAAGTCCTAACATGTAATAGGTGTGATTGTTAGGAAGCTCGCTGAAAAACAAATCATAAAAAAAATAGTCTTGTTTTTTGGCTTCTTGATTTCAAAATCAAAAACAACATTTCTTTCTTACTGTTTCAGGGAAGGATGGAGAAACCTGGATCTGCAGACCGATTGCAGCCCATAATGGATTTATATCAAATAACTCAAGGTGGTGACAACACACCTTCCTATTTTGCCCACAACATAAGGTGGATTGAGCTGAGAGAGAGAGAGAGAGAGAGAGAGAGAGAGAGAGAGAGAGAGAGAGAGAGAGAGAGACTGATTCAAGGACAACACATTGGCTATTGTGCCTAAATTGGTGACTATTGTAACTAGAATTTACTGTCTCCTGGTGATTGGCCCAAAGTCATCCAACGGGCTTTCATGCCTAAGGCAGGACTAGAACTCACTGTTTCCTGACTTCTAGCTGGTGCCTTTACCACTAGACAAAGATAGTGGTAGGGGTGGAGCTTAATGTAGAAGAAGGTTGCTCCTCCCTTAAAGCTCCACCTCCTGCTAAATTGAGCTCTTGAGTTCTCCAGCCCTGCCTTTTATGTTTCCACCACACTATCTGAAACCTGTATGATTCCTCCGTCAACAGGATATTATTTTTATTGATTCACTTCGGTATTTATCTCTCACCTTGCCATGACCATGCATAAGGCAGCCTCGCGCATTTTTAAAGAAAAGCAAATTAAAACGCAACTCTGCCAATAAAACAGGAGGCCAGGCACAGCCATTGAACAGCACCATAAAACATATTCCACAAACAGCAAATAAAACATCCTCGGAGATGCCCTAAATAAAGAGACAGGGAGGAAATGGTTAGAATAAAATAGGTTGAGGGCGCACCCAGGAAAGAAGCTGCCATGTGTGTGTGTGTGTGTGTGTGTGTGTGTGTGTGTGTGTGTGTGTCTCCCTGCAGACACTGATATTGTCACTTATCAGATGAAGACAAGAAATAAGAGGAAATAGAGCAAGGAGGAGGAGGAGAAGGAGGAAGCAGCATCTGTTATCAAGATGGAAGGAAGGAAGGAAGGAAGGAAGGAAGGAAGGAAGGAAGGAAGGGAAGGAAAGAAGGAAGAGAAGGAGGGGAAGAAGAGGAATAGGAAGGAGGAGGAGAAGGAAGCAGCATCTGTTATCAAGATGAAAGGGAAGGAAGGAAGGAAGGAAGGAAGGAAGGAAGGAAAGAAGGAAGAGAAGGAGGGGAAGAAGAGGAATAGGAAGGAGGAGGAGGAGGAGAAGGAGGAAGCGGCATCAAGATGAAAGGGAAGGAAGGAAGGAAGGATAGGAGGAGGGGAAAAAGAGGAATAGGAAGGAGGAGGAGAAGAAGGAAGCAGCATCTGTTATCAAGATGAAAGGGAAGGAAGGAAGGAAGGAGAGGAGGAAGGGAAGAAGAGGAATAGGGAGGAGGAGGAGGAGCTTTTTATTGTCTCTTTTGAATGGTGTGTGAATGTGGTTTATCTCTTTGTGTATATATTGTAGACATATTGACACACATAGATCAGAACACATTCTCTCCAGCAACCCAGATAAGCAGAGTCCAGGCAAAAAAATAAGCAGGGAACAATACTCAAATCAAAGAACTACGAAGGAAAAGACCACACAGAGAGCGAACCCCACTCCTTTCAGCACTGATAATGTTACCTAGTGGGGTAATGAGACAGCTGAAAGAAAGCAGCCAGGCTCAGCGAGCACCAAGGACTTCCCATTTCATTCAATTTTAAGAAATCAAACTTTTTTTTTTTTTAAAAAAAGCACGTAAGTCAGGGAACCTAAGCCTGGTTAAAGAAGAAATCCATGGATATTACGTTTGGAGTGCCAGAATTAGCATTGGGAAAGTTCACAAAACAGCCATTTCCATTTGTTCCTCCCCCAGGAAGTCTCTTACCAATTGGGCACCCTCAATTGCCCCAGAAAGGGAGGATGGGATTGGAGAAGGCTATGAAGAGGAGAAGATGCGAATCAGTCCAGAACGAGACATGACTTCTTTGCGTTCAGGGAACTCTCCATTTCCCCAACAACTTTCAATTCGTGTCTCACACAACGCAGGAGGGAATGCCACCATTCTGAAATATTTTCAAGGCCGAGAGGATGAGAGGAAAGAAAACTTCCCGTCCATCAATTCAAGGGTGAAAAAAGCAAGGTTCTACATTTAGGCAAGAAAAACCAAATGCGCAGGTATAGTATAGGGGGTACCTTGCTCAATAGTAGTAACTGTGAGAGGGACCTCGGAGTCCTAGTGGACAATCACCTAAATATGAGCCAGCCGTGTGCTGTAGCTGCCAAAAAGGCCAACACAGTGCTGGGCTGCATTAATAGAGGGAGAGAATCAAGATCATGTCAAGGGTTAATACCATTTTACACAGCCTTGGTAAGGCCACACTTGGAATACGGCATCCAGTTTTGGTCACCACGATGTAAAAAAGATGTGGAGACTCTAGAAAGAATACAGAGAAGAGCAACAAAGATGATCAGGGGACTAGAGGCTAAAACATATAAGGAACGGTTGCTGGAATTGGGTATGTCTAGTTTAATGAAGAGAAGGATGAGGGGGGACATGATAGCAGTCTTCCAATCTCTCAGGGGCTGCCCCAAAGAAGAGGGAGTCAAGCTATTCTCCAAAGGCAGAAGAAGGCAGGAGAAGAAGCAACGGATGGAAACTAATCAAGGAGAGAAGCAACCTAGAACTAAAGAGAAACTTCCTGACAGTGAGAACAATTAACCAGTGGAACAACCTGCCTCCAGAAGTGGTGAATGCTCCAACACTGGAAGTTTTTAAGAAGAGACTGGACAGACATTTGTCTGAAATGGTATAGGGTTTCCTGCCTGAGCAGGGGGTTGGACTCGATGACCTCCAAGGTCCCTTCCAACTTTATTATTATTATTATTATTATTATTATTATTATTATTATTATTATTGTTGTTGTTGTTGTTGTTGTTGTTGTTGTTATTATTATTATTTGTAACTTCTGATCTTTGATGCTTTTCAAGCAAACTGTTCTTTTGCTCCCAAGCTGCATGTTTTTATCTTCTCCTTCCCCTCCGAGCTTCATCGGGAACCTACTGGGGTGTTCCATCTCCTTCCTCCAGCTCAAACCCTCTTCTCTCATTCGCGGAGAGCTTTCTCTTGCCGCCCAATCCGATCCTTGCCCAGATCATCACAATTATAAGTTGGTGTTTATTAAAATCCCTCCAGGCGTGTTTTGAAACGCTGCCTGCCGCGTTTCATTTGTAAGAAATATGAACTTGGAGTATTTCGTGACAAGTCACCCATTGCTTAGCAACATCGGGTTAGAGTGATTTTTTTTTTCTCAACTAAGTTCATAATCCTTCTCATAAGAGGAATTATATCACTTGGCAGTTGATATGACTTTGGGCTGATCAACTATTTTCCTGCAGGGCAGCAAAAAGTTAGGAGAAAAGAGTTGGAATCCACTTTGATTCATCGGGTTGGTGTATTTGTTGGGGATGAAAAAGAGATTCCGGCCCACTTTCATTTTTATCTTGAAAGTAAATGCCCACAATTTTATCCCGAGCTGAGATGGAGTGGATGGCCAGTGGAGAACTTGTGGGTACCGTGTGCATCATTAAAGATACACTTGGAGAATCACTAGGGAGCAGCTGTCTTAGCTCTCTTCCTCCCTGGAAGATTAACTAAACTTTGTCGTCTCTTTGCTCGCTGGAATGCAGCCCCTCCCTCCTGGGAATCCAGGCCACATTCCACCACACTCCCTGTCCAAACAGAGTAGATACGATCTACCATTTTCTACTACAAATCTATGCCAACTCTAGCTAACCAACTCGCTCCAAACTTGGAATTTGCTGTTTCCATCTAGAGGCATAAAAGTTGTCCGATCATGAGAACCTGTTTCCTACTCAGTGCAAAACTAGACATAGGCATTATCAGAAGGAGATTTTCTGATCCAATCAGCCAAAATATTCTCTCAACATATATACGCACAAACACAGTTCTACTTGGACAAGCCAATTGTAGGAGACGACCAGGATGAGCCAGAGGGAGGGGTCAAACGTGTCATCAGTCTCCAGTCCCCGCGTGCCCACAGGAGTCCTAGGTCCAGCCTCACCTTAGCCATTAGAGATTGGCCTTGTAGAGAATGTTAGCATGGATATCAATCTTTATATTCATTTGAATTGCCTGGATTTGCAAATTTCCTTGGCCCTTGACACCAGTTTGTCTTACCTTCACCGACATGCGTGGTAGACGGGCACAGCAAATGGAGAAGACATTCAGCTTTCTTAGAGGTGACAACCACAGTCTGTGTGGTGATGATAGTTTGGGTCACCCATTAGAATCACTCATGGTTTTGGGACACCCATTTAGCTAGGAAAAAAAAAGAAGAAGAACGTCAGTATGACACTTGATAACAGCTGAGCATTTTCATAATTAAAAGGATGAACTAGGATATTTCTCTCTCTCTCAAGCCCTGGCATTTTATTCCAAAACAGAAATGGATTTAATCTGATAAATATCAAGATTAAATAAAAACTCCACAGAGGAATGGCAAACAGAAAGCATTTATGTTATCAGACCTAAATCCTCCCAAGATTTTTACTGGGATGAGATGCAGATCTAAATTGCTGAAGTTGTTGTTGTTGTTGTTTTTTAAAAAAAGTCATTTGGCTTCAGCAAATTAAAAAAAGAAAAACAAAACCTGTTTTTTTGCTTTCACGGCCAAGGAGAAAGAATCTGAGCATACAACATTTGAAAATTTGATGCCGTTTTAAAATAATGCCTCGTGTGGAGGTGGGCATTTAAAAGCTCAGGCTGTGAATATTTTCTAATTGCTTGGCAGCACGAACCATCTCGAAAACTCCCTTTCCAAAATTGCTGGTAGGCTTAACGCACAACGCAACCGTTGGACAATTCCGTTTTCCAATTTTACCAATGTGCTGGATGTATCTGTGGCATTAAATCCACGCTGCTCCTTTTCAGCCTTCTGATCATTCATGCCCACAGTTAGCTTTCAGCTGGTTACAATCAGCTCTTTTTCCAAGCCAGGACAGCTTTTTATTCTGTTCCAGTCTCCAACGCACGTGTGAATGACCCCTTTAAGCATTTGCATTAAACAAGCTGGTTTGGGAAACAGAAACTTTGCTTTCTCCAGTAGATTGGTATATCTCATTTTTTTTTTCTAGGAGACCAGAGGAACATTGGGTTCGTCGGAGAAAGGCAGAAGACCTCCCAGCAAAGTAGTATTTTGTGTAATCCTTGATGGTCTCTGAGCTTGGTTCTTGTCTTGCAGACGTTTCACGACCCAACTGTATAACATTGTCAGTGCTAGAAGGCAGTGGAGTTTGACAGGGCAAACCACTTGTATATAAACAGAGAAGAAATTGCATCCCTTCTACCACTGATGATGTTGCCTAGTTGGGTCCTGAAATGTCTTCAAGAAAACAACCAAGCTCAGAGAGCACCAAGGACCCCACAATTCTTCTCCTCCTCCTCCTCCTCCTCCTCCTCCTCCTCCTCTTTCTATCCTTGATTATGTTACCTAGTTGGGTAATGAAATGTCTTCAAGAAAACAACCAAGCTCAGAGAATACCAAGGACCCCACAATCCTCCTCCTCCTCCTCCTAGTCCTGATTATGTTGCCTAGTTGGGTAGTGAAACATCTGCAAGAAAACAGCCAAGGACCCATCCTTTCAACCCTGAGCTGATCGGGAATCTAGATCACTTGTGCCCCCTTCCCAATATTTTACCCGTTCCACCCCTTCCCCCCTACAGTTTTTCAACTTTCTTTCCCCCTCCACTCCCTTCTAGCACTGATGATGTCCCCTAGTTGGGTCATGAAACATCTGCAAGAAAACCACCCAGCTCAGAGAGCACCAAATACTACTTTGCTGGGAGGTCTTCTGCTTTGCTCCACAGTTCAATCCTGGACTACAAATATTCTCTTCTAGAACGGTGTCCGTTTTCTTAAAAAGACCAGACAAGGGAGCTAGACCAAGCCTTGGAACGTGACCCTGAAGCCATTCAAGTCCAACCCCCTGTTCTTTGGAGGAACTCAAATGAAAGCCTCTCTGGGAGATGGCTACCCACCCTTTGCTCAAACACAGCTGCTGAAGAGAAGTCCACCCACTCTCTCAGGACTTGATTGCTCATCAAGAAGGCTTTCTTCACAGTCATATGAAATTTAATTCTCTGGAACTTACAACCGTTATTCTGCGGTGTCCTTGGTGCTCTCTGAACTTGCTTGAACAGAGCCAAGCTCAGAGAGCACCAAGGACATCACGGTTCAGCCCTGGGTTGCCTATATTCTCTTCTCTTGGAACCACCATTCCACCATGAATGAAGAACATCGTGGCTTTCAGTTGAGTGACAATCTACAGAGACACTAAAAAATGCTATTATTACTTTTCCCAAGGCTACACCTACCTAGACGAGATCGCCTTATGTAGCCAAGAGGGTCCATTCCCAAGGAAGCTGCTGTCCCTCGGAGGGCTCCATGCAGA
Source organism: Crotalus tigris (assembly GCF_016545835.1). Classification (NCBI taxonomy): domain Eukaryota; kingdom Metazoa; phylum Chordata; class Lepidosauria; order Squamata; family Viperidae; genus Crotalus; species Crotalus tigris. Next base: position 264,724 of record NW_024100631.1, on the reverse strand, counting down.
CTATTAAATTTAGCACATCAGCTTTCTCTAAGCTGGGGCCCTGCTGAAAGCACAGATCCCTCCTTCCCAGGCCTGTGAAATGTTGCCCTTTTGGATAAAAATTTTAACAAAAAGCGATTGCTGAACTGCTGCCTTTCTTATTATGGGTCTTTAACGAGCTTTTTGCCGTTTTCTTTTCTTCAAGAAAAAAAAATGATGAAAACCGCCACGCAGCGGTGACAAGCCGCTGACCAATTTAATTGACAGTTTCCCCCCAGGTCACCTGGAGGGAGTTATGCTAAGGAGGCTCTCCACAAGCCAAACATGTCACACTGGAGGTGCTTCAGGAAACCATTTTTTCTCCCCCCCCCCTCTTCAAAAGCATCAATTTAAAGGCTCTTTCATTGGGCGTAATGGAGCAGTTGAGTGACATCAGAAAGACGCTGGGAACACTGATTTATTTTAACTCCACCAAATGTCTTTTGAGTTGCTTTGCCATGCCTGCCAGGATTAAATTAGGAGCAGGTCCAGGCAGCTGAAATGGTTCCACCGCTAGTCCTTGTAATGGTATGTGACTGTCTAGTTTAACGAAGAGAAGGACATGATAGCAGTATTCCAATATCTCAGGGGCTGCCATAAAGAAGAGGGAATCAAGCTATTTTCCAAAGCGCCTGAAGGCAGGACAAGAAGCAACGGGTGGAAACTAATCAAGGAGAGAAGCAACCTAGAACTAAGGCAGAATTTCCTGACAGTCAGAACAATTAACCAGTGGAACAACCTGCCTCCAGAAGCAGTAAATGCTCCAACACTGGAAGTTTTTAAGAAGAGACTGGACAGCCATTTGTCCGAAATGGTGTAGGGTTTTCTGCCTGAGCAGAGGGTTGGACTAGATGACTTCCAAGGTCCCTTCCAATTTTACTATTATTATTATTATTAAAGACCTTGGGAGACGGGCGAAGAGCTGCTGCCAGGGGGGACGGTCAGATAAGAGACAGCCTAGCCCACAGCTGCATCATGGATGGAGAAAAGGCTCAGAAGGGACCCACCCTAGTTTCCTGGGCTATAAAAGAGACGGGAGGAGGGGGGGGGGAATTGTAGTTTCAAACCTGCAAGATTCTGTTAATGTAGCTTTTAATATAGTAGAATCAGCTCATCTGATTGTGATTGCTCTCTGGTTTACTCGGACATAACAGAGTTGGAAGGGACCTTGGAGGTCATCTAGTCCAACCCCCAGCTCAAGCAGGAAACCCTGTACCATTTCGGACAAATGGTTGTCCAATCTCTTCTTAAAATCCTCCAGTGTTGGAGCACCCACAACTACTTGGAGATAAGTTGTTCCGCTGATTAATTGTTCTAACTGTCAGGAAATTTCTCCTTAGTTCTAGGTGGCTTCTCTCTTTGGTGAGTTTCCATCCGTTGTTTCTTGTCCTGCCTTCAGGCACTTTGGAGAATAGGTCAATCCTCTCTTCTCCTTAGGGCAGTCCAAATTGTGGGGCTATCCCTTATGCTGTTTCATTTTTTACAAGTACAGCTCTAATACTATAAGTCAGCCGTGTGCAGCAGCAGCCAAAAAAGCTATCCTGGGTTGTATAAACAGAGGCATAGAATCAAGATCACACGAAGTATTAGTACCCGCTTTATAAAACCCTAGTGAGACCACACCTGGAATACTGTCGCCAATTTTGGTCACCATATCACAAAAAAGATGTTGAGAGTTTGGGAAAAAATCAGAGAAGAGCAACTAAGATGATCAAAGGCCTGGAGACCAAACTATATGAAGAACGGCTGCAGGACTTGGGTTTGGCTAGTCCAAAGAAAAGAAGAAATAGGGGAGACATGATAGCAGTGTTCCAGTATTTGAGGGGCTGCCACAAAGAAGAGGGGGTCAACTTATTCTCCAAGGCACCAGAAGGCAGGACCAGAAATAATGGTTGGAAACTGATCAAAGAGAGAAGCAACCTGGAATTAAGGAGAAACTTCCTGACAGTGAGGACAATTAACCAGTGGACCAACTTTGCCTCCAGAAATTGTGGGTGCTCCATCACCGGAGGTTTTTAAGAAGAGACTAGACGTTCACCTGTCTGAGATGGTGCAGGTTCTCCTGCTTGAGCGGGGGGCTGGACTAGAAGACCTCCAAGGTCCCTTCTCTTCTCTTCTCTTCTCTTCTCTTCTCTTCTCTTCTCTTCTCTATTCTTATTCCATATTCTATTCTATTCTATTCTACAGTCGTCATATTTAAGGGGGGGAGGAAGCCAACTCTTTCTTTAAATGGAAATTTAGGAAAGTCCTTTTCAGCGTCTCGTGCATTGAATCTCATTCCAGATCTTGCAATGACATATCGTAATGATCATATTGCCATGATGGCATCTCACGGTGTTTGGATCCTGGACCCAACCCTTTCTCTTGGCTGCATTTAACTTTCGAGCGGTGACTTGGAGAGACGCCCATCCCCAAAACAGCAGATGGGGTGATGACAAAACCCAGATCTGATTTCCTTCCTATTTAAACTTAATTGACAATACAGTGGGTGATTCTGCCGTTGTGTATTTACTCACTCTCTCTTTCCGCCACGCAACATGCAAATCTGGAAACTTTCCCTATAATTTAAACACAATAACCTTTCACGATGGTAGGGAAGATGGTGATTAACGGATACCGATCCTTCCTCGGTTGTCAGCCCCAATCTGAGTCAGATCCTGACAGAGGCTGTTGAGGGCTGGTTTGCCTGGGCGGCCAAGAGGGGCCCTCTGGGCACAGATGGTGAAGAGGGGGCAAGAAAGATCTTTGCTTGGTGTAGGGGCAAGGCGGAAGACCATTCTCATTTTGAGTTTAGAGACACAATTTGACTTCTTCTTCTCCTTCTCAAGACTCTTTTCTTTTGCTATGTATTCAAAATGGACTGCAATGAATATATATGTGTGTGTATATATATATATTTGGGTTTTGTCATAACAATGTTTACGTTTATGTTTATATGTACATATATGTATGGCATATGTATATGTATAGGGTATAGGTGTGCATGTGTGTGTATGTGTATGCGTATTCTTTTGACAGCAGGCATCAGAATTTCATTTTTCAATGTGTGCCAGTGTGTTCACAGAAAAAAGTGACAACAAAGTTTATCTTATCCTATCCTGTTGTCCTATCCTATCCTATCCTATCCTATCCTATCCTATCCTATTCCAATATTCTATCTTATTCCAATATTTTCTATTCTATTCTATTCTATTCTATTCTATTCTTTCTGAATTCTATTCTATTCTATTCTATTCTGTTCTGTTCTATTCTATTCTTTCTGAATTCTATTCTATTCTATTCTATTCTATTCTATTCTATTCTATTCTATTCTATTCTATTCTATTCTATTCTATTCTATTCTATTCTGCCCTGCCCTGCCCTGCCCTGCCCTGCCCTGCCCTGCCCTGCCCTACCCTACCCTACCCTATGCTATCAAGAAAAATCTGGAAGTTTAGAGCTGATTCTGAACTAACCTGCTTGCTTTTCATCCTCACTTGCTGAGCAGGGGAGAAGATGGGGTGAAATCTTCACACAGCTTCAAAGCCTTTCCTGTTGTGAAAGTCTCAGATGTTCAATTCCCTTTACAAGTCATGCAGCAACCAGTCAAGGCCAGGTCTGGCAGTCTCCTGATCACAGCGGGGACATGAAGTCAGGGTTGTAGGACATGAGCAGACTGAGCTGGAGGGCAGGGTTAAACACGTCATCAGTTTGGCATCATTAAGCAGCAACAAGAGATTCAAGTCCAGTCCATCTCTCCTCCCCCCATGAATTCTGTTGACCCTTATATAGTGCCAACCTAGCTTGGGCCATTAGTTGCTCAGATTCTTGTATATAGATGACAAGAATAAATTTTTGTTCCCGATTATTCGCACCTGACAATGGTGCCAAGTTGTGATAGTAACCTTGGGGTTGTTGATATTTGTGGGAAGCTACCGCAGAAGCTAGTACTGGGTAATGTGGGAATTGGGGTATCTCTGCTGTCACAGCTAAGGGGCTCCTGACAGCTTGTTTGGTACGTATGCTTTCTCTGTTACGCTTTTAACTCGGTTTGCTTAATTAATAATAAAGATGCAAATCTCTTTATTGACCTGGGTGCTTATCGTCTCTGGATCCCGATCACTGCCCTGATCATGTGGCCAAACACTCGGTGATCCCGAAAAAGAGACCTTGTTTCAAGTCTTTCTCCTTTTCCTCATGTTGGCTTGGAAACAAGCGAGACGAGTCGCGAATGTTCACTTTCAAATATTTAGAGACAGCTTCACTTACCTTTGGATTGTGTGATAGTTCTGTTTTAGACCTGTTGCTCTGAAGTACAGTATTATAGTCTTTTCCTTGTGGATCTTTCCTGCACGACAGAAGTATTAATTCGGATACTGAGTAATATAAAACTTTCCACTGCATCAAGGTGATAGTTATCATAATCAAACAACAGGCATTCTTAATTAATGAAGTTGTTTTCTTGATCTTAAAAGGTCACCATTTGGCACTTTTTTTTAAAAAAATCAAGATATATTTCCCTTGACTGCTCTCCAAATGTTAGATAGAGATGCTTTTAGTAATCATCTAGATCGGGTTTAATTTTACCAAATGATATTCCAAAACAATCAGAGGTGATAGTTATTCATTCATTTATGTACCCAATTTATATAGCCATCCATCTCATAAACAAGTAAGTCTGGGCAGCGTACAACAAATATTTTATTTATTAAATGTATATGCATCTATTTATTAAATGGATTCTTTGTTTATTAAATACGTATTTATGAAATCTATATATTTTTGGATTTATATCTATTTATTAACTTTATATTTATTTATTAAATGTATATGCCGCCCATCCCACTATCAAGCAACTCTGGACAGCTGACAACATAATAAACATACCATAACATTAAATATTAAGATGAATAAAGATTAAATAAATCAAAACTCAAATATTTTTCCAAACTTCTGCTAAGGTTGTGTACAGGTAGTCCTCAACTTACAACAGTTTTGGTCGCCATGATGTAAAAAAAGATGTTGAGAGTCTAGAAAGAGTACAGAGAAGAGCAACAAAGATGATTGGGGGACTGGAGGCTAAAACATAAAAGGAATGGTTGCTGGAATTGGGTATGTCTAGTTTAATGAAGAGAAGGACGAGGGGGGACATGATAGCATTGTTCCAGTATCTCAGGGGCTGCCCCAAAGAAGAGGGAGTCAAGCTCTTCTCCAAAGTACCTGAAGGCAGGACAAGAAGCAACAGGTGGAAACTCATCAAGGAGAGAAGCAACCTAGAACTAAGGAGAAACTTTCTGAAACAACAATTAACCAGTGGAACAACCTGCTTCCAGAAGCAGTGAATGCTCCAACACTGGAAGTTTTTAAGAAGAGACTGGACAGCCATTTGTCTGAAATGGTATAGGGTTTCCTCCTGAGCAGGGGGTTGGACTAGATGACCTCCAAAGTCCCTTCCAACTTTATTATTATTATTATTATGGATCATCGCACAGTCAGCCAGATGTTCAGACTGGATTTGGCATTTTGTCTACCTATCGAGTCCTTACCCAGGACCTGGGATAGGCAGATTGGATGTTTGATGGTATTACAGGTATCGTCGCAGGATGGAAGCAGTTCCTAATAAGGCCGCCTTTTGCAATTGACTAATAGCGAATGTGTCAATGCCAATGGTGTTCAAGTGGTGCTCCAGTTGTTTTGGGATTGCACCCAAGGAGCCTATGACTATTGGTACTACCCTTGCTTGCTTTTGCCACAGTCTTTCTATTTCTATTTGTTGTTGTTGTAGTTATTATTATTATTATTATTATTATTATTATTATTATTTCTTAGTGACTGTTCAAAGTTACAACAGCACTGAAAAAAGTGACTTATGACCATTTTTCATAGGACCATTGTAGCATTCCCCTGATCGCGGGACCAGAATCCAGATGTTTGGCAACTGGTTTATATTGCAGCATCCCGGAGTCACCTGATCCCGTTTTGTGACCTTCGGACGAGCAAATCAATGGGAAAGCCAGATTCACTTAGCAACTGTATTACTAACATGACAACTTAACAACAACACATTCACTGAACAACGGTGGCAAGAAAGTTCGCAAAATGGGGAACAACTCACTTCACAAATGTCTCGCTTAGCCACAAGTCGTAAGTCGGGGACCACCTGTAGCTTCAATCCGAAGCCCATTGGTTTGAAATGCCTAAATTGAACTGCCTTCATGCTTGGAAGATCAAATCTAATAGACTCCGCTGGGTTAGAATTGATTCAACTATTAAAGAAAAATCAAGCCAAATGGACCGGAGGCAAACTTTTGATTTCCCAATTCGGGAAAGCAAACAAGTCGAGCGATCCAGCTTTCCGAGTCAAGAAACTCACCTCCATTGACTCCCTTTGACTCAATTTTCTCAACTGATTGACACGCCTTGGCGTAACGCGACAACCCAAAACATGGCTTGCTTGACTTCACACTGTAAAGGCAGAGACCGTGGTCTGTAAAGCGTGATTTACTGCTTACCGCTCTCGGTGAACTCTGTCTGCCTGATGAAAAAGGTTAAAGAGGAGTCTGTAGACGTGAAAAAAAAAAAATCTACGAGGGAGAGAAAAAAAAACTAGTTTATTTTTTTCAGATCTCAGGTCTTCGCGGAGAAATATTGTTCATATAACAATCGGTGTTATATGAGCATAAAGCTCTTTCATATTTAACCTTTGGCGCAGAGTTGATTTTCAGGATGATAAAACATGTTAAACAGGATTTCAGGTGGTGGACTGTGTGTGTGTGTGTGTGTGTGTGTGTGTGTGTGTGTGTGTGTTGGCTGGAGCACCCAGTCTACCAAGTATAGGATAAATCAGTCTGTTCTGTGTTTTGCTCCAATCTAGGAGCATGTTTTGCAGGCAGATGTCACATACTGCGAACACTGCAAATTCAAAAGTTTTGTGGCTGACAAAGTTAGTGGGAGACTATACTAGTTTCCCACTAACTCTTTGTCAGCCACAAACATTTTGAATATATATAAGTTTTTAAGAAGAGACTGGACGGCCACTTGTCTGAAATGGTGTAGGGTTTCCTGCCTGAGCAGGGGGTTGGACCAGATGACCTCCAAGGTCCCTTCCAACTTTATTCTTATTATTATTATTATTATTATTATTATTATTATTATTATTATTATTATTAACTGTTAAGTGAAGCCCTGCAGTTGCTAAGTGAGTAACAGTTATTAAATGAATGTGGCTTCCCCATTGGCTTTGCTGGTCTGACGGTCACAAAAGGCACTGCGAATCATCGTAAATACAAGTCAGTTGCCAAGCGTCTGAACTTTGGTCACATGACCGTGGGAATGTTGCAAGGGATGGAAGTGTGAAAAAAGGTCACAATTGGCTTTTTTCCAGTGCCGTTGTAACTTCAAATGGCCGCTAAACGAACTGGGGTAACTTGAGGGACTGCCTGCATGGAGGTGCATAAAACCGATAGCTGATTTTTCCTTAAGAATTTCATATCTTCGTCACCTGGAAGATTTCTAGTTGCAGCAAACTAGCCTTGAACCATGGAATACCATTGCAATTTGCTTTAGTATGTTTACTGTATTGGGAAAAGGGTAAACAATCTGATCAGATCTCGGCAAATCATTTAAAGAAGAAAACAGATTATATATACTGTACACTCATTTTATTTTTAAACTCCTCCTCCTCCTTTCCCCTTCCTCCTTCCCTCTTCCCCTTCCTCCTTCCCCCGCCCTTCTTCTCTCCCCTTCCTCCTCCCCTCCCTCCTCCCCACTTCCTCCTCCACCTCCTCAAGTTATAGAATAGAATAGAATTACAGAATAGAATAGAATCACAGAATAGAATAGAATAGAGCTGGAAGGGACCTTGGAGGTCTTCTAGTCCAGCCCCCTGCTCAAGCAGGAGAACCTATACCATCTCAGACAAGTGACTGTCTAGTCTCTTCTTAAAAATCTCCAGTGTTGGAGCATTCACAATTTCTGGAGGCAAGTTGTTCAACTGGTTAATTGTCCTCACTGTCAGGAAGTTTCTCCTTAATTCCAGGTTGCTTCTCACTTTGATCAGTTTCCAACCATTGTTTCTCGTCCTTCCCTCTGGTGCCTTGGTCAACAACCTGACCCCCTCTTCTTTGTGGCAGCCCCTCAGATACTTTTGGTGATGACCATCCTTGTTTCGTGATCCTTGGATCATCAGCATGGTAAATTATAGTCCATAACTTTCAAGGGGTTGATTGATTTGGGCTCATTACACACACATGCACAAAACGCACACATACTTTGTGGGTGCCTCCTGTGCTAGCTCTTGGAACATGCAAAACTTAAAAACATCCAAGCAAAACAGGCAAACCAAAGACGGATGACCATCCAGCTTGTCACTGAAGACCTCAAGAGAGGAGAGGTCTCCGTGTCATGTGGCAGCCTGCTGGAAATTTCTCCAAACCTTCTTCTGATCATTTTGTTTGTTGGTTTCTGTCCTCTGGGGTGATGACTGTCACTCAGATGATAGAGGAGAACATCACTGCGGGGGGGGGGGGATACTCAACCCAACATGGAACAAAACATCTCCTTTAATCCTGAACAGCGTTCCTCATTATTACGTTTTCTTGAGGGTCTCCTTTGTGGCTTTCTGCCGATTCAGCTGAGTGCCTTCTTCACTCTCCCAGCAGTGATGTGATTGAAAATAACAGAGAGGACTTCGCTCCTGTGTCTTCCTTTCCCCAACATCTCCTCTGTGTCCCTCAATAAATGATTATCTTCGCTGCTCCGCTGCAATTTCCACGCAGCAAAGCATGGAGAAATCGGTTACCTCCTGTTTGTTCTACGTACGGATCGTTGCATTGTTTGACCCATCGCAATAAAAAGCGATACATTAACAAAAAAAGAGGACATGGTCCCACAGGATCCATTGCAGACATTTAACGAGCATCTGGCATCCAACTCGGCTGATCAGAGACCAAAAAGCAGCGACAACGGAGGAACAGAATTGCTTGGTTTGGTTTCAGAAAGAAACAGTCTCTGGTGTTGCGCAGGATGGCACAATTTAGAACGAACGGCGCCATGGTGGTGGTGATGATGGCAATCAGGGTCACCTTGCCATGCTAAGATCTGTCTTCCCAAAGTCCCTTATTCCTCTTGGTTTTCCTCATGAATAAAGATAGTCACTTACAATCACAGTTGGGACCAACATTTCCATTGTTAAGAAAAGGCAGTTTTCAAGTGAGTTGCACCTGAGTTTACGGCATTTTTTTATTTTTTATTTTTTGCCACTGCAATTAACTGAATCGTGTAGTTGTTAAGCCAAGCTGGCTTCCTCCATGGACTCTGCTTGTTGGAAGCCAGCTGGGGGTGATCATGTGTCTCCAGGACATCGTAAATCAGGTCAGTTGCTAAACCTCCAAATCCTGATCCCTCGATTTTGGGGATGCTGCAACGATTGCAAGTTGGAGGACCAGTTGCAAGTCGCTTTTCTTTTCAGCGCCGTTATAACTTTGAACGGTCACTAAACGAATAGTTGGAAGTCAAGGTCTACCTACCTTTACTGTGTGTGTGTGTGGGGGGGGAGAAAGACTTCAGTAGGCTGTTCAAGACTCCCCCATTGGGAAATTGACAGCCTACAAACATTAAATAGCCAAGTTGCTTTTTCAATTTTGGAAGCTCATGTGATGGCTTTCCCCCAGATGCTTCCCCAGATACCTCTCCAGAGACCAGCTCAGGGAAGGATGAACCAGTTCCAGGCACATCTGGAGGGGAGTTGGTCAGTGGCTCTGAGCAGCTGTCTGAGAGGCATTTGGCTGAAGCACAGCTGCAGCAGGACAGCCTGAGGCTTCAGGTGGGGAAAGCACGCAGCTGCAGCTGGTCAGTGATGAGGAAGAACTGCCTTCTTCACTTGATCCAAGAGCAGGTAGGGCAGAGAAAAGGCAGGAGCAGAGAAGGTCAGCCAGATTACTCGCACGGAGAAAGCCTCGCCCCCTCTTGATGGGCTGTACTGGAAGCTGGCTATTTAGCACAGCAGACAGATGGCAGTGATGCTGGGAACAATGGGTTCATTTCCTAGCTGTTGTGTTTTCTGGTTGTTGTGCTTTCTTGCCTCACTTTGGATTGACACCGTGCCTTGATTTGGATCATGCCTGGACTTTTCTTGCCTCATGAACCCTCTTGTATTGTGGATTTAATTTTGCCTGCTGGGTTTATTTTTATTTGAGTGCCTTGTGGCCATTGCTCTGTGGACTAGTATCTGTCTGCTTGTGGCTGGACTTAATTGGGACAGTTCTGGGTTTTGGGTGAAGGGAGTTGCTGGGGAATATTAATAAAACCCCTAAACCAGGGGTGTCAAACTGCCGGCCTGTGGGCCGGTTGCATCATGTGGAGGCCACACCCACCCCAGCTCGGTCACACACAAAAAGTCACGATATGTTATGACATGTCACGTATGCGGCGAGTTTGACACTAGTGCCCTAAACCACACTTATGTGGGTGTGTGAGTGGGACAACACAATTCAGCTGTTAAAGCACCATTTTTTCCCTTGTGTTTTTTTTTGTAAGATTTATCTTAATTCTTTAACTTTTCTCTGTTCTTACTCTTTGCTTTGCCCGCTGTCTAAACATATCTTTAGCTTAAGCAAAGCTCTGGTGATTTGCTGTCAGGTTGTAAAGATGTCCAGTAAATCCAATACAACTTGTGGGTTGATTGTTTGGTTTTCATTTTGCATCATGCCCAGCCCAAATCCCAGGACCTCCTTTTATTCCAAGATAATGGGTGTTTTGTAAAACGGTTCTTTGCCGTGCCCCCCCTTCATTTTGGAGAGAGGGGGGCTACGGGAAAATACTTTCTTCTGAAAAAAATAATTAGTTCAACTTTCCGTCTTTAACTCAACCAGAAATTACTGCTTTCATAGGGCTAGACATGAAGAGACGGGGCTGCAATTGATTTTCAGAGTATTTATTCAGTTGAGATGATTCGGCCTCATTTTGGAACGAATAAGAAAGTAAAGCAAAGTCTCAAAAAATAAGTTTAGGGAATCATTTTAGCAGCCAGAATGAAAAGATCTCCCATTTTCTACAGCAAAATTAAACGTATTCTTTCATGGTTACCAAATGTTAACTTAACTGGTAATTTGCAACTGTGCATTGATAGGACATCCTCGCCAAACATCTATTATGGATGGAGGAAAAAAATGTATGTTATCTGTCAGGAATTCTTGTCTGTAATCTTCACTGTGGTCAAATGTCACCTAACAAGTGTGGCATTTGCTGGAATTTTTTTTTTAAAAAACATTAAGGCAGGCTGAATGAACCACCCTGATTTCTTCGTCTTTCAAAGCATTTATTCCACTTTTTGAAAGAAAAGTGAAGGTCCTGCAGGGCAAAAACGTCTGCATCTTGAAAAGCTCTCATCTCTGGAAGCATCAATTTGATGTGAATGATAAGCTGTTCAGAATCTGCAAATCTTCTATCTTCAGCACTGAATCCCTTAAACCTGATACTTCACAGAGTGAAAAGTGAACTGGCTTACTCCCCAAATGACAGTTTGTCTTCAATCATCATAGCCAAATTGATTTTTTTTTTTTTAAAAAAAAACATCTTTTTCCTCTGTCCTTTTTTTTTCCTCCGGGAAAAATCAATTCTGTTTTCATTTACTATATCTGTGGTTATATGGATAGGAATGCTTGTGGTAACATTAGATGGGGATGTGAATGTAGGTGTAGTTTTCGAGGTCAGTGGTGTCACGTTATTAGCTGGTAAGCCAAAAGATTTGCAGCAAATGTTGGAGAGATTGTATAATGCAACGAGGATGATAGCTCTGAAAATTAATTTATCTTGATAATGTATTATTGAAAGAAACCAGAACAAATCAGACTTAATCACTTTGCAGTGAATGTTAAAGAGAGGCTGCATAATGCAGTGAGGATTCCAGATCTGACCACTTATCTTGGTGGTGTATTAATCAAGGAAAACAAAATAAATCATATTTAAATGAAAAAAAAAACCCTATAGGAAATAGATACATTTCTTAACTTGGTAAAAAGGTTTATTAAAGACAGGGAAAAGGATGAAGAAACTTTTTAAGATATTCAAATTCTGTAGAAAAATGGTGGGCAGTGTGTGTGCTAGGGTTAGAAATAAAAGTCAAAAGAAAGGGGGAAAAAATCTGTTTTACCAGCCTCCCAAATATCGCTGATTATCTTTGGAAAGTCAACTTTTTGATAAGATCGTTGAGAAGAGTCAGAACTTTCAAGGGCAAATTTCAACTATTTTTGGCTTCTGTAAAAAGTGCCTTGAATGGGTTTAATATTTGCCTCTAGGCAGCCCGGAGTGAAAAACCTATCTTTTCTCCAACTACCTTAATGGAAATGTATGTGGGTGATTTCAATTACACCCAGACCCATTTCAACAAATTTATGGTCAGCTAAGTGGTTATTAATATTATATGGAAGTAGCCACGGAAAGGCAAAGGCTTTCTATTTTTCATACCCTGTCTCTGTGGTGTGGCAAAACACTTATTAAAAAAAAAAAAAGACGGGGAGACGGGGGATCCAAAATCCTTGTAAAAGTAATAAGAAACATCTCCCACTGTTCTGGAAAAGATGAAAAGCAGTTTGTTCTTTCTTTTTTGAAAAGGAGCAGTCAAGGAAGGATAAATACAGGTAGTCCTCAACGTTACGACCACAATTGAGCCTAACATTTCTGTTGCTAAGTGAGACCTTTGTCAAGTGAGTTTAGTCCCGTTTTACGACCTTTCTTGCCACGGTCACTTAGTGAATACGGCGGTTGTTAAGTGAGTAAACCAGTTGTTAACTGAAACTGGTTTCCACATCGACCGCGCCCGTCAGAAGATTGCAAAAGGGGATCATATAACCTCAGGACTCTGCAACCGTCGTTAAGTACAAGTCAGTTGCCAAGAGTCTAAATTTTGATCACGTGGCCATGAAGATGCTGCAGTGAAAAATGGTCATAAGTCACGTTTTTTGCAGTGCTGCAGTAACTTCCAACAGTCACTAAATGGACTACCTGTATCTAAAGATCTCGGAGAGTTCTCTAATGAACTTGGGCAAAAGAGTTGTTTTGAGTCCTCTTCTGTACATCCAAACGGACGGGATGTGGCCAGGTGAGAAGCCACGATGGGGCCGCATCACTTCGTCATCCCAACCAGGTGGTGGTTCAACAAAGCCCCAACCCTGTAATGTTGATAGTGAATGAATTCAGTCGTAAAAGTACCAAATATTTATAGATCACAAAACGGCGCCTCACGTATTGGGGCCTTGTCATGATGGGGGCAATTCACTGGAGAAAGCGATTATGTTTGGAAGAGTTAGGGGGTAGAAGGAAACCAGGCCACCAAAGAACATCGTGGCTGGACACCATCAAAAGTGACACCAGCCAGAACCTAGAATAACTTGAAGAAGTAGTGCAAGATCGGAAGGCAGAGAGAGAACTGGTCCATAGAATTGCCAAGAATCGGACATTATCGTCACCATGAAGTCTGGAATCCACCACTGCTGCAACACTCCAGACATTAAGAACTTAGTGGAAATAACTTGCATTTAAAGGATAAATCAAACAAGGAACAAAAGATTGATAGTGCATCTCCTGTGACGTCCCCTTCTCACCCCGTAAGACGGAGCAGAATGTATTTCCTGTGCCTTTTTTCTTTAAAACAGAACACACAACTTTCTGCACTTCGCTTGCCAATAAACAATAAGTCCTTATTTATCAGGGTCTAAAGCGTCTTATTTTTTTTTTTCATAATGCAGTTATGAAGTCGGTCAAGTGCAATACAGGAAAAAATGCGAAGAAAGTCAGGGAACGGAAACGGTGTAGCTCTTCCCCCCCCCCTCTTTAAATAGGGGATATATTTTAGAGAGAAGGAAAAAAAAAGGGAGACATGCCATTAACAGCATTCGAACTACAATGCATTGCGAACTACAATGCATTGCGTAGGAAGAAAAGAAGACAAAAGAAATTGCCCCTTGGGAAAACAATTTGAAAAAAAAAAAAAAACCCACCCTCTAAAGATCTCCGAGCTTGATGCTTTGCTTGCAGATGTTTCATCGCTCTTGATGCAGTCCATCAAAAGACTGATAAATGATAAAAAAAGATTGTCAAAGGACAAATAGGGTTGGGACTCCTTAATACAGGGATGAAGGACTACTTGAAAATGCCTCGATTGCAGGCTAGGTCTAACAATGGCAAATTTTTCGGCATTGTTGCTAAGAAAACGACAACGGATGTAACTCTGAAATCAGCAGGATTCAGGTGTGCTGAATGACGGCCAAGTTGTAAAGCAAAATGTTTGAGCCGTTTAACTGAGGATTTTCTGGAAGTTCCTAATACTTTTTAACCTCAAGGTCTCCAGACGTTTTTTTAAATAATAATAAAATCTGTGAAATCAAAAGGCTTTGTCACGCGCTATATTATGAAACTGAATTGTTCCACTTTTTAAAGGCGGAAACAAAGACCTATTTAAAATTTTAATCTGGCTCTTGTTCAGAGCTGCCGTTTAAAAAAAAAAAAACCCTCTTGATTTCTTTGGGATTTTAAAAAAGGCATTGTGCTCCATTCGTACAAGCTATAATTATAGGAAATTGGCAAGATTCGGTGCGTAATTGCGGTTTGCCAGTAGCTGTTTACAAAGGCAAGGCAACATCTATAAAGTATAAAATCTCCTGTTTTTGTTTGTAACCTGCGGCTGGGCGAAACGGTGCAAAACTGGACAATTTTCGAATCAAGGTGCCGCAAATGGATTAACTTAAAAACAAATGCGTCCTGGGGCTCCTGTGGGATTGATATTGAAAGATTAGTTGTTATGGCAAAATTGTGGCCACCCCCCCCACCGCCCTGCTGTGCTGCCGCACCCATCCACGGTTATGTGATGGTGATCTCCCGATGTGATTTCCCACGAAGTCAATGGGGAAGCCAGCAGGAAATCAAAACTCCTTACTGCTTGCTTCCTAAGGTTATTCTGTTTATCGATTTAGGTAAGGAAGTACGTCTGATATGATGACCCAACAGATTGTGGCTTGCCTTGTGTTCCCTAATTTTTAACGCTGTGTTTGGGACCTGGACAAAGTTAAGTACAAACAGTGCTGCTCTGGAGAACAGCAGTGGTTTTGTGTTTAAGAAAAGTGATTGTAGAAATAATAACGGGTCAAGGAAAAAATAGGTCAGCGAATTCATTTACTCTTAAAATTAAAGAGGCTCTACACACGAAGGCAAACTTGGAAAAAGCTAGCATTAAATCACCCCTCCCAATGCCTAAAGCTGGCTGAGATTTTATTAGACTAATTTTACCCCTTTATGACTAATTTCAAAATGGCTTACGCATTAATCCCCTCAGCCCAAGACTAAGTTTCACGTGAGTTCTAGCGGCTGTGGTTTCCAGACCCTCACACAATCAGCACCGCCCCAATTCTGGTATGGTGGATTTGGGATGGAACATCCCGGATCCTTCTAGAATTGCCCCACGAAAGATTTGGTAGCAAAATGCCAGTCTTCTGTGGTATGTTTGTCCTTGCATTTTCAACAA
This sequence comes from Crotalus tigris, assembly GCF_016545835.1. Taxonomy (NCBI): domain Eukaryota; kingdom Metazoa; phylum Chordata; class Lepidosauria; order Squamata; family Viperidae; genus Crotalus; species Crotalus tigris. The sequence continues at coordinate 249,210 of NW_024100631.1, read as the reverse complement.
GTGGTGCTTCAAGAGACGATTATTATATCCTCCAAGCACCCAATATATTTTTAATTAGAAGTCCCAATAAATTGTTTGTTTGGTGTGTGTGTGTGTGTGTGTGTGTGAGAGAGAGAGAGACAGAGAGTCTGCCAACTCTGTCTTATCACAAAAAAAAAAAATAACTTACTATCTTCTATTTTATGATAAAGTCAAATAAATTGAGGTTTACCTTTATCGGCAGAGCTCTGCATATCTGGAGAATTTTGAGCTCCTCTTCCAGCAAGGCATGAAGAAGTCTTATTCCAAATCTTGGAATGCTTGTCACTAACTAACTAACTAATCTAGCTTTTTTTCTGACTGGGGGCCATAAAACCCTGCAAGTCAGCTCCCAATTACATCCTGGAGAATAGTAGGAATCTGCTCCCTTCGACCCTTTTGCATTATTCTTTCCAAGCACAATCTATACAGCTCAATAAACGCCAGTCCTTTGGCCTAATTTTTCTCCCTCCTTTTGCCTGCTGCTTTCATTAGCATTTCCTCGCTTTGTTCTGCTAAATTCGATTTACGCATACTGCTTTAGAGGAACCTGATTGAAAAGCGAGCGTAAGGTCATCTGAAACAAAGGAAAGGAGAAACAACAACAACAACAGTAACAACCAATCTCCAAAAAGCCTTTAGCTAATAAAAAGGATTTCTCTGCATTTTTTATTTGGGTAACACTCGCCGGAATGTCGTATTTACAAATATACAGGCACCGCTTGTTGTAAAATTCTTACTGAGAAACCAATCAGAATATAATTTACAAAGCTCCCTTCCCAGGGCTGTTTTTCTGCAAAGGAAGTTTTTGCAACTCGGGCAGCAGTTGCAAGAGGACTCTTCCCCCCTCCCAGCTAAGGAGGACTTTTTGTTCCTTCTGGAGCTTCCATCTTTCCCGTCTCAAGAGGCACTGGTTGAAATATTTTTAGAAGCTGCAAGCATCGCCCTCACCTTGGCCATAAGATCCTGCAACAAACACAAAAGAAGCATAAAACAAAAACAAGTCAGACAGCAATAATAACCAAACCGTCTGTCTGCCAAAGGTCTGCTGAGCATCTCTTCAACAGCAAGCATACTTCTTGCCACCTTGCCAAAAGAAGGGAATATTGGCAATTTAGGATTGAATTGTGGGGTCCTTGGTGCTCTCTGACATTGATGGTTTTCTTGCAGACGTTTCATTACCCAACTAGGTAACGTCATCAGTGCTAGAAGGGAGTGGGGGGGAGGAGGAGGAAGATTGTGGGGTCCTCGGTGCTCTCCGAGCTGGGTTGTTTTCTTGCAGACATTTCATTACCCAGCTAGGTAACGTCATCAGTGCTAGAAGGGAGTGGGGTGGAGGAGGAGGAAGATTGTGGGGTCCTCGGTGCTCTCCGAGCTGGGTTGTTTTCTTGCAGACATTTCATTACCCAGCTAGGTAACGTCATCAGTGCTAGAAGGGAGTGGGGTGGAGGAGGAGGAAGACTGTGGGGTCCTCGGTGCTCTCCGAGCTGGGTTGTTTTCTTGTAGACGTTTCATTACCCACTTAGGTAACATCATCAGTGCTACAAAGGAGTGGGTTTGCTTTCTGTCTGTATCTCAATGCAATTTCTCCAATCAAGGAACTCAATAAGTAACAGCTTAATCAAGGAATGATCAAATACTCCCACCAGCAAGGACAGGGAGAAAGCCCCACTCCCTTCTAGCACTGGTAATGTTCCCTAGTTCAGTAATGAAACGTCTGTTAAGAAAAGAATCGAAGCACCAAGGACTCCACAAATGGAGAAAATGTCAAATGGAAGGGTAAGTAGCTTCCAGTCTGCTTACAAATTCTGTCAAGGGTATCTAGCAGGCCAAAAAAAAAAAAAAAGTATTTTAGGATAAGCTAAGTTTGGTTAGCCGTCTCATTTAATTGCTCGGGATGACTTGACATTTCTCAAAAGCGGCCTTTTTTAGGGCAACTTCTGAAAAGATCAGACCAGAGGCGGGCTGTGGCTTCACAGACCCTGTCCCGAAGGGGAAAAACTTTGTCGGATCAGAACAATTCTGTCAAATCTGCCAATGCACTTTTTTCCAATGCTGGCTGTGGTTGAACTCATGTTTCATTTCTCACTGATTCCTAGATTCTACATTGCAGGATGCCGATATCCTTGAATCCTACTATGCTATCTTACAAATTTGGGAGTGTTTTTTTGCTCCAGAAAGAAATATTATGATAGCAGAAGGCTGCTTATAATCAATGCTGTAATCATTATTTATAAAAACATAGACAGAACGATTGCAGGAATTAGGTCATATCTAGTTTAATGAAAAGAAGGACCAGGATAGCAACGTTCCAATACGTGAGAAGAGGAGGTCAACTTATTCTCCAAACCAACTCAAGAAGTAATGGATGGAAAATAATCAAGGAGAGAAGCAACTTAGAAATATGGAAAAATTTCTCGGCTAGTGAGAAAAATTAATCAGTGGAGCGAGTTGCCAACCAGAAATTGCAGTTGCTCCAACACTGGAGGTTTTTAAGAAGAGACTGGACAACCATTTGTCTGAAATGGATCTCCTGCTCAGCAGGGGATTGGACTAAATGACCTCCAAGGCCCCTTCCAATTCTGGTATTCTGTACATAACCGTGCAAAGCAGTTAACCAGCATTGTCTAACAAGACTTGATTTGCCCATGTTTTGCAGAGAAATGGGGTTAAGCGTATTATGTGAAGGTTTCTGCAACTAGAGAAAGCAAGAAGCTGGCTTCCAAAATTCAAATGGCCAGTTTCAGTATGCCTGGAAATATTTCCTTGGCATGTCTGTGCTGCAAAATTGCTGGCTTCTGTTCAGCCACTCTGGAAAACGTAGCAAACAGGAGGATATCCAAGATTTTAACCACGGCTGTCACTAAAAGGTTTACAACATTTTTGTAATGCAGAAAAGGCTTTCCACACACAGTTTCTTGTGCCCGTTTTCCAAACAAGGAAGCAAATGAAAACCTACTCTGCATTTCTTTTTCTTAGTGGTGAAAAAAGAATCTTTTAACTGGTGATCATTTCCCAAGGTTTGAAGTCAAGACTCCCTTGATGAAGCTTGACAGCTGTTTTTCATCTCGCCCTTTCAAAGCTAAGCAGCCTGTTTTGACCCCCCCCCCCAAAAAAAAACATTTCCAATGGCTTCAGTCATCTGAGTGTCAAAAATCCTCTTTCTTTCCGAGAGGGAAGGAACATCCATGCTGTGATCATGCTTAGGAAAAATGGTGCAAATTGTTAACTTTCATCCATCGCAATGCCTCGAAATTAATGTATGAAGAAAAACTCCAAAGCATATTTAGAGGCAATCCTACCAAGTCAAATTAAATTTGCAATAAACCCAAGATAATGTGGGTTGTTTTTTGTTTTTTTTTTTTTAGGAAAGGGAACCTGAACAGGGCTATTGCTACATTATTGTTTTCTTGACCAGGTTGTGTGAAGGAAAACTGAACACAAGAGAGGAGGATTTATATGCACTGTTCTTAGTGTGCTGAAGGAAAAAATATGCCTATTTAAGCTACTTTCTAATCCTTTGACCAACCAAGAAAAAAAACCCAACACATTGTTATTATATCCAAATCTGTAAATGAACCTTATCACAGTTTTTCAGTGTCCTTGTTTTCCCACTGCTGTACTTAACAGCGTAAGATAATTACTTTTAAAGTAATTACTTTGGTAACTTTAATGATAAAAAATTGTTCCAAAAAAAGGCAAGGTGTTGTGGGTTTTGGAATTGTCTAGATAAAAGGAAGGGAGATAAGACGGATCCAAAAGTTGCTTTTTCCAAAAGGCAAGTGGACTTTACTGGTTTTTTTCTTTAAAAAACATTTTGCTTCTCATCCAGTTAGAACTGAAGAAGCTTCTTGGATGTGAAGTGACACGTTTTCAAGGAAAAAAAAAACCACGAAAGTCTAATTGCTTTTGGAAAAAGCAACTTTGGGACAACCATGACTGGATGATAGGGACTCTCATGGATGATGGATCTAAGACTTTTTTTTTATATATTGCAAGGACTGAAAAGGAAGGAGATTAAAAGTCTCCCATTGTTGGGAGCAGAAAAAAGTTTCAGTCTGTAAAAGAACTGGAGAAAAAGATGGGTTTGAGACTCGTTTGGGGGTGGGTGGGGCTATACTCACTCATTCCTAATCACCAAGTGACTATCCAGACTTTTCTTAAAAACCTCCAGGGATGGAGCATCCACAACTTCTGGAGGCACCCTTTAATCGTTCTCACTATTAAGAAATTTCTCCTTAATTCCAGGTTGCTTCTCTCCTTGCTCCACTGTTTCTTGTCCTGCCCTCTGGTCCTTTCGAAAATAAATTGACCCCTTCCACTTAAATACTGCCATCATGTCCCCCCTAGTCCTTCTTTCTCCTAGACTAGTCAAATCCAATTCCTGCAACTGTTCTTCACATATTTTAGTCTCCAGGCCTTTAATCGTCTTAGTTTTTGTACTTTTTCCAGTCTCAACATCTTTTTTGTACTGTGGTGACCAAAACTGGATGCAGTATTCCAAGTGTGGCCTTACTAAGGCTTTATAAAGCGGTACTAACGCTTCATGTGATTTTGATTCTATGCCTCTGTTTATGCAACCCAGGATTGTATTTGCTTTTTTGGCTGGCTCATGTTTAAGTGATTGTCCACTAGGACCCCCAAGGTCCCTCTCACAGTTGCTGTTTTTGAGCCAGGTTTCACCTAATCTTTACTTATCCCTTTGGTTTTTCCTGCCTAAGTGTAAAACTTTGCTTTTCTCCCCATTACATTTCATTTTATTTTTTCACTTTAACCCGACACCCCACAAGACGAGCAAGAACTGCAGTAATTGCAAAGCCTTGTAAAATCCAGGACCCATTTAGTTGTACCTGAGTGATTTTACTCTGAACGGACGACACAATTGCAGAAGAGATTTGGCCCTCTTTTTCCAAAGGAACTCCCCTGAAAATTTGAGAAGAAGAAAAAAAAAATGAATTGACAGGTAATTAGCCGAGTTAAGTTGAGCAACTGCAATTAAACATGAAAAACAGAAGAACGGTGGAGTGAAAGGAACTGGAAGGAGGTTTTTTTGCATTCTGCATTTTTCAGGAAATTAATGCGATTAGTCTGCCTTTTAGACATCTTGTAAGATCAGTGGGGAAAAAAAAACATAATCAGAGGAAACACTTTGAATCTTTAGTTCAGTGGTTCTCAATCTGTGGGTCGGGACCCCATTTGGGGTTGAACGACCATTTCACGGGGGTCGCCAAACAAGGCTGTCTGCCATTTTTCCCCCCTTTTCTTTGGCCACGCCCCTGGCACCCGGTGATGTATAAGTGGTTTGGGGTCACCACAACATGGGGAACTGTATTACGGGGTCGCGGCATTAGAAAGGTTGAGAACCACTGCTTTAGCTGGACTCTGACACAAAGCCTGGACCCCCTCACCCTGCAAATTCTCACCAGTGGTGCATCCTGAACTGGCATCTTCTCAACAAATATTCCCATGGGATTAAATAATTAACATTAAGCCACTTCTGCAACATTTGCCGATGACCAGTTTTCTCAGACAAAACCAGGCTGCATCTCTCTCTCTCTCTTTTTTGGGAGAGAAACAAGTCCCTGGAACATCTCCCAAAATAAAGGGGAAGAAGAAGAAGGAGGAGGAGGAGGAGGAGGAGGAGAAGAAGAAGGAGAAGAAGGAGAAGAAGGAGAAGAAGGAGAAGGAGAAGGAGAAGGAGAAGAAGAAGAAGAAGAAGAAGAAGAAGAAGAAGAAGAAGAAGAAGAAGAAGAAGAAGAAGAAGAAGAAGAAGAAGAAACAACCACCGTTCCGGGTTTTTCATGTAAATGCAAGAAAATAAAATTAAAAACGCAGCTCTCTGAGAGACGAGACGGGCAAAGCTTCAAAGGGGAAATCGGATTCCACGGAAAGCCAGCAGAATCATCTATTCACGCCGAACCTTCAAATTGATTTGAGATGTCAAAGAGCCAACGCGAGGCTTTCAAATAACTTCAGAGAGACTGCAATGCCATTCAGAGAGTTGACAGTTTCCATGTGGTTTTCCTGTCTTAAACTTGGTTGGATCTTTCTTTCCAACTAGGGACAAAGATGGGGAGAGCGGGAGAGATGCCGAATGGATTCTTGGACAATGGAAGAAAGAACGAGCAAGGGAAGAGTTTGATGGCTTCCCCAAACTCTGCTTAGGAGAGATTTGAGCTGCTCTGGGCTTTCCCCTCCCTCTGCTGATAGAATGTGCTTAGGCAGGGTGGCTAAGGCAGAGAGAAAAATTCAGAGTTACTCTGATGCTCTTCTTCAACTTCTAAAGGAAGAAATTTATTCCTCTAAAGGATCTACCATCCTTACTGTTTTAGTTCATTCTGCCCCCCCCCCCCAATGAAGCGGCTGTAAGTATTCGGATGCTTCTGTGCTGAGACCTGTGATCTAACCCTTCTCCAAATTGAATTGGAGAAGATTGAACCTTGTTGCTCCTGAAAAGGAATCTTGCCACAGTTGAATTTCCAATTAAAATCAGACTGGAGGCAATAGGTGTCAGTCAGGGGCAACAACTCTGTCCGTCTCCAATCTCCATCCATCCACTCATCCACCCACCTTACCTATCTATCCATACATGTCTGTCTGTCCATCTCCACCCACCCATCCATCCATCCTTCTTAACCTATCTATCCATACATGTCTGTTTGTCCATCTCCAATCTCCATCCATCTATCCATCCACTCATCCATTCATCTGTCTATCCATACATGTCTATCTCCAATCTCCATCCATCCATCCTCCTTACCTATCTATCCATACATGTCCATCTCCAATCTCCATCCATCCATCCTCCTTACCTATTCCATACATGTCTATCCATACATGTCTATCTCCAATCTCCATCCATCCATCCTCCTTACCTATCTATCCATACATGTCCATCTCCAATCTCCATCCATCCATCCTCCTTACCTATCCATCCATACATGTCTATTTCCAATCTCCATCCATTCATCCACCCTCCCATTTTATCTATCTATCCCAGTGGTTCTCAACGTTTGTATGACGGCGACCCCCATTACACAAACGTGCCGCGCATGCGCGGCGCCGCCCCGAGGGGGAAAAATGGCGGATAACCTTGTTTGGCGACCCCCGAGAAATGGTCGATCGACCCCAAATGGGGTCGCGACCCATAGGTTGAGAACCACTGATCTATCCATACATGTCTGTCTATCTCTAATCTCCATTCATCCATCCCTCTTTCCCTCCCTCCCTCCCTCTCGAAAAAACCAGCATCTTTTCCTTACACTTCAACTCCACCAGCCGAGCCCATCTGCAGAGCCCATCTACTTAACCCTCTTTAGCTCCTCTTCAGTATTTCACGCGATGCAGGAGGGCGAACAGGTAACCAGCTAAAGAACCGCAGTGCACCTTTGTGATGCTGGAGCATTTACAATTCTAACATGCTCAACGCCTGCTTACTGCGTTCGCCCCAAAGGTTTGGAGAAGAAAAGCAAACTGAGCTTGGATGATTATTATTTTTTTCTGGCAGAGAATCAGCAAGCCTCCCCCCCCCCGCTTTTATCATTATTTACTTTCTCATTTTGGATTATTTATACGCTCGGCCGGAATGGGGGCTCTCGGGGGCTCATTACCCAGAACGCTCTTGGCTGGATCCTCGGCTCTCCACAGGAGAGATGCTGGCTGAGTGACTGGAATTCTTATGGGCGGATGGCTTTCCCGGCGAGATGGAAGGCGAGTGGGATCTAGCTTTGGACTTCGTGTGGGAATGCGACCGTCTCTTCTTCTTTTCATGGGGGCTTCTGAAAAGGAAACAGGAACACACAGCACAATCCCGTTAAGTCTAAAACACGCCATCGCAACAGAGGCCAAGGGGAAAAAAAAACCCAAAACCACGGCTCGCCCTCCTGTTTTAATCTTCTCTTTCACATCAAAAACGACTTTATTTTTATTTATTTATTTTCCGAAGGAGCTCCTGGTGTCGGAAGAGTTTCCTCCTGCGTGAATCAGGCCCAGGTCCCGGGTGAAAACCACAGCGGAAGGGAAGACCCTGGAAAATTCCAGGAAGTCCGTTCTAGGCTTCGGAGGCCCAGACCTGCATCCACACAGAGAACCGGCTGTTCAAGTATTTGAATCCCACCACTGACTTACAATTCTAATTCTGGGCTCCATTTACAATTGCGATTCTGTTATCAACGGAAAACTTTGCTCCTTAATCTCCAGCCTCTACCCGGAGACAGAACCAGGGATAGAACAGTCCATCCTTGCTGAAGAAGTAGGAAAAAGCATATTTTCAGAGGAAGGAGTAGGTGATGCTTCTTATCTGACTCAAATCCCCAGGTTTCCCCCCCCCCGGCAAAGAATATGCCTCGTAGTACCCGTGTTTCCCCGAAAATAAGACCAGGATCTCCCCCCCCCCCCGCAAAAGAGGTACCAAGTCTTATTTTCAAGGGGTGTGTGTCTTTTTTTACTCACCTCCTGCACTGACAGCCCTGCTCAGCTGGTCCCCTTCTTTTGCAGCCGAAGGAGTGCATTTTGTAGTCAGGCTTTTCCGGAAGGCCTCTGCAGCCGAGTACCGAGCTATGGATTCAATCTGTAGCTTGGTTCTTGCCTGCAGTGGCCTTTCCAGAAATGCAGGCCTAGCTGCAGAAGAAGAAGTGGGCTGGCGAGGCGAGGCCTGGCTGCAAGATGTGTGGGTACTGGGCATGTGGGACAGCTCCACACCCCCACCCCAGCTTGATTTTTAAGTGTGTGCCTCACCCACTCAATGGGATACACCCACCCAATAGGCCACGCCTGCCCAGCACACGACAATACATAAGTGGGTTTTGGGTTGCAGTTTGGGCACTCGGTCTCTAAAAGGTTCGCCATCACTGCATTAAGATTTCCAGCACGTATCTCGCCATAGCGCCATGGATGTAAATAGTTAGGCATTTCTCCGTGGAGAAGGCAGGATGTAAAGGCAGTACGCAGGGACAAGGCAACCCACGCAGCATATTTTAAAACCCCGGGCGATGGAGATGGATGGAGCTGCCGTGCACCATAAACATCGCCATCCTCGGGAAGGTTTCTCGCTATCAGGGCTGTTTGCATTCCTCGTAACCAAAGCCTCCTAAATCAGAGAATAATTTGAGCCATAAAGATGCTGAAAGGCGCCCCACCTCACTCCTGCTCTTTTCTGTAGATCACTCTCCTGGACTCCTGTCTTAGTCTACGCGCGTTGTCTCTTTTGCTTTCTTGCCGGCTTATATTTGCAATTATTAATAAATTGGGACCCGTGCCCAGAAGTGTCTACTGAAAGGATGTCCGAAAAACATAATCAAAATCAATCTCTCGGTTTTATGCCCTTTGGAATCGGGGTCTCAGCGCCGCCACCTAATTCCATTGCTCATCTGTAATGGAAAGGGGGCACCCAGTCATCTACAAAATTTAGGGAAGGAAGACCACGGGATTTTTTTCCTAGCCTCTTTAGTAAAGTTGATGCAGAAAGCATCCCCAAACAAAGTTTGGGCTCCTTTTTAAAACATATCATTGTTTAGCTCCATCACTGGAGGTTTTAAAGAAGAGACTGGACAGTCACTTGTCTGAGATTTTATAGAGCAGTGGTTCTCAACCTGTGGGTTGGGACCCCTTTTGGGGTCGAACGACCATTTCACGGGGGTCGCCAAACAACGCAGTCCGCCATTTTTTCCCCCTTTTCCTTAGCTGTGCTACTCCCCTTTATTCTCTTGGCTTTTGAAAGCCAATAAAATAGACTCTCTTGAATAGAGTCTAATTCTATTGGCTTTCAAAAGCCAATAGGAATTGTCCAGGCTGTCTCTGCCCTGCTGAGCCCGCCAAAAGTCCCATTCTGCCAACGGTGCTGCACCAGTTGAGTAGTCCTCGACCTACGACCGGTTGGGGGTCGCGGCATTATAAAGGTTGAGAACCACTGGTATAGGGTCTCCTGCTTGAGCAGGGGGCTGGACTAGAAGACCTCCAAGGTTCCTTCCAGCTCTATTCTATTCTATTCTATTCTATTCTATTCTATTCTATTCTATTCTATTCTATTCTATTCTATTCTATTCTACTTTCCGACTGATCCTCGCACCTACGACTTTCACAAATGCGGCAAGTTCACGTAATAGCTGGCCTGCCAGCCTCAACTGTGGCTGTTAAACAAGGACTTTCTGTATGTTAAAAAGGAATGGAGAAAGTGATGTAAAGAGCTGGACAAAGCCATCTAAATCAAGAAAGCCTCAGTGTTCCCATTCTGGAGTAATGTTCTGCAAGCACGTTGTGTACCTGGAATGGGTGCGTCTTCTGCTGATGCCCGGGCTATTGCTCACACGATAGGCAGTCGGAACGCTCCTCTCTTCTCGATGCCTTTCGGGGGTGTGTGCCCGTCTTCTCGGCGATCTTGAGCGAGACCTGAATGGACGACAGGAAAAAATTAAGTTCACCCTGAACAACTTTTGAAAATCTTTGTTTCCTGATAGGGGCACGCCACCAGGATTATCAAAGAGGAGTAAAGATTCCAACAGATCAATAAAAAAGGTGAAAATGTGGGTTTGTTACACCATGAATACTTTTGAGAAAGAAAGAAAGAAAGAAAGAAAGAAAGAAAGAAAGAAAGAAAGAAAGAAAGAGGAAAGGGAAAGAGAAAGGAAATACAGAGAAAGAGAAAAAAGAGAGAAGGAAAGAGAAAGGAAATAAATAAATAAATAAATAAATAAATAAAGAACGAAAGAAAGAAAGAAAGGTAGATAGATAGATCCTGGAGATGATGATGATAGACAGACAGATAGATAGATAGGAAGTAAGTCTGTACTGGGGATGATAGATAGATAGATAGACAGATAGGTAGATAGATAGATAGATAGATAGATAGATAGATAGATAGATAGATAGATAGATAGATATACTGGAGGGGGGGGGGAGAAAGAAAGATAGATAGATCCTGGAGATGATGATAGATAGATAGATAGATAGATAGAGAGAGAGAGAGAGAGACAGAGAGAGACCACCAGATATGCAGCAGGGGGGAGTGACTGTCAGCTCCCTGAAGATGCTTTATCCACTCACTTCCCCCCCCCCACACTGTTTTTAAAATCCCAACAGAATAATTTTCTCTTTAAGTGCTTAAAAAGGCAGGACGCAGATTAAGTGTTTTCCAGATGTAAAACAATCATATCAGAACTGATGTTATCGTCTTCCAAAGAGGGTCAAGTTTTCATTTTGTACTGCGCATTGCACAACGTTAAAGCCCCCCCCCCTATAAAGGCAGAGGCGCTCGGGAAAGGAAACTGTTCCAGGGAGCTGACAAAACAAAACAAAAAAAACCCCAAGTTTGCTTGTGATGCTTTTGGAAACGTTGACCCCAGACCAGCCTCCCAACCTCAAAGTGCTTAGAACTTGTCAGAGGGAAAGAAAGAAAAGCGAGCAATTTCTGAATCCGCTTAATATCGGAGAGGCTTAGCAGCACTTCTAATATTTTCATAGCAATGACTAAGTCTCGTACATGTACTTCCCAGCATGAATTCACACAATCAAGGACAGGGAGATCAAGGTCTCCCCTTTTACCGGATTCTGTTTTGCAGCTACTTTAATTTTTTTTTTATTATTATTATAAACATTAAGATTCATTTCGATTATCCTTCTCGTTTTTTGCCGGCCTTGAATCCACCCCTTTGTGTTTCTCTTGCTGTGTACGTCAACGCTATCGTTTTGGGCCACCCTAATCAACTCCAACAGGAAACCCCATACCATTTCAGACGAATCGGTGTCCCAATCTCTTCTTAAAAACCTCCAGTATTCAGACAATAAGGAAAAGGCATTCGCTTTGAATATTTGTAAATATCATGGGTATTTTTCTGGATGCAGATTTGGCTATTTTTTAAAAAAATAATTGCGCTAAACGGGGAAAGATTACTGCCATTTATACACCATTATGTTTTTTAAAAGGCAAAACATGGATTGTTGTTTGAGACCATGAGGACTATTCGTAAGGACTTCAACTTCTTTAAGCTAGGTTAAAACCTGTTCAAGTGACTAATCACTTCCCATTCTTAAGGAGCAGCATCCAAAAGACTGCCTGGGAGAAAAAAAACAAACAAACTGGTTTTGAAGTCTTTATTTTTGCCTCTCTCATCAAGAAAAAAAAAATACACTACATTTTGAAAATTAGCACTTCTGACTCTTCGATATAGAGACCAAACACGTGAAGTTGGCTTATGCCAATCAAGTCCTCTTACACACTAAATCCTTTAATGATGCCTTCCCTTGCTAATTACTACATACAGATCATTAGCTGCGTAAACAGAGTAGGTGGCTTAGCACGTAACCTCTTAGGGAAGCACAGACAGAAAAGCAATTCATGCGAAATGAAATTTAAATGAAACGCAGGCATCCATCTATCCAGTTTTGGGGAGTTTTGAACATAATTGGGACTTTCCAGGTGGATAGCTTGAGATCACTTGCTGCCTAATTGTATTCCTTTGCATCGCACAGAAGTCTCTTCCCTTCCAATCCGCAATCCCGTGCTTTTGCAGAAAGTTAAAAAAGAATTCGCACTGACTTCGGGTTGCAGTTGTTACGATCCTTAGGTGTGACGTAGGTAAAGTAAACAACTGTGGCAGGGTGAGAGGTGTAAGCTAAGCAGGGCCAGAGGTTGAAGATTAGATTGGGCTGGAGAAACCAGAAGGCAATAAGCAGGCAAACCTCCGTGGTTCTGCTCAGAACATAAACCCCCAAATGTCTCCGTGTAATCGTTTGGAGCTGATCCGGCCTTGAAGGGCAGTTTACTCACCCACCCTGTGAAATTAGTAACACCTCAATTAAAAGCAGCACGGAAGCCCTTCGAGATTGTCCAGCTGCTGGAAGTACTGCACTGCTGATCCTTTTTCAGGGTCACTATTTAACCCAGGATTTTGGAAGACCTCGTGGGAAATTTCATGAAAATCGGGATCGGAACTCGGACGAGCAAAAAGGTGACCTGAATGTACAAATGAGCTAAAACGGCTCTCCACGATGGGAAAGGTGAGACTAGGAAACTAATAAGGACAAAGAACTGGGCTAGGTGTTAATCTGTGTTTTTCTTCTGCTGCAAAAGGAACAACAATTGGAACCTTAGTATTCTAGCAAAGAAATGTGTGTCTTTTTACACAGCGGCCCCCAACCTTTCCAGCTTGGGGGAGGCTCCAGTGGTGTACATGCACGCCCTCCACTCCACTCGCACTAATGGAGCTTTGCGCGCAAGCGAAGGGGGCTTGCTCTCAGGGGCAAAGCACTCGTGCGAGCAGCAGACGTTTGCCCTCATGCGTGAACCGCCATTCGGGTGAGCAGAGGGCACCTGTGCTTGTGTGTGAAGCTCCACTCTTGCCCATCTCTCCCGTGGCCCAGATTCAAACAGGCCTCGTCCCAGTAGTTGTGGACCCCCGTTTTAACCCACGAAGGCACAGAACAAAACCTAACTGGTGTATTTCTGAGGCTGAAGCCATTCTCCATCAGCCTCTAATTCAGATTGGCAGCCCAGAAGAAAATTTACAATGAAATGTTTCCGCAAAAAATAAAAATCCTTAGAAAATTTGTAGACAGCACAGTGAAGGGTTTTGAAGGACAGAAGGAAAAGGCGCTACCAAGACAACAGTCACATGAAAGACATTTTGAGTCTGGGACAGAACTGTAATTAGAGCAAGCGTCTCAGTTCACATTAAGATGTTCCAATATCTCAGGGGCTGCCATAAATAAGAGGGAGTCAAGCTAGTCTCCAAAGCGCCTGAAGGCAGGACAAGAAGCAACGGATGGAAACTCATCAAGGAGAGAAGCAACCTAGAACTAAGGAGAAACTTCCCCACCGTTAGAACAATTAACCAGTAGAACAACCTGCCTCCAGAAGCGGTGAATGCTCCAACAATGGAAGTTTTTAAGAAGAGACTGGACAGCCATTTGTCTGAAATGGTGTAGGGTTCCTGTCTGAGCAGGGGGTTGGACTCGATAACCTCCAAGGTCCCTTCCAACTTTATTATTATTATTATTATTATTATTATTATTATTATTATTATTATTATTATCGATCATCTCACAGTCAGCCAGATGTTCAGACTGGATTTGGCATTTTGTCTACCTATCGAGTCCTTACCCAGGACCTGGGATAGGCAGATGTGGATGTTTGATGGTATTACAGATATCGTCGCAGGATGGAAGCAGTTCCTAATAAGGCCGCCTTTTGCAATTGACTAATAGCGAATTTGTCAATGCCAATTGTGTTCAAGTGGTGCTCCAGTTGTTTTGGGATTGTACCCAAGAAGCCTATGACTATTGGTACTACCCTTGCTTGCTTTTGCCACAGTCTTTCTATTTCTATTTGTAGGTCTTTGCATTTTGTTATCTTCTCCAGTTCTTTCTCCTCTATTCTGCTATCTCCAGGCACTGCCACGTCCACTATCCAGACTTTATTATTATTATTATTGTTATTATTATGGATCATCGCACAGTCAGCCAGATGTTCAGACTGGATTTGGCATTTTGTCTACCTATCGAGTCCTTACCCAGGACCTGGGATAGGCAGATGTGGATGTTTGATGGTATTACAGATATTGTCGCAGGATGGAAGCGGTTCCTAGTAAGGCCGCCTTTTGCAATTGACTAATAGTGAATTTGTCAATGCCAATGGTGTTCAAGTGGTGCTCCAGTTGTTTTGTTGTTGTAGTAGTAGCAGTAGTAGTAGTAGTAGTAGTAGTAGTAGTAGTAGTAGTAGTATTACCTAGAACTAAGGAGAAATTTCCTGACAGTGAGGGGGCTCGACTAGAAGACCTCAGCTCAATTGTGATTAAGTCAATCCTCTCTTCTTTGTGACAGCCCCTCAAGTACTAGAAGAGAGTTATCATGTCCCCCCAATCTTTCTCTTTCATACCTAGCTCCCATAACCGTTCTTCGTATGCTTTAGCCTCCAGCAATCTAATCATCTTTGCTGCTCTTCTCTGCACTCTTTCTAGGCTCTCAGCATCGTTTCTGCGCTGTGGTGACCAGAACTGGACACAGTATTCCAAGTATGGCCTCACCAGGCTAGTGTAAATCGGTACTATCTTTTTCAGACTTGCAAGGTTCTTTGCTACAGCTTTACAACAAAAGTAGTCCTGACCTAAACAGCATTGGTTTCTTAGTCTAGACCAGCGGTTCCCAGCCTTTTCTATACCCTGCAACCTTAGAATGCTTCTGAAGTATTCTCACAACCCCTTACAAAAGTAATACCTGGTTAGGCATATACCCTATACTTTTGAAACTTCTAAACCCAAGTTTTCACACCCCTGAAATATTGTCTTGCACTCCCCGGTTGGGATCCTCTGGTCTAGACCAGGGGTAGGCAACCTTGGCTCTTTTATGACTTGTGGACTTCAACTCCCAGAATTCCTCAGCCAGCATGGGGGAACTATGGCCCCCTCATGACTCGTGGACTTCAACTCCCAGAATTCCTGAACCAGGATGGCTCAGCTTGGAAACCTCTCCCTTTCCCCTCAGCATGGCTGGCTCAGGAATTCTGGGAGTTGAAGTCCACAAGTCATAAAGCGAGCCATAGTTCCCCCATGCTGGCTCAGGAATTCTGGGAGTTGAAGTCCACACGTCATAAAAGAGCCAAGGCTGCCTACCCCTGGTCTAGACCAACTTACAGAAGGGACACTCCAACGGGGGCTGATTTACAGATCAGACCAATACTCAATTCCTCCAGAAATCTGAAGATACACCTGGGAGAAGATCCTTCATCCTTCATTTACTATCAGGCTACCTTCAAGTCCTGCTTAGTGAAATCAAGAGTGTACAAATTCGGCCTCACGGGATTTTCTGCCTGCCCTCTCTCCCCCGCACAGCTCTGACCTGACAGCGCTTGGGTCAAGCAACTTTGGTTAATGGGGGAAGGAAGGATCAAAACAATATAAATCGCTTTATCCTGATGGTGCCTGGAGCCCGGGAAATTTGCAGTGAAGACGTGGAAGGGCTGTCAAAACCCCGCAGTACGCCTGAAGCCATTTTCAGAGGCATGTTATCCTGTCAAAAGCCATCCAAAGCCTCTCTCTGCCGCTAAGTAGGAATTCCCCTTAGCCAAGGTCTTAACATCTCTCTTTCTAGCCCAGGGGTGGAGAAGGGCTTGGAAGACAAGTCTCTCCGTCATTTGCATTGTCTCTTTTATCCGAGGATCCAAGCTGAGTTTTTCCTGCAGAGAAAGGACCTGTTTTCCCAGTGATTTTAAACAATCCTTAAGACGGATTGTTAAAAAAACAAAGCGTTCATTTCCCTACTGCAGTTTTCCTCTGTTAGGAAGCCAGCAGTGGCATGTATGAAGGTTGTCTGATGTCCCTTCCAATCTAAAAAAACTAATTTAATCTTCAGATTCAGTAAGGCAGAAGCTGCTTTATGTCTCCCAGGCTCTGCTTTGGGGGACTCAGGACAGTAATCGAACAGACACAGGGTGAAGGAGCCGTATGGTTTTTTTTTTTAACCAGAACGTGCAAGATTTGACATCTAGCTGTCAAAGAAAAGTTTCCTATCCCAGCCTGCACGACTCAAATGGCACGTTTCACTTACGTTTATTTGCATTTTTTTAAAATAAACAGAACCAACATCTTCCGTGGTCCTTTTTTTAAAACAACAAAAGTCTCCAAAACTTTAAGCTTTTGAAGAACCTTCATTATGGATTTTCTAAAGGCTGACGAGACTCTCCTATCGTTTTGATCAACTTCTCCCTAATTTATATACCTTAATCTTCAGCGTAATCTCGTATCCTAAAGAGGCGTGCAGCAGGTATGGGAACCATCTGACGCTCCGTGTCAAGAGACGCGGTGGCTTTGGCAAACGTGGATAAAATGCCATCTTTTTTTGCCCCTGGCAACTGACACGAAGCTGTCTAACACCCTTAATTGGCTTCAGCAATCTGCCACCTATTTCTTTTTTGGGGGGGGGGGGCCCTGAACCCCGGGCAGACGTACCGAGAACGAAAGCTTTCCTTGGTCTAAACATGTTACTTTCAGAAAGCGCGTCGTGCCCGCCTTTTAACGCGGGAGCGGCTAAAAATATCAGGCGGCGCTGAGAGAGAGAGAGCTGTACGGCAAACGAGAAGCAGGATGTCCACCCCACACACCTCCCCAAAAAGCGCTTTTAAGCATTTCACGAGTTAGAAAAAACTCACCTGGAATGCCGGACGGTTCTGTACGCCGTGGGAAGCGAGTGCTTCGCTTTCGAATGGGATCGGGATCTGGATTTGGAAGAGGAGTGGTATTTCAAAGGAGGGGTCTGCGAGCGGGATCTGGACTTCTTCTTGTGCTTCTTCTTCTTCTTCTCTTTCTCTTCTTCCCTGGGGAGCTCTCTGCATCTGCTTGTAGGCCTTTCGGGCACCTTGGGTTCTAGGGCCGGCAACGTCCGGATGCCGGTCAGCAGAGCGCAGGGGATGTTACTGACCGTCTAAAAAGGAAGGCAGTGAAGAGTTAAGTGGGGGGGGGGGATTTCTAGGAAGCTGGGGTTGCAAGTCACCCAGGAAAGCCCTGGAAGGTCAACAAGCCTCCTGATCGACTAATAGTGGTCCTCAACTTGTGGGTCGGGACCTCATTTGGGGTCAAACGACCATTTCACGGGGGTCGCCAAACAACGCAGTCCGCCATTTTTTCCCCCTTTTCCTTAGCTGTGCTACTCCCTTTTATTCTATTGGCTTTTGAAAGCCAACAGAATTAGACTCTCTTGAATAGAGTCTAATTCTATTGGCTTTCAAAAGCCAATAGGAATTGTCCAGGCTGCCTCTGCCCTGCTGAGCCCGCCAAAAGTCCCATTCTGCAAACGGTGCTGCACCAGTTCAGTAGTCCTCGACTTACGACCGGTTGAGTAGTCCTCGACTTATGACCGGTTGGGGGGGGTTGCGGCATTAAAAAGGTTGAGAACCACTGGACTAATAGCTTTCTGGAAAGCAAGCGGTTTCAGTAATAAGAAAATATCCTCCCAGACCAGCTAAGGAATTGGCTACAGGTTGGTTATCAGTCCAATGTTATTGAGTAGCGCACGGCAGAAAATCTTCTCTTTGCTTCTATCATAGAATGACTGGGCTGTTCATAATAATGAGTAAGTATCATATTCAACCATTTTTAACAAAGCTTAAACTGTAACATATTAAAAATAATTAGTAAACAAATACGTTAATCTATTAAGTAAACACTAATAAAAATCACACAAAAAAGAAATAAAATAAAGTAAAATAGAATAAAAAATAAATCCTAACAATCAAAAGGAACAAATAAAAATCAGTAAATCGGGAAAAGTAATCGTATCATCAAAATGTTAGTTAGAACTTGATTAAAAATCAGTCATCTATTCTAAACTATTAAATCCTTCACGTTCTAACGTGTCTCTAACCATTGATAAAAATTTTCCCAAGTTCTAAAATAAATTGAATGATCTTTCTGGTGATATTCTTATGCTGTCCTTTTCTAACAAAAGCCCCAAAGGTGCTTTTTTGCAAAAAGCAACTGGACTTTCTTTGTTTTTGCTTGGAGAGGTTTTGAGGAGCTTCTTCAGTACATGAAGCAGCTCAAGTTTAGTTCATGAACCGAAGAAGCTCCATGGAGGAGAAGCGAAACGCCTTCAAGGAAAAACAACGGAAGTCCAGTTGCTTTCTGCAAAAAGCACCTTTGGGACAAGCGTGACCTGGAGGGCTGGGAAGCTCCGCGGACTTCTAACTAACAAGAGATGTCCAATTTGAAACGTCTTATTTGCAAGCTTCAGGCATTAAGAAATTGAGAGCCGTCTTCCACAGAACAAGTCCTGACCTGATGCAAAGAAACCATCCCTTCTCTCATAGCCTGTTTTTGATGAGACACCTTCTGCCACCCGGAAGACACCGGATGACTCTCTAATTTTCCCAAGCAGGAGATAAAACATCCAGCAGCAATTCCTTGGCCACCTAAAAAAATTTCATATTCAGAGAAGTCTAGACCAATTTTTCCCCCACGTTGACTGCAAAATTACGGTTTCGGGGACAGCGTTCACGTTTGGATGAGCAAAATGCATAAAAACCCTGGGCAGGTTAAAATGTAATTACGATTTGTTGGAAGAGGGCGTGGGGGAGGCTGAACAGGAGCGGCAGCATTCGTTAAAAGAGTTTCCCAACTTTTATGGAAAGCAATATCGACTGAGGATATATTCTCGAAAAGGGACATAAAGCTGAATCACCGACTCACCACCCACTAGTCAGTATTTCTTACCGACTTCGGTCGGTAAATTCAAATTTACTGGTTTAATTTAAATTTAATTACTCGAGTCTGTAATTTAAATACTTTTGTAATTTAAATCTCTGGCCAAAGCTTTCCAGGATTTTAAAGAAATTTTTCCGGGGAGCTCTCTGGAAATGCTCAGTAGGGGAAGATGGAGCCTTTATCAATGTATAATCCTTTCTGTCCATCTGCAGGCAAAAGATCGTTTGATGTTTGGTGAAACTAGAAAATACTATTTCACATCAGATCCAACTGCATTTGTCTTGCTATAAATCCAAAAACCCCTATATGTTTAGCCAAGGCTAGGCAGATGACCTAAGTTAACGAAAAGAAGGACTAGGAGTGACATGATAGCAGTCTTCCAATATCTCAGGGGCTGCCCCAAAGAAGAGGAAGTCAAGCTATTCTCCAAAGCGCCTGAAGGCAGGACAAGAAGCAACGGATGGAAACTCATCAAGGAGAGAAGCAACCTAGAACTAAGGAGAAACTTCTTGACAGTGAGAACAATTAACCAGTGGAACAACCTGCCTCCAGAAGTTGTGAATGCTCCAACACTGGAAGTTTTTAAGAAGAGACTGGACAGCCATTTGTCTGAAATGGTATAGGGTTCCTGCCTGAGCAGGGGTTGGACTAGATGACCTCCAAGGTCCCTTCCAACTCTGTTGTTCTGTTATCTCCCACATGATAGCAGTGTTCCAATATCTCAGGGGTTGCCCCAAAGAAGAGGGAGTCAAGCTATTCTCCAAAGCACCTGAAGGCAGGACAAGAAGCAACGGGTGGAAACTCATCAGGGAGAGAAGCAACCTAGAACTAAGGAGGGACGGAGGGAGGGAGGGAGGGAGGGAGGGAGGATGGAAGGAAGGAAGGAAGGAAGGAAGGAAGGAAGGAAGGAAGGAAGGGAGGAAGGAAAGAAGGGCAACGGATGGAAACTAATCAAGGAGAGAAGCAACCTAGAACCAAGGAGAAACTTCCTGACAGTGAGAACAATTAACCAGTGGAACAACTTGCCTCCAGAAGCGGTGAAAGCTCCAACACTGGAAGTTTTTAAGAAGAGATTGAACAACCATTTGTCTGAAATGGTGTAGGGTTTCCTGCCTGAGCAGGGGGTTGGACTAGATGACCCCCAAGGTCCTCTGAACAACTCTTTTATTCTGTTAATCTGTTCTCCAGAGGGCAAGACAAGAAGTAACGGGTGGAAGCTTATCCAAGAGAGATCCAATGTAAAATGAAGGAGAAATTTCCTGGAGTAAGAATAATTGATCAGTGGAACTGGCTTGAAGCAACCGTCTTGAAGCAACCAGTGGAACAACCTGCCTCCAGAAGCGGTGAGTGCTCCATCACTGGAAGTTTTCAAGAAAAGACTGGACAACCATTTGGACCAATCTACAGGGTTTCCTGCCTGAGTAGAAGGTTGGATTAGAAGATCTCCAAAGTCTCTTCCAACTGTTATTCTGTTCTGAAACTACGTTCCTGAAGCTAAACGACTGAACTTGACCACTATGTGTGCTGCTTAACTTCATACAATATGGTTAATCTGATGATTAAATTACCACTTTTTTTTTCTTTTATTTAAAATTTTATTTTTAACCAACAAAACCAAACCAAACCACTTTTTTTTTTTTCAACTGCATTCAGGACCTGAAATTGCAAATTCAACATGAAGAAATGGGTTTGCCTAACAAGCTTGAACATCAAAATTGATAGCAGGAAGTCTAAACCAGCATCCGATTTCTAGTTCTTTAACTCTGACCTGGAAACACTTCATCATTAGGCTGAAATTCCACCATCGCTACACCTTCAGCCGGCACGACCTACCGACCTGACCGATCAATAAGATGACCTACCGACCTGACCGATCAATAAGATGACCTACTGACCTGACCGATCAATAAGACGACCTACCAACCTGACCGATCAATAAGACGACCTACCGACCTGACCAATCAATAAGAGATGGTCTTCCTTGACGCTGGAAGAGCAGAGGATAACTGCTGCATGCATCGAACGTTCCTAATTTTAGCTGCCTTTTGCAGAATTTATTTTAGCAGATCCGCCAAGTTGGTGAAAAATTTAAACGCGGCTCCTTCTCTCCCCCCCCCACAAGGTTTTAGATGATGAAGCCGCCTAACGGGCTCAACTGGGATATTTACACAACACGATAACCTTGGTGTGATTCCCGGCTGCGATGCAAAGCCCTCCTGTTTGTTCGCTTGACAGTTCACTAGAACCAGATTAAGGAAGTTGTGTGGATGCAACCGCTCCTGTTTGTTTGTTTGCTTTGGTGCTACCCTAGATTCCTGTTGCCTGCTTGGACAAATCCTTGCATTTTTTGCTCCCCTTTACCATTTCAAACAGAATCATCTTTGTGAAGACAAAAAAAAAAAAAAAAAAAAGGAATATGAGCGTGACGGTGGTCAGCTCAGAACAGATATTGAACATCCAAAAAGGGCCGAAGTCTGCGCAATTTCAAAGCACGGATAAAGCAGTCTTTTCAATGCATGAAAAGAACCGAAGGGGGGGGGGGGAGAGAAATGACCTTTTTTTCTGAACAGCATTTTCTGAAGTTCTCACAGCAGACTCTCGAGAAAGCTTTGCTAGGATAAAAATCAAAGCGGGTCCCCAGTGCTGAGGCATCTGTCAAGGGAGTTGGGAAAAGCTCTAATTAAAACGCCAAAACGTTTGCTGAAGTGTAGAAGACAGACATGCACAAGAGAACATGCCAGGGCAAAGAGAGGATAAGATGTTTGGGAGGGAGGGAGGAAAAAAAAAAGATGGAGATAGAAGGAAAGTTTTATTTCCAACATTTGCAGAAATAAGTCACGGTGCTCGAGCTGTCTCGTTATAAAACAAGTGTCAAAAATGCTGGGAGTTGTAAAGCACCCATCTGCAGGGTAGCGATTTTAAAAGGTAGCAATTTTGGCTTGTCTTGCAAAGACCTTTTTAATTTGTTCTTCGGAGGAAGTTTCAATATTCCAGGCAAAGCTCTGGATTAATCAGAAAGGGGCAGGATTTGAGAGATGCTGAGCAATTAGAGGACTCAATCGAAGCGAATACTTGTAGCTGTGGGGTCCTTGGTGCACCCTGAGCTTGGTGGTTTTCTTGCGGACGTTTCATGACCCAACTAGGGAACATCATCAGCGCTAGAAGGGAGGAGGAGGGAGGAGGAGGACTGTGGGGTCCTTGGTGCTCTCTGATCTTGGGTGTCTTCTTGCAGATGTTTCATGACCCAACTAGGGAACCTCATCAGTGCTAGAAGGGAGGAGGAGAATGACTGTGGGGTCCTTGGTGCTGAGCTTGGTGGTTTTCTTGCAGGCGCTTCTGGACCCTACAAAGGAACATCCTCAGTGATAGAAGGGAGTGAGGTTTGCAGAGAGGAGGAGGAAGAAGACTGTGGGGTCCTTGGTGCTCTCTGAGCTTTGCTGTTTTCTTTCAGATGTTTTGTGACCCTACTAGATAACACCATCGGTCTAGAAGGGAGTCGGGTTTGCAAAGAAGAAGAGAAGGAGGATTGTGTGGTCCTTGGTGCTCTGTGAGTTTGGTTGTGTTCTTGCAGACATTTCATGACCCTACTAGACAACATAATCAATGTTAGAAGGGAGTGCTGTTTGCAGAGGGGAGGAGGAGGAGGGAGGACTGTGGGGTCCTTGATGCTGTCTGAGCTTGGTGGTTTTCTTGCAGACGTCTCAAGACCCTATTAGGTAACATCACCAGTGCCAGAAGAGAGTGGGGTTTCCTCTCTGTTTATATACAACAGTTTGCCTGTCAGTGTTGGTGGGAACGCTCTCAGCGGTTCCTTGATTAGACGGTGGTTTAGTGTTAGCTTGCTTGTCTAAGTTGGCAGTTTCTTGACTGGGCTATCCGGGCCAAGCCACCTGTCTATAAAGCGAGACCAACACTGACAGGTTTCCAGAATAAAAAAAAAAATAAAAACCCCAAACCAGTGGTTCTCAACCTTTTTAATGCCGCGACCCCCAACCGGTGGTAAGTTGAGGACTACTCAACCGGTCGTAAGTCGAGGACTACTCAACGGGTGCAGCACCGTTTGCAGAATGGGACTTTTGGCAGGCTCAGCAGGGCAGAGACAGCCTGGGCAATTCCTATTGGCTTTTGAAAGCCAATAGAATTAGACTCTATTCAAGAGAGTCTATTCTATTGGCTTTCAAAAGCCAGTAGAATAAAAGGGAGTAGCACAGCTAAGGAAAAGGGGGAAAAAAATGGCGGACTGCGTTGTTTGGCGACCCCCGTGAAATGGTCGTTCGACCCCAAATGGGGTCCCGACCCACAGGTTGAGAACCACTGCCCCAAACCAACAAATTTAAATTTATTTTGAGCAGGGAGAGGAAAAAAGGTTGATAAAGAGTGATAAAAAAACCAAACAAACCGCAGCCATGGCAAAAAATAAAACAAAGCCACCGGAACTTGCTTTGGAAATAAAGAGAGTTTCAGGCGAGGAGTCCTTAAAATGTCAAAAAGCTGAAGCGCAAAAAATGTTTTTATCAGCCGTGTCAAGGGAATCAATAGTCTGTCGGAAAGCAAGGCGGTACTCTGCACTGCCACTCAAGCGCAATGTCGCTTTCCTTCAAGAAGCATTTAATCACGGCCAAATCTGGATCGGACATGCTTTTGCTTCTTTTATTCTTCCCAGAGGTCTGTGACAGGCATTTCTTGAGCCCCCTTTTGATGATCTACGGCTAGAAAAAGAAGCCAGAGCAGGGAGAAAAGACGGCCATCGCCTCCACGGGGTTGACTTGGACAGGGGAGAAGAGGGTAGTCCTCGGCTTACGACCGCGACCGAACCCGCAATTTCGGGTTCGTCAAGTCACGAGAGTCGCAATCGCCTGACCAAATTCGATTTCACGACCTTTTTGGCAGTGGTCGTTAAATAATCCACTGTCCCCTGGGGGCCATTTTTTTCCCGCTGGAATAGGGAAGGATGGGCCAGTTTCTGGAAAAACAGCTTGTGACTGCAGGACATTGCAAATGGTCATAAAGGTGGACCGGTTGCCGAGTGTGTAAAATTAGGTCGCAGCCCTCCAGATGTCAGAATTTCTAATCTACCGTATTTTCCGGCGTATAAGACGATTTTCTAAACCATGAAAATCTCCTCAAAAGTCGGGGGTTGTCTTATACGCCCAGTCGTCTTATACGCTGGAAAATACGGTAGGTTGCAAGTCCCGTTTTTGGGGTCTGTCGCAACTTTGAAGTCACTAAGCAACCACTCATAATTGAAGGGCCATTTTTGTTCGATCAATTGGCCTTGTGGGGGGAGCCCAGAAGAGCACACAGCCGTGGGGTTCAGAGAGTCCTCACTTCGCCTTTTTAACTAATTTTAATAGGGTCCAGCATCGACGCCTCCTTTCAAATCCTAAACGGTTCAAATTTTAATTCTTATATGCTGCCTTTGTATTTTACCGTTTTATTGGGACAACGCCAAGGGTCCTTCTCTGAGGGAGACGGGCGGTTCAAAAATGTAACGGAAAATAGCAATACGCGTTCGGGAGATGAATCGCGTCAATCACACACCCGTCTGAAGTGAGGATGGACACAAAGGCACAAGCCAGGCATTAAAAAAAGGAGCGAAGAGCAAAGATGCTGCAAAGATACGATCAAGAAAAAATAAAATAAAAAAAAAAGTTTCTCCCTTGAAGAAAGAGGATCTGCCTCTAGCTGTCGGTCAAGATTTAGCAAGAAAGATAAAT
Organism: Crotalus tigris; assembly: GCF_016545835.1. Classification (NCBI taxonomy): domain Eukaryota; kingdom Metazoa; phylum Chordata; class Lepidosauria; order Squamata; family Viperidae; genus Crotalus; species Crotalus tigris. The sequence goes on along the minus strand of NW_024100631.1, from coordinate 224,288 downwards.
GGAACGTTATCTTAGGAAGGATAATGAAAAGCATAAACCAGAAACGGGATGAAATAAAGCACAGGGTGAATTAGGTCCGAAGCTGCCCCATTCTTCATCCTGCAGCCCACCGAGTTAATGCTTGCTAAGAGGTATTTGAGCAGCTCTTTGAGTTCTTACAGGCATTTATGTAATCAATTCTCTCCCTCTGAATGTCAATTATCCCTGGCTTATGAGGAATGCAGGCGCTGCTCCAACTCCTCTTACGCGCAGAAACCATTTATCGGGGTCTGGGTATTGACCAGTGTTGTTGATATACAGCAAATGGAAACGGCGAGCTAAACCCTGGGATGCAAAGCTGGATAAGTGCTTACTAACATTGATAAACCTGTAGCAAATCAGGGTTACTGTGACAGCCTATTACCATATTAGAAAATGTAAAGGAAGGTGGTGGATAAATCCCAAAAGTTTCAAGGGATATAAACTTCGGCAATAAGAAGAGACACACTTCTGGGTTTGCCATTGCGGCCTCCGCATTCGATTTCCCACCACTGGGGGACCCTGCTAAGGGTCAAAAGTCGCCTGGTAGGGATGACAAGCAAGGAGGGGATCCCCCGCTTGATCGTGGGAGGGCAGTAGCCCTTCCGCTTGATCCGGGGCAGCCCTCCATAGAAATATGGCCCGTCACTTATCACCAGGCACTTCTAAAACAGCGCAGATGAGACCAGGTGAGATGTGAACCTCTCTTCAATTCTCACTATCTTTTCTACCTGTATAAGCTGCCCAAAGTATTTTCCCCCCTGTGGAGAGAGGGAAGGGAAATCCTAGCCCACCCTCTAAGAGCAGCGGCGAGTGGCTATCCAGGGGAGTTTAAAACATTGAAAGAATAACCTTATTTTAACTGGATTTATATGTTTCTAAAATTTGGGGACCAAATTTTACAGGCTATTGATTATCTATAAAGATTGAATGTTAAAGCAGTTAGGATATATGTGTGTGTGTGTGTGTGTGTGTGTAGGTCTTTGGTTGTTCGGGTTTTCTCCCACGTAAAATTGGAAGTGTCTTGGCGACGTTTCGACGAAGTGTCATTCGTCATCTTCAGGCTGGTGCTTTCGGCTTCATGCTTCTAGGAGCAATGTGTGATTGTGGCTGTTTCCTCCTTTTAACTGCCAGTGGGGGTATGAACTGATTGGATGAGAGCTTGGCTGTGCTCTGATTGGCTGGGGGGGGGGTTGGCTGTGCTCTGATTGGCTGGGGGGGGTTGGCTGTGCTATGATTGGCTGGGGGAGTGTTCTGTTTGGGTGGGGGCTTTGTTTTGCTCAGGTTAGTCTGAGTTGCAGGGGGGTTTAAAATGGTGAGCTGCATTGCTATTTTTGGGCTTCGCGTTCGTGGTCGTGCCTCATCTTCATGGTGGGTGTCAGTTTGCTTCATGTATGGATTGGAGGGGTTTAAAGTGGCTAATGATGCAGCTGTGGTCTGGCTTCTGGTTTGTGGTCGTGCCTCATCATCGGTGTGGCTTTGGGTTTGCTTTTTGCGTGGATGTGTGGTGGTTTTTAGCTTATATATAAGCTAAAAACTATTGATAAATGTAACAATCTTATTTTTTACTTAATTGATATAATAAGAATTGTATTAGCTTAAACATCAGACAGTAAATACTGAGGGGAAAAAGAGAGGAAATATTTAATGTGGTAGTTTGAGATTTGTACTAAAAACACTTATATGTTATTAAATTATTGATTAATCCGGCCGCCACATTGCTTTTTAAATACTTAAATGTAAAACTAGAAAATCATTAAAACTTTTTAAAAAGAAGAAGAAGAAGAGGAAGAGACACACTTCTAAGGACGGCAAATATCAGAGCCTGATTCAAGCTTTAATTGGAGAGCAGGAATCAATTCTCAGCATGCAGCATTTTGCAAGAGAGGTAAAGTCTTTTAAAGCGAGTCAAGCATAATAAATTTAAACCGTCATCACGAGGTGAGGATAACAAGGCAACGATAAAGAATAAAAAGCCAATTATTTCGGGAGCTATTTTGCGTATTTGGAAAACAGCCTCAGCATGACGGCAGTTGCTGACGTGGATTTCTGCACACTAACTGGGTCTGCACAATATATGGGGATGGACTAGAAGCCCTCCAAGGTCCCTTCCAGCTCTATGAGTCTATGAATGTCCTTATCACGGTATGGCTCACACAACAGGCTAGGCCCAAACTCAAAATAAAAACCCCATAATATATTTCAGATATGTGAAAGTAGTTCCTTGCTAGCTATTCACAAGCTACTTGCACATGATTGATTAACTTTTTTTTTTTTTTACATATTCCAAAGCTATTGTTTTTAGGGGTCTAGATCAGGGGTCCTCAGCCAGCACGGGAGTTGGGAGTTGAAGTCCACAAGTCATAAAAGGGCCAAGTTTGAAGACTCCTGTTCTAGAGGAAAGGAACCATATCAATGGGGTTGCTTATGGAATACCCAAGTCTTGAGCTAGCTAGGTTGAGAAAGTCTCAGGTTAGTCTAGAAAATAGACCGGGAAGAAAAATCCATCATCCAAGTATAAGGTTCACCAGTCTCCCTGCTTCTAACCTTATTTGTTTTGTTCTCCTCCCGTGCCTCTTTTCATCAGAAGCTTTTCTGTGGAGAAGACACCTACACAAGATCGTCTATGCTGAGGTTGTCTCATCTCCCAAGTGCCTGAAGATGAGTAAATAACTCCATATCTACCTATCTTAAGATAGGACTTGCCATCAAGGTTTTGAAGATTCCACCTTCAAGGAGAATTTGATGGACATACAGATCACATGTCTTGGTCTACCTCTGTGAGATTCTAGAAAGAGTGCAGAGAAGAGCAATAAAGATGATCAGGGGACTGGAGGCTAAAGCATATAAAGAATGGTTGCTGGAATTGGGGATGTTTAGTTTAATGAAAAGAAGGACGAGGGGGGACATGATAGCAGCCTTCCAATATCTCAGGGGTTGTCATAAAGAAGAGGGAGTCAAGCTATTCTCCAAAGCGCCTGAAGGCAGGACGAGAAGCAATGGATGGAAACAAAACAAGGAGAGAAGCAACCTGGAATTAAGGAGAAATTTTCTGACAGTTAGAACAATTAACCAGTGGAACGACTTGCTTCCAGAAGCTGTGAAGGCTCCAACACTGGAGGTTTTAAAGAAGAGATTGGATACTTATTTGTCTGAAATGGTGTAGGGTTTCCTGCCTGAACAGGGGGTTGAGTTAGAAGACCTCCAAGGTCCCTTCCAACTCTTCTCTTCAAAATGTCATTCTAAAAGCAACTGTTCCAGAGCTGCAAATTTACTATTTTGCCATCTTTGCCAAAGAAGTGTCTTCTCCAGTTCCAAAGCCAGACCCACCTTCAAGAGAAGACGGGTGAGGCTCTTTCAGTGTCGTAAATCCATTGAAGTTGTCAACAGGGTACACGTTCTAATTCTCAACCACATCAGAATGCATCACACATATCATCTGGACAACCAACTGTAACAAAACAATCCAACTTGGAAGACAGCTCCACTCCCTAAGAATAAGCTTTCAAAATACTTTTAAATGAAACGAAGAGGGAAGGGTGGGATGGGTGACGGTGACAGGGACCCTTGAAATTTGTTAGTGGGCTAATAATATACAATTTAATATGTCATTCACACCCACCGCCTTAAATTACAAGAATTGTTGCTTGGGAGCAATTAAAGATATTCATTGTCTTTTGAAAATCTGCATTTCCATGTGCTTGTTAATAACCACAACGAGTGCTATTAAAAACACAAAAGCTATTAGAGGAGATTTAAAACAAAGGAGCCTCATTTACATACAATTCCAGTTATTTTTAGCAGAAGCATCACATTTTTTTTTTTTTAATGAAGAGTATAGGAATCTCAAGAACCACCTGAAGGAGCTTTATTCCTAGCTCAGAAGCTATCTCTGGATTGATAATTCAACCCATCTATAATACACTCATAGAGTTAAGCTAAGAATATTAATCTTTCTGGGGTTTAAGCACTTTACTCAAAAATACCTAAGGCACATTGTCTGTGTGGATCAAAAAAAACCCCCCACCAAACCCCAAACTTATACACTAAGATGCTCTCGCTGCTATTCTGTGTATATGAAGTTTTAGATTTAAGTCACTGGCCTCTGATTTATACTTCAATCCTTAAGCTGATGTGCTTTCAGGAGCTTACAAAAAACGTGATGGAAATTTTAATTGAATTGGATTTTCCGTCTGTCCAGGGAAGAAAAAAAAAAACCCTAGGTTTTAAGATATAGCTCTGTCTTCATTACTGGGAAGCAGACGGTTGTAATATAGAAGCTCCAGCAGCCAGTCCCAATTCTTGCTAAGATAATGTTTATTCTCTCCTGGTGGTGGAGAATTTATGATCCTTCTAACTGAGTTTGCTCAAGATGTCATTACCCAAAGATGGGCTGGAAGTCCGGTGTTTTACACTGCAAAAAGGAAAGACATCTGTACCAAGAGCAAAACAACGGCCCAAACATGAAAGAAAAAAAGAAAAGAAAAGGGGGGGGGAGGACCGAGAATCAAATAAAATCAGAACAAGATAATAAAATAATAAGGAAGCTCAGGGCTGCGAAAACAGTCCCTGAAATTGAGAACGAGAAAAAACGATGCATCCAGAATTACTGTATTTTTGTTGTTAATTGCGAAGTTGTGTCCGACCCATCGCGACCCCACGGATAGTTACACATATAATGCTAGGTTTTCAGATATCAAGGTCAGGGTATGTTCTGCTTCAACACAGTTTGTTGAATAAACCATGAGCTGGGTTCACACCTTAGGTTAGCTAGTTGCTACAAGAGTTTCCGTTGCGATTCTTAAGGTTTTGGTCAATGATCAAAGGAACTGTCAGAAGGCTGGAACCAATCTGTAGAAATGAGATTCTAGAAGATCTTAGCTTCAGCTTTACAGCAGCAATTCAGACCCGATAACCCATCCAACAGTTTTATGGGAATCTTTGCCAAAGCTTGCAGAGCAATTAAGTTTAAAGACTTAAGAGAAGGGTCTCTTTTCTTATCAACACAAAACAGGCCTGCAGTTTAAAGCCTGTAGTTAAATCGAGTGTAATCAAGATCTAAATGATTTCTAAGCTGCCTTTCCAGACGGTGGTTGGTATCCGAGGTGAATGGTTCTGCCTTTCTCGCCATCTCGCTTGTTTTTGCAACGTCAGGTCTCACGGATCCCGTGCCTTTGGCTCAAGAAACCCCAGGAAACCAGTCCCAAGAGTTTGCGATAAGGAACATTCGCCCCAAACTTATTTTTTACCAGTTTAATGACAAGCCAAATTTCCTCCCCAAAGAGTGAGTTTAATTACAGTTTTCGCCGGCTTGCAAAAAGATGATGCCATGATCAAAATGCCCAGAGATTAGATGATTCTTTGGGGATAGGAAACAAACCATGATCCTCATGACACTCGTTCATGAAAACTAGAAACGTTGGCTAATGCTTCTTGAGGCATCTTAGCCCAATGTAAGCCATTCTCGGATCCCAACACTGATGCTGTCTGGGGTTGCTTGGAGTTGGGAGGTTAAAGCATCCATGGGAGCTTTCCATGGCAGAAGCTGCTTTAAGAGGGAGCATCTTTTAGAAGTATGTTGGCCTTATGTTGAAATTAAGGCTTGGTAAAAATTTAACTGGGATCAGAAATGTTCTATACAGCTAGTCCTCAACTTACAACAGCTCACTTGATGACTGTTCATAGTTACAATGGAACTGAAAAAAGTGGCTTATGACGAGGGAGGACAGGATAGCAGTGTTCCAATATCTCAGGGGCTGTCCCAAAGAAGAGGGAGTCAAGCTATTCTCCCAAGCGCCTGAAGGCAGGACAAGAAGCAACGGGTGGAAACTAATCAAGGAGAGAAGCAACCTGGAACTAAGGAGGGAGGGAGGGAGGGAGGGAGGGAGGGAGGGAGGGAGGGAGGAAGGAAGGAAGGAAGGAAGGAAGGAAGGAAGGAAGGAAGGAAGGAAGGAAGGAAGGAAGGAAGGAAGGAAGGGCAATGGATGGAAACTAATCAAGGGGAGAAGCAACCTAGAACTAAGAAGAAATTTCCTGATAGTTAGAACAATTAACCAGTGGAACAGCTTGCCTCCAGAAGTTGTGGGTGCTCCAACACTGAAAATTTTTAAGAAGAGACTGGACAGCCATTTGTCTGAAGTGGTATAGGGTTTCCTGCCTGAGCAAGGGGTTGGACTAGATGACCTCCAAGGTCCCTTCCAACTTCATCATCTTTGTTGTTGTTGTTATTATTATTACTGTTTTTTCACACTTATGACCACTGCAGCATCCCCATGGTCACGTCATCAAAATTCCGACGCTTGGCAAACGGTTCATATTTATGACTGTGGCTGTGTTCCAAGGCCGTGTGATTACCTTTTGCGACTTTCTGACAAGCGCAGAAAGACGGTGGGGAAGCCAGATCCACTGAACACCCCGCCTTACTCGTTTCAACAACTGCAGTGATTCCCTTAACAAGTGTGGCCAGAAAGGTCGTAAAAATGGGGCAAAGCTGACTTAACCAATTTCCCACTTTGCAGCACAAATCGCTACTTGTTTGGACTCGGTTCAGACGTCAGATGGGTGGGACTTCAATTCAACTTCATCTTCAGATTGCTGGCCTGGGAGTTAAAGTCCACCCATCTTAACAGTTGCCAAGGTCGAGAAACACCGATCTAAGACAAAGGAGAGAAGTTAACTATTGCTCCACTTGGTTACCGTAGCTTGGAAACCAACAACTTGCCAGCGTAGACTAGGAGAATCTGTGCCTGGGAGAGTCTCCCCCACATCTTTCCGAAGCTTCCCCATTTTAGGCAGGGAGGAGTGGGCACTCTGCAAAATGCCAACTTCTCTGTCATCCTCCCAACCGCAGGCAGAGATGATTAAATAAATAGACCGGAAGAGCCAAAGTGCCCACCTGCTCCTTGGGGGGGGGGTTTCGGCTATGACTGATCATCCCTTAGACTAGGGAGAGAGAAAAATACAGATCTTATTTTCTCAATACAGACTATTTTTTCCTCCCCAATGAGAACACTTGGACAGCTGCTGCCAGCTCTTGGGTGCCAAAGATCAAGCACAATGTACCTTTGTTCCTTGGGAATTTAATTCGGTTTCTCTGGTTTTGAGGCCCCAAACTTGTTTTCAGGAGCCACCTTAGCACTAACAAGTCCCCAAGTTTCTGGGGATAATTATTTTCAGAATTGTAGATCTTAAGTTGCTCCTGGCAACGACTACATCCCCCACAGCTTTTTAGGCTGTTGGGGTTTGTTTGTTTTTGCTCCAGACCCCAGATCCCCTCCTCTTTCTAAACAAGCAAAACGAAGAAAAGTAGTAATTAATAAAACAAAAGCTTCTATCAGTTCTAATGCACCACCTCGACCGAAATTCAGGGCGATGCAGTTAGCAAAGCGAATGTCTTGACTCCCGTTTTCACCGTGCATGCTGAGGGCTAGAAACAACCTCACACTTGTTCAAAAATAGTTATCAGCTCCCACTGTTCGCTCCCCGGCTCTGCTTTTAGCTTCCAATGTTGCCTTAAATGCCTGGCCTCGACTGAAAAAGAACATTCCAAAGCTTAAAAAACTCCAGGACCAAAGAAGATGTGGAGAACTTAGCCAAAAGTTTCAAGTTTGCAACAGAGGATGTTTGCAACTGTTTTCAGTTAGCACAACTGTACCAAGTCTTAAGTAAATCTTAATAATCCTTGGAGGAAGGAAAAAAATTCTTCATTTCACCTGGCATAAACGTCTTTGTGGATATGCATATGGATTTTTCCTAATATGCCCCATTACTGCAAGTGGTTTCTCCAGTGTTTGGACACGTCTTGGGGTGTGGTTCCCCCAACACAATGCTGCTCCTTGAAAAATACATTGTTATCCGGAGGGATAATTATGCTCTGGTTCACGGACGTGTTTGGGAAATGCAAATCATGCATGCTTTTATTAGAAACACAAATCTTAGCATTTCCCCCCATGGTTTAGCAAACACACACACACACACACACACACAATCCTGCCCTTTAAATGGGGATGATTTGCTTGACTTTGGAGATATCAGGAAGAATGGGCCAAGTCAATTTATCACAATTTCTTATATCCCCGAAGACCGACGCGTGGCTCATTTTAGACCATTTTTCTTCTTTTAAAGAGTACTCCTTCTTCAATCTCAGTAAGCACTAATGTTTTCAGCAGTACTGGTAGCTCTCCCCTTGCCCGCAGTCAAAACGGCAGCTTGGCAGTTTTATCAGCCTTACTAGGCAGACCAGAGGACGTAATTCTGCTTTATTGTAAAGCTAGGTGTTAAAAGAATTTTGCAAGTCTGAAAGTGCAAATTTATCACTGTCTCCTTTACAGACTGAGAAACTAGGGAGGGTCCCTTCCGGGTCTCTTTCTTCACCGAATTATGCAGCTGTGGGCTGTGCCTTCTCTTATCTGACCATTACCCAAAGTCTTTCCTACATACCATTACAGCCGCCTCCTTTACAGGATGAAAAACTAGGGAGGGTCCCATGTGAGTCTCCTTCACCACCCGTTATGTGGGCTCTGCCGTCCCTTACCTGGACGCTCCCTAAAAAGCATCTCACTATCCCGTTTTTCAGTGTCTTTCTCATACACCATTGCAGGCATCTCCTTTAAAGGATAAGACACTAGAGAGGGTCCCTTTCTTAGCCCTTTACGCAGCTCTGGGCTATGCCGCCTCTTATCTGACTGTTCCCTAAGTAGGATCTCGTCTCCCCATTTCCCAAGGTCTTTCTCACACAGTATTACAGCCCCCTCCTTTACAGCCTAAGAAACTAGGAGGGTCTCTTCTGAGTGTCTTTCTTCACCCTTTATGCAGCCCTGGGCTATGCCACCTCTTATCTGACTGTTCCCTAAGCAGCATCTCATTTTCCCATTTCCCAAGGTCTTTCTCACATACTAGTACAGCCCCCTCCTTTATTGCCCTAGAGACTAGGGAGGGTCTCTTCTGAGTATCTTTCTTCACCCTTTATGCAGCCCTGGGCTATGCCGCCTCTTATCTGACTGTTCCCTAAGCAGCATCTCAGCTCCCCATTTCCCAAGGTCTTTCTCACATTCTAGTACAGCCCCCTCCTTTATTGCCCTAGAGCAGTGGTTCTCAACCTGTGGGCCGGGACCCCATTTGGGGTCGAACGACCATTTCACGGGGGTCGCCAAACAACGCAGTCCGCCATTTCCCCCCCCCCCCTTTTCTTTAGCTGTGCTACTCCCTTTTATTCTATTGGCTTTTGAAAGCCAATAGAATTAGACTCTCTTGAATAGAGTCCAATTCTATTGGCTTTCAAAAGCCAATAGGAATTGTCCAGGCTGTCTCTGCCCTGCTGAGCCCGCCAAAAGTCCCAGTCTGCAAACGGTGCTGCACAGTTGAGTAGTCCACGACTTATGACCGGTTGAGTAGTCCTCGACTTACGACCGGTTGGGGGGGGTCGCGGCATTAAAAAGGTTGAGAACCACTGCCCTAGAGACTAGGGAGGGTCTCTTCTGAGTGTCTTTCTCCACCCATTGTTCAGCTCTGGGCTACGCTGTCTCTTATCTGGCCATTCCCTAGGCAGCATCTCCCAAGGTCTTTCTCGCATGCCATTACAGCTGTCTCCTGTGCAGGATGAGACACTAGAGCGAGTCCTTCCCAAGTCTCGTGCCCCACCCATTATGCAGCCCTGGGCTAGGCTGTCCCTTATCGGATTATTCTATAGGCAGCGCTTCTTCCCTCCTTCTCATATACTATTACAGCCCCCTCCTATACAGCCTGAGAAACTAGGGAGGGTTTGTTCTGAGTGTGTCTCCACCCATTATGCAGCTGTGGGCTATGCACTCTCTTATCTGACCATTCCCTAAGCAGCATCTCTTCCCTCCATTTCCCGCGGTCTTTCCCACATACCATTACAGCCGTCTCCTATACAGCCTGAGAAATTAAAGATGGTTTCTTCTGAACCTCTTTCTCCACCCATTATGCAGCTGTGGGCTATGCAGTCTCTTCTCTGACTCTTCCCTTGCCATCATCTCTTTGTCCCCTCTCTCAAGGCCTTTCCCACGTGCCATTACAAAATTCCCACTGTAGTATAAACTGTGTCTCCTTTGCTCACCTCGATGTTAAAGGCACTTTCCTCCATTTTTTCCACTTCCATGTCTGCCAGGGGATTCTTCAGATTCTGCAAAAAGAGGGCGGCTTTTCTTTTTCGTTCCGCTTGAAGCTGCTTCTCTTTCGATTCTTTGGAAGCCTGGGCTAATTTCTCTCTTGCTGCAGCTGCCAACCGGTCTTCTAATTTCTGCTTTGCTGGTGGTGGAGGAGGAGGAGGAGGAAAAGAGAAGACCGTCATTTAACTTAAGACAGTTGGGAGACCAACCGTTTCTTACGCCAAGAGGCTGCTTGTCTAAAAATCAGGTGTCTTTAAAAAAAAAAAAAAAAACCAAAAAAAAACCACCCCACCACCAGCCCAAAACGTACACAGCCTTCTAAAGATTGTTTTGGAAGAACACCTAAAAAAAGGTGTAAGGCAGAACAAAAGGTTTTTTTTTTTTAAAGAATAGAAAGTGCTGCGACTGCTCTAACAAAAAAAAAAAACATCAAACAGCAGATGACTTTTCATTAGCTAACAAAAGACATCATAAAGAACAAAGGCGACAACGAAATAGCAAAGGAAGGCTGCCCTAAATTATGAGAAAAGGAAAGAGTGGGAGTGGGACTAAGCAGAGAACAAATCCCACTCCCTCCTAGCACCCATGATGTTATCTAGTTGGGTAATAAAACGTCTGCCAGGAAACCACCAAGCTCAGAGAGCATCAAAGACACTACAGACCACCTCCTCCTCCCCCTCCACTTCCCTGCAAACCCCACTCCCTTCTGTCACTGATGATGTTACCTAGTTAGGTCACGAAACAACCACAGGAAAACCACCAAGCTCACAGACCACTGAGGTCACACAGTTCACCCTGAGCTACGAACATTCTCTTCTCTTGGAGACATCCAGATGTTAGCCATGACCTGGGAGACATTCTGAAAGGCCTCTTATTTTATTTATTTATTTATTTATGAGACTTATATACCGCTTTAAGTGCAAGCACTCTCTAAGCGGTGTACACCAGTAAGCAATGTATATATATATATTTACATTGCCCCCAACAAACTGGGTCCTCATTTTACCTACCCCGGAAGGATGGAAGGCTGAGTCAACCTTGAGCCGGTGAGATTTGAACCGCTGACCTGCTGAACACAGTCAGCTAAAGTGGCCTGCAGTACTGCACTCTAACTGCTGCACCACCTCTTGAGATGGAGCTACTAACAGAACTACAAAAAGAACTCAAACAAGGCCTGGGGAAGACTTCAAAAAACAGAGCCCATCTCAGGACAGAGCAAGCTAGAATGTGGCAGTAACCATTAGATCCTGGTTAGTAAGAACTAAGGCAACGAAAGGCAACAGGACTAAGGTTTAGACTGGGCACAGAGATATGCAACATGGCAGCGTCTAATCTACTGTCTATCTTTCTCTGGCTCTCATGCAGAGCTGTTCTCACCATCTCCTATTAAGCTACAAACGGCGCTTAATTATCTTTTATATTGCAACATTCAAAGAACTGAACTCTGCCCTAATGCTGGGTGAACAAAGCAGAAGGCAGATAACCCAGCTATCTCCAATGCCAAGGTTAGAGGACATTTAAGCATTGTACAATACCCGGGAAGATTAATTGGGGCATAAATTAGAGAGGTGGGAAACAATGGTTCTGAGAACTAGTTCCTAAACTAAGTTAAACATTCTGCTGATCGAGGTCACGTGCATCTTCTCTTGCTAATTATGTCTTATTTTAATTATTTCTTAGTTGGTGCAGCTCCCTGCCTCCTTCCACGTAGGGTACAATTACCATGGAAATGTTTTCTGCTTACGCAGACTTTTTCCAATGCAGTGCTAGAAGCGAGTGAGGGAGACAGAAGGGAGGTTAAGCATGCAAGTACAGTTAGTTGTGTACGCTCAACAGCTTTCATTGTCGCTCGCTGTGCTAATTAAAATAGCCCGTGTGTGTTTGGGCGTGTGACAATTGCAAACTTGGAGGAGGTGCATTTAAACCACGTCATCCGTCTCCTAGCTGGTTTGCTGATAAAAAAAAACACCCATTGATTATTATCAGGCAGTGGTGCTCTCCCAAGTTTTAAGTGCAGATAGACAGTGAACGAGGCTTAAATCACTCAGAGTGCCTTGTGGAGGAGTGAATGCATGGTCCTGATAAGTTCAATGCGACACTGTTGGTGCTGCAGGTTTTTGAGCAAAATGGAGAAAAACAGGCAGGAAAAAAACTGCTAAGGACCAAAGACAGCTCTGGGGGGGGGGGGGGGAGAGAAAAAACATGCATCTCTTCACCTTTTGTTTCCATGCTTTCAAGAGGAGACTTAACCTTTCAGATGCCTGCCCCTTGACATGGCCTGCCTCTGAATCATGACTTGGCTGGAGTTATAAGTCACAATTAATTAAAAGGGTGGCTGCAATTCATAATCACTGCCCTGCCCTGATAAAATAAACCCCTCTGAATACACCCACACATGTAAAAGAGCTGTGGCTTAAATAAATTAAGGCTTCTGTACAGTTTGTCAGTGCAATTGTTTAACCGTTTCCATATGCTTGCTCGCATAAAATATTTTGGCTCTAGTAGACAGTTCCAGAGCCGCGGTGGCGCAGTATTGCAGGCTAACTCTGCCGACTGCCAGCAGTTCGATCCTGACCAGCTCAGGGTTGACTCAGCCTTCCATCCTTCCGAGGTCAGTAAAAGGTGGACCCGGATTGTTGGGGGGCAATGTGCTGAGGAGAGGGCTGCAAAGCACTGTGAAGTGGTATATAGGTCTAAGTGGTACTGCTATAGATCAGTGGTGGTGAACCTGTGGATCGGGTGCCAGAGGCGGCACTCAGAGTCCTCTCTGTGGGCACTCGCGCCATCGCCCCAGTCCTAGGCCTTCAGCTGGGTTTTATAAAACCTTTCCGCTTTAGGCCTCTGCCGCAGTGTGCAAAAAATAAAAAGGTTCAATCAATCAATCAATTTCAGCTTCTTGTGGGAAAAAAAGATCTTGCAAAGTTGGAATTGATTGACTGAACTTTTTAGTCCTACCCAGTCTGCCATTACCACAGCAGCCACGTCCACCCAATTGGCCACACCCAGCCAATGGGCCACACCCACCCAGCACCAGACGCTGCATAAATGGGTTTTGGGTTGCAGTTTGGGCACTCGGTCTCTAAAAGGTTCGCCATCACTGCTATAGATTGATTTAACCTTCATAGTCAGGTGATTTCTCATAAAGTGGGATTACTTGCATGGTAGACAGAGTGCCTGAAGAAAGTTGAAACTCAAGTACTTTGGCCACCTAATGAGAAGGAAGGACTCACTGGAGAAGAGCCTGATACTGGGGAAGATGGAGGGCAAGAGAAGAAGGGGACGACAGAGAAGGAGGTAGCTGGATGGAGTCCCTGAAGCAGGAGGCGTGAGCTTAAATGGACTCCAGAAGATGGTAGAGGACAGGAAGGCCTGGAGGAAAGTTGTCCATGGGGTCGCGATGGGTCGGACACGACTTTGCAACTAACAACAACAAAGGTCCCTTCCAATCCTACGATTCTATGTCCCTCGGCTTGCATTTTCTCAAAGATAACCAATAAAGGTTATCTTATCTCTAATAGGAAAGATGGAGGGCAAGAGAAGAAGGGGACGACAGTGAATAAGATGGCCAGATGGAGTCCCTGAAGCAGTAGGCGTGAGCTTCAATGGACTCCAGAAGATGCTAGAGGATGGGAAGGCCTGGAGGAACGTTGTCCATGGGGTCGCAATGGGTCGGACACGACTTCGCAACTAACAACAACAACTTGCATGGTGGATCTGAACCTCTCTGAAAGTCACTTATTGTTATTCTTAAATTTATATACTGCCTATCCTGTGGTTGGAGGCAACTCTGAGTGGCCTTGGTATGTGCAGCATTTATTAATAAGAATATTCTGTATAATTTAGGGCATCCATTCTCACTTCCTGGAGTAATGATCTGGGTTTAAACAGAACCGTTTTAAAAAAAAATAGTGATCTCTGTTGTGTCTGATTTCCCAGCAAGCCTCGCATTTCGCTGATATTTTACAAACGAAATGGATTTGCTTTAGTGCTGATGTACATCTGTGGAAGGATATTAAAAAAGGGACTTTATCAAGATCTGTAAACAGTATTTTAAAATATTGCCTATTTTCCGAATACGAAAGACAGAGATATTATTTCCCCTGAAATTCAGTCTGCCATGTCTCCCTTTTTTACCTGCAGACATGGAATAAAATACTGAGCAGTAATCATCTGGGTAATTTTATTTGCAAATGGCTTCACTTTTTTTATTAATAATCATATGTTTGCACTTTGTGGAGGAGTTTTTTAACAGCAGCTCAAAGTCAACCCTATCACTGTGGTCGCTTCGTGAGACTTCTCTATCAAATTACGCTGCTGCGTTTTATTGAATTAGACACACATAAATGCAGATTTAATTATCGCCCGGCACCGTTCTTTCAGGGAAAGGAAAAATGGAAAGGAGAATAACATCTTCTTTCTTCCTCTGCCTCATTTATTTCGTGTCTAATATGGCAAATTCAAGGACCACGAATGGCTCGGTTATTTACTAGCAAATATATTTCGTCTGCGATGCCTCTCCCTTTGTAGAAAACGAGCCAGCATTGCTGATTTACGGCGAACAATTCGTACAGGTAATCTTATGACGTACAACCCTTAATTTCTGCTGCTAGGTGAGACATTTGCCTACGTCAGTTTGCCCCGTTTTACGACCTGCCTTGCCACTGCAGTTGTTAAAATTAAGAAGACGGTGGAATCTGACTTCGTCATTGACTTTGCTTGTCAGAAAGTTTCAAAAGGGATTTGCAGGATCCGGAGACACTGCAACTGTCACAAATAGGAACCAGTTGCCAAGCACCCAAATTTGGGTCACGTGACCATGGGGCCCGCTGCAATGGCCATTAAGTGTGAAAAACGGTCGCAAGTCACTAAATGATCTGTTTTAAGTCGACAACGCCCTGTTCTTCCTCTCTTTCATGTCTGCACAGGCAAGACAAGAGCCCAAAGGAAGGGAAGAGATGTTTTAACAGCTGGATTCCCGCAACTTCCAGATGGGTGTGAGCTTCGGCTCCCCAAATTCCTGGCTGGCCTAGCCGCTGCTGGGAAATTTGGGGTCCAGATGTCCAGGCAGCTGGAAAATTGCCGCTTCTGAGAAACCGGCAATATAATGAAACTTTTCTGAGCTTCGAACTCAACAAGTGCTCTTGGTTATTTATGCCTGACATTGTATGATCGGGTTGTCATGGGTTCCGACTAATGAAGCACTTCAAAGAACTTTCAGGCATGTTCCCTAAAGTCTTTATTACAGAGCTACAAATTGCCGGTCACCACCATGGACGTTTTGATGCCAGAATCTGACTTCCTCTCGCTGGCATCAAACTTTTCTTGCTAAACCCCTCCCTTGTCTTGCAGTCCCAAGTCACATTATCCAATTAGTGTGAAGGTCAAAAGTTTACTTCCTCTTTCTTTCCTGGGCTTTTTACCCCCCCCCCCACTCTAAGCTATGTATTAACCCAGTAAACACCAGACAGTTTTGCATATTGTCAAAGCAAGAATATACAATATTTGCAGCATTGACACGGGTCTCTTTTGACTAGGGATGTGAGATTCTTGTTTGCTTTCATAAAAATACCTGCTTGGCAACGTTTTCTCTCAGGTCCCTTTCAACTCCACGAATCTCTGACAGCAAGGAATGAAGGATTTTGCCTTCAGCCTTCATTTGGTCACCCGAGAAGAGCGTTCTGGTGTGCTATGTGTTAGCATTTCACTCTTGATTGCCTTGATCTCGGTTAAATCTGTAGATATGGCCTCTTCCTCCTCAGAGATTTAATGCTTCATTAAAGAGCTAGTGCTTTTAACGATTCTGGGTCTGTGTTGTGCGACGCAGGATGTGTACTTCCAAAATGTTTATTGAAACAAAACTCACTACTTCATGCCATCGCCTGCTCCACTGGCTAATAGCTTTTGCAGTTATAAAGTTAAAACAGAGTAACGGAGCTGGAAGAGATCTTTGAGGTCTTTTAGTCTAAAGCAGGAAAACTTACACCAGAGGTCCACAACCTTTGGGGCACCAGGGACCGGTTCCATGGAGAGAGGTTTTTCTGCGGACCGGAGAGCGTGTGGTTTTTTATGTTGCCTGCGTCCCACGGATGGGGCTTTGCTTGTTTGTGCGGACTGGTTGCTGGCATGCCGTGGCCCGAGCATTCACAACTTCTGGAGGCAGGTTATTCCACTGATTAATTGTTCTAACTTCCAGGAAGTTTCTCCTTAGTTCTAGGTTGTTTCTTCTCCTGGATTAGTTATATCAGTCCTGAATCTACTTCCTTGTAATTTTAACTCCCGAGTTTTAATCCTAAACCCCATCTAGAAAATCCAGCATCTGCATGAAGGGAATCAATGTTCATATCGGCAATGCGTTTACGTCGGCAGTGTGTTGCAGGTAGTCCGTGAGTTACGACAGCTTGTTTAGTGAATATTCAAAGTTACACTGGGACTGAAAAAAAGTGACTCATGAGCGGTTTTCACACTTACGACCGTTGCTGCATCCCTGTGGCCACATGATCAAAATTTGGATGCTTGGCAACCAGTTCTTATTTATAACAGTTGCACTTTATATTCCAAATCACCAGAAGGCAGGACAAGAAACAATGGATGGAAATTAATCAAGGAGAGAAGCAACTAGAAATTAAGGAGAAACTTCCTAACAGTGAGGACAATAAACCAGTGGAACCGCTTGCCACCAGAGGTTGTGGATGCTCCATCACTGGAGGTTTTTAAGAAGAGACTGGACAATCACTTGTCTGAAATGATATAGAATCTCCTGCTGAAGCAGGGAGTTGGACTAGAAGACCTCCAAGGTCCCTTCCAACTGTTATTCTGCTATTCCTTCCTTCCTTCCTTCCTTCCTTCCTTCCTTCCTTCCTTCCTTCCTTCCTTCCTTCCTTCCTTCCTTCCTTCCTTCCTTCCTTTCCTTCCCTTCCCTTCCCTTCCCTTCCTCCCCCATCACTGGAGGTTTTCAAGAAGAGACTGGACAGCCAATTGTCTAGAATGGTAGAGGTTCTCCTGCTTGAACAGGGGGCTGGACTAGAAGACCTCTAAGGTCCCTTCCAGCTCTATTCTGATTATTATAATTACAGAGACTCGTATTTCGTCTGCCTTCTGCTCTCTTTCCATCACCCCCTGCTGAACAAGGTTTCAGCCCCGCCCTACACAGAAGTAGCTTTCAAACAAGGTGAAGTGTAAACCCCAGTTGATCCAGACCATAGACTTCTTACCTTGCTTTGCTTCCAGTTCTTCCTGGGTCAGCTGAGGCTTCTTCTCTTCTGGAGCGCTGCTGGAGGGGGCAAGGAGGCTGGCACTGTTGGAGGTGCCGCTGGCGTTCTCCTGGCCCTCTTTGCCTTCCTCTTCCTCCTCATCACTATCGTCGTCAAGTTTCACCCGGTTCTTCTCCAAGGGAAGCATGTCGTTTTCTTTGGCCCGAATCGCAAAGCTGATGGGGGCAAAGGAAACTGTGGGAAAAGAAAGAACTATTTGTAAACCAGTAATTGCAACTTGAAACCCATTGGGTCTGGTGGTCAAGGCACCAGGCTGAAAACCTGGTGACAGTGAGTTCTAGTCCCACCTTAGGCATGAAAGCTAGCTGGGTGATTTTAAGTCAATCACCGGGTGACTGTGAATTCTAGTTCCATCTTAGGCATGAAAGCCAGCTGGGTGACTTTGAGCCAATCCCCAGGAGACAGTGAGTTCTAGTTTCACCTCCAGGCATGAAAGCCAGCTGGGTGACTTTGAGCCAATCCCCAGGAGACAGTGAGTTCTAGTCCTGCCTTAGGCATAAAGGCTAGCTGGGTGACTTTAGGTCAATCACCAGAGGACTGTGAATTCTAGTCCCACCTTAGGGATGCCAGCTAGATGAGTAATTTTGGGTCAATCACCAGGAGATGGTGAGTTCTAGTCCCACCTTAGGCATGAAAGCTAGCTAGGTGACTTTAAGTCAAGGACCAGATGACTGTGGATTCTAGTTTCATCTTAGCCATGGCAGCTGGCTGGGTAATTTTGGGTCAATCGTCAAGGAGATGGTGAGTTCTAGTCCCACCTTAGCCATAAAAACTGACTCGGCGACTTTGAGCCACTCAAAGGGCTGCTGTTGTGGAGGAAGAACGTCGGAGATCTTTGCCATCTCTGAGTTATTTGTAAAAATAATAAAGGCAGGATACAAATAAATAAATATCTTTTTACTGCCCGTTGCAGAGCTGTTTTGGGTGGGTGGGAGGAGAAGTAGGAGGAACAATCTAACAGAATAGAGGAGGATGTAGTCCTCAAACTTCATTCATGCTGCCCTTGGCTGAATTTTAATTCTCCTTTTAAAGAAGCCTGTTCAGACCAGGGTAGGACATAGAGCAGGGGTCCCCAATCCCCGGTCTGTGGACCAGGACTGGGCTGCGACATGCCAGCAACCGGTCCGCACAAACAAGCAAAGACTCATCTGCGGGATGCAGGCAGCACACAAAACTACACACCCCCTCTGGTCCGCAGAAAGACCTCTCTCCATGTTACCGGTCCCTGGTGCCCAAAAGGTTGGGGACCTCTGACACAGAGGAGGAAAAAATAAACCCAGGAAGCAAGTATCAGAAAGCAAATGGTTACTCCCATCCATTTTTGCCTCGGCCTCTTAACCATATTGTCATGGTTCCGACTAATGAAACACTTCAAAGAACTCCCAGGCATGTTTATCCTAAAGCCTTTATTACCAGTGTTACAAATTGACGGCACATCATGAAGGTTTATGCCAGAGTGTGAATTCCTCTTGCTGGCATCTAACTTTTCTTGCTAAACCCCTGCCTTATCTTGCAGTCACAAGTCACATCTTCCAATTAGCCCAGAGGGCAGAGATTCACTTCCTGTTCCTTTTCCTGGGCTTTTGTTATTTCCCCTCCCTTGCCTCTGTCATCTGAATTAACTCTAAAAATACCAGACTGTTCTGCATATTTTGTCAAAGCAAGAATATTCAATATTAGCAGCGTTGACCCATATGCAACCAAGTGCCCTCACCCACCCCAAAACGCGGTCCTTTGAGCAGAAGAAGGTTGGTCCCCCTGCAAAACTAGAATTATATTATGGCATTCCCTTCTGAGTGTGTCACGCCGGGCTGCATCATTATTGGGATGAAAGCAGTATGTTTTTCCCCCAGCAAGTTTAAAGGGACTTGTGCTTGCCAGTAGCCTTGGGGGGGGGGGGGACATAATGGAGGAGAAAAGCAGAACTGCTCAATGGAAATGGAAAATGCTTCACGCTGGGGATTAAAAAGATGCGAAATTGGCGGGCCAGGTATCTGAAAAGAGGACCGTTTTGCACATCAGAATTGGGCCGCAACCGGTGGCTTAAACCATCTTTGCTGTTGTGCTGAGGCTTGGCACAGCCTTCTAATGACTGTTTGTGTGTTGTGGTTCCCTCTAATTAGCTGTCACCCCGGGATAAAAATACGCCAGAAAATATTGTGACCGTACATCCTGCTGTCTAATTTCTTTTAGATCTCTCTTAAAGGAATGAGAGTGGGAGAGGATTAATATTAAAAAAAGAAAAGAAAAGAAAGTGTGTTTCCAAGCAAGTTCTTTTTCTGGAAACAAGGACCAATATTACAGCTTTTTTTAAACTTCCCCCCGACAGACTCAGCACACCGCCGCACAGTTGCTTTTCAAGGGGAAAAAAAAAATCTTTAGTAAATTGACTTTCTATTAAAGGGGATGGACTAAAACCATGTGGATATATCTGCCCGGAGGCTTAGACTCACTAAGTAGGAAAGGCCCTGTACAATTTGCAATTACTCGTGAGAGGTGTTCTTCAACTTGCAGGGAGTTAACTTGGCTTTTTTTACCCTGGATAATTAGCACCTGTTGTTTGGATGGTATGGACACCATTTGGACCTGATCAGGCTGCCAGTCTGTGAAAAGTACAAGTGGGACCCCCCCTCCTGACATTCATTTCAACATCATCAATCTATTCTCCAAAGCCCCTGTGGGCAGGACAAGAAGTAATGGGAACTACTCAAAGAGAGATCTAACTAGAACTAAGGAGAGGTTTCTTGACAGTGAGAACAATTAGTCAGTAGAACGGCTTGCCTCCATAGGTTGAGGGTGCTCCAACATTGGACGCTTGATTCCATGAGGTTTGATTCAGCCCTATTCTATTAGATAAGATAGGTAGGCAGGTACATAGATAAGATTGGTAGATTGGTAGGTAGGTAGGTAGGTAGGTAGGTAGGTAGGTAGGTAGGTAGATAGACAGACAGAGATATAGACAGACATAGATATAGATAGATAGACGTAGACAGAGAGATATAGACAGACATAGACAGAGATACAGACACAGATAGACAGATAGACAGAGATAGATAGATAGATAGATAGATAGATAGATAGATAGAGATATAGACAGATAGATAGACATAGACAAGACAGACACAGAGAGATATAGATACAGATAGACATAGATACACAGACATAGATAGATAGATAGATGGATGGATGGATGGATGGATGGATGGATAGATGGATAGGCATAGTCATAGATGGATAGATAGATAGATAGATAGATAGATAGATAGATAGATAGATAGACAGACAGACAGAGATAGACAAGACAGATATAGATAAACAGACAGAAACACAGAGATAGATAGATAGATAGATAGATAGATAGATAGATAGATGGATAGATGGATAGGCATAGTCATAGATGGATAGATGGATAGATAGATAGACAGACAGATAGACATAGATAGACAAGACAGATATAGATAAACAGACAGAAACACAGAGATAGATAGATAGATAGATAGATAGATAGATAGATAGATAGATAGATAGGCATAGATGGATGGATAGATAGATAAAACTTCCTGAGTTTTTTTAAGAAATTGGACAACCATTTGTCTAGAGTCATATAGGTTCTCCTGCTTGACCAGGGGGTTGGACTAGAAGATCTCCCAGGTCCCTCTTCCAAGTCTGTCATTCTGTATTCTTTCCGGGGCTTATTTTAGCCCTCTCCAATTCATCCACATCCATTTAAACTAGCGATGCTTCCCTTTCATTTCATAGCCCGTCTCTCATCTTAAAAATCGTCATTCAGTAGCCAGACGGAACATTTCTGGGTGCCAAAAGATCCTCTCAAAAGAACAGGGCTTGAGCTGGACCGAGACTTACCTTTTATAAGCTTGCCATCGTTGACAATTTTGATGGCGGCCGAGTCCTTCGCGTTGCTTCCTTGAGCCGCTGAATCGACATCTTCAGCAATCTGCTCACCGGGAAACTGGGTGTCTCCAGGCGCCGCGCTGGACGCAGCATCGGTAGCGACGTCCTCGGATAAAGAGGCGACCTGCTTTTTAAAGGGGGGGGGAGAAAAAAAATCCACTATGTAGCACGCTTGAAAACTGGAAGCCGTAGCAGAATAAATGCGAAGAACACCCCCCCCCCCAAGTGACAACGTGCTTTCCACTGGGCAGCGCATAAACCCACGCTGGGTTCTTAAAGGACGTTTCAAACTGATGAACACAACGGCTTAAAAACAGCATGGGTCACCCAGCTTTTGAGCCAGGAGGTCTTCCAAACAGGTCACCATACTGACCGCTTAGCGAGTCGGAATAATTTCACAAGAGCGGAACGGAGCATTTGACGGCAAGCACAGACAGGCACAGAGTGAGTTAGGGCCATTTATTTATTGACTGAAATTATGAAAGCGCCCCCCCAGAAGTGAGCTAGGATCGGTCCACGCACTTAGGACCATGGCACCATGCTCACGGTCATGTCATCAAAATTTGGGCGATTGTCAGCCCAAATTTATGATGGTTGGCAGCTGATCAAGGAGAGAAGCAACCTGGAATTACGGAGAAACTTCCTGACAGAGAGGACAATCAACCAGTGGAACAGCCTGCCACCAGAAATCCTGGGTGCTCCATCACTGGGGGTTTTAAAGAAGAGACTAAACATTCACCTGTCTGAGACAGTATAGGTTCTCCTGCTTGAGCAGGGGGCTGGGCTAGAAGACCTCCAAGGTCTATTCTATTCTATTCTATTCTATTCTATTCTATTCTATTCTATTCTATTCTATTCCATTCCATTCCATTCCATTCCATTCCATTCCTTAATCTATTCCTTATTCTATTCTATTCTATTTGGTATTCTATTCTATTTGATATTCTATTCTATATTCTATTCAATATTCTATTCTATTCTATATTCTATTCAATATTCTATTCCTATTCTGCTCCTATTCTGTTCCTATTCTATATTCTATTCCATTCCATTCTATTCTATATTCTATTCTATTCTATATTCTATTCTATTCTATATTCTATTCTATATTCTATTCTATTCCATTCCCTATCCTATCCTATCCATCCTGTCCTATCCTATCCTATCCTATCCTTATTATTCTATTCTATTCTATTCTATTCTATTCTATTCTATTCTATTCTATTCTATTCTATTCTATTCTATATTCTATCTTATCCCAGTGTGAGAAGAGTGCCATTTATGACCTTCCCAGCCAGCCCTGACAAGCAAAGCCAATGGAGAAGCCAAACTCACTTAACAGCCGTGTTACTCATTTTAACAGCTGCAGTGAAAGGTCGTAAAATGGGCCCAAACTCACTTAACAAATGTCTCACTTAGCAACAGAAATTTGGGGGGGTTCAATTGTGGCCGTAAATTGAGGACTACCTGTACATGGGTCTCTAGGCGAGAGACCTTTTACAATTTCACCAGAGGGGTTCTGTTCTCAGAGAAAAGTGGATTTCTTCTCGTGCGAGTGAAAAAAAGAAAGGATCTTAAAAGGTTATTGTACATGGATTTTAATTAAAAGCCCCCATGGCATTCATTACCTGAACAAATATATATATCGAAGCTGTCTGTACATCATAATGACAAGTCTGTTCTCAGGGTTACCATCCCAATTGCTGATACCAGCAAATTGGCAGCCGTATGAGGAGATATTATTACATCTCGGCGTGAAAAGATAAAGAAATGTCATTTCTGTCTTTAATCAACGCCGTGATGGAAGGGAGAATTGTGGAAGGCACATCAAATGTTCAATCAAACCAACTTAAGCAAGTATTTTATCAGAAGCAATCCCCATCCAAACTAGACTTCCTCGACTTCCAGACCGTTTTTTTAACGGTTTCAGGAGACAATGAGAACACCAAAAACTGCCTAAAATCAATTAATTCAGCCATCAGCACTAAGACATCCAAATCTTTGTGGTTGTCTTAGAGATGAGGTTTGCAAAGCACTATCAGATTGGCTGCAGAAGCAAAAAAAGACCTGGGCATTTTATGCTCCCTCGGCCACGTGGTTGTCCCTGGCTAGCTCCTGTGGTCCTTTTTTTATTTGGAAGGCGACTGCTATTTTTCTCCCCCCAATTTACCTATGTGCATGCATGCATGCCTTCGCACCTTGATAACCCTGTTGGTTCAGTCCTCCAAAACAGTCCCAGTTCCTCATGTGACTCCCTTGGGATAATTAATTGCCCACCCCTGTTCTAGAATGTCGCTACCTGAATCTTTTCCTTAATCTCCCTTCGGGACCATGCAGTATCTTATATCAAGACTGACTTGGTTAAGATGCCTGCTAACTTCTATCGCTACTCAACTTGCCATAGAAACAGGGGTGGGTGGGTAGAAAGAGGGAAGGTGACGGGATTCTAAAAAGCCACCCATGGACCATGAGATTCAAGGTCACAAAAGCAGGTGTCTGACGGAGAAGTGGACCCCTTCTCATAACAAACCAAAGAAGGATGATTGGGCAACGTGGACACTCGGTGGGTGGGGGTTATGGAAGGCTATTTTTAACTATCCAGATTTTCACACGGGGAAACCAGAGCTGCTTTCTGCTTCTTCAGTTCTGAGATGTGTACTCAACAAAGTTTATCTTTTACGGCATTTCAACGCCTGAAGATTCCTTGATCTTGAGTTTGCTAGTCGAGACAGTTGACATTTTTACTTGGGCCTCTTTCGGGATAGCTCGGTGTTGCCGAACTCCCCCCCTCTGCTCCTACAGGTGTACAATCCATTGCACCAGCAGAAGAAAAAGATGGAGCAGTTTCTCCACTGGCATTAACTTCCAAAAGGGTGAACCAGTTCTTCTAATTCTCAGCAACGGATCTGGATGAAAACTGAATTCTACTCTAAGCTGGAAACGGCCTCGGCTGGAAACCCTGGGCCAGAGTATGAACGCCAAGGCCAATCATTTTACATTTTGGTTCTCATTCAAATGTACGTGACGCTACTATTTCACGATCGTTACAGCGATCCAGAGATTCATTAACAAGCCCTGTGCTAAGAGCTCACATTATGACTGTACAAAGCCATTTTAAATGAAAAAATGACCCGAGATATACTGAGGGTTTTGGAGCGGGGATGGGGAGAACGAAGCCTTCAAGGAACAATCTTCAGGTCTAACTCTGCTTATCTGCTGCCTCTAATAGCACCAATAAAGTTTAAGAGTGCTCGTGGCAAGAATTTCTATCTCCCTATGCTCAAAAAGGAAGAAATAAATACATTAGCTAGTACATTTCAGTCCTAAGAGCACCGTCTTCAAAAGAGGAAGGGGGTGAATTTATTCACGAAAGATCTGGCTACATTTTGCTTAATGAGGAAGAAAAGTAATTGCAAGGAAAAAAATTAATGATCGAATTGGAAGCTACCTTGAGTGGACTTAACAGTACTGTATATATTTGCTTACCGTATCAGTTTTTAGCTAATTTCATGCATTGCCTTCAAGCATGGCTTAAGTGTCGTTGGCTGAATAAGTTATCATTTGGCCGTCTTTAAACTAAACCAGATTAGATCACCATGATTTCTAAACTACAGGCTTGACTTACAGACAGCAACTGGGACTGAAATTTCCGTCGTAAGTTACAGCAATCGTGAGCCATCACATGACCGGACTTGATTTTTAGGCTCATTTTTACCACGGTCGTGAAGTGAACCAATGGTCATTCAGCAAATCACTGGGTCATTAAACAAATCTGGCATCCCCAATTTTTGGCTTTTGTTGGTCGAAAGTGGCTGTGAGCATGTGAACCTTAAGATATTGCAACTGTCATAAATGTGAGCCGACAGCCGAGTGCCCGAAGGGCGATCATACGACTGGGGGGGGGGATGGTGCGATGGCTATAACTTTGAGGGACGGGTCGACATAATTTCAAACTATTGTTAAACGAACGGTGAGGTTGGAGGATTACCTGTGCAGTTTACAAACCACAGCAAGTGTAACCTGCTCCGCTGAGAGCCACCAAACTGTTTTTTGGCTTAAGATAGTGTGCTTATGAAACCGGAAGCGAATTATCAACATTTATCAGCTCTGTTAACTGAAATGGAATTTTGCTTATTAAACGTTACACACCAACTGAGTATTTTTTTTGGGGGGGGTAGGAACAGAGGGGTTAAAAAAGCATCACGGTCTTCCTGTAAACATTACACAATGTTTGATGAAAATGTAATATTTGTGTGTGACCTAGCAGGATTTGCTCTGTCCTCAAAGAGAGAAGCAACCTGGAACTAAGGAGAAACTTCCTGACAGTGAGGACAATTAACCAGTGGAACAACCTGCCTCCAGAAGCGGTGAATGCTCCAACACTGGAAGTTTTTAAGAAGAGACGGGACAGTCACTTGTCTGAAATGGCATAAGGTCTCCTGCTTAAGTGCGGGGGCTGGACTAGAAGACTCCAAGGTCCCTTCCAGCTCCTATTCTTATTCTATTCTATTACATCCCATCCATCCCATATTCTATTCTATTCTATTCTATTCTATTCTATTCTATTCTATTCTATTCTATTCTACTCCATTCCATTCCATATTCTACTCTACTCTACTCTACTCCATATCCATATCCTATTATATTCCATCCCGTATTCTATTCTAATTCTTCTACCCCTATTCTATTTTATTCTATTCTTATTCTTCTACTCCTATTCTGTTCTATTCTGTTCTGTTCTATTCTATTTCTACTCTACTCTATTCTACTCCATTCCATTCCATTCCATATTCTACTCTACTCTGCTCTACTCTACTCCATATTCTATTCTATTCTATTCTATTCTATTCTATTCTATTCTATTCTATTCTATTCTATTCTATTCTAATCTATCTTATTCTTCTACCCCTATTCTATTTTATTCTATTCTATTCTTACTCTTCTACTCCTATTCTATTCTATTCTATTCTATTCTATTCTATTCTATTCTATTCTATTCTATTCTATTCTATTCTATTCTATTCTATTCTATTCTATTCTACTCTCCTCTATTCTACTCCATTCCATTCCATTCCATATTCTACTCTATTCTACTCTGCTCTACTCCATATTCTACTCTATTCTACTCTATTCCATTCTATTTTCTATTCTATTCCTTTTGAAAAAAATAAACAGTTCACATGCCATGTTCCTCTCCCCCGCCCCCGGAAAACAGACAGCATTGCTTGACGGCCCATTAAACCGAATGGCAAAAATCTGTTTAAAATTGGAAGAGCACTCTGCTTCATTAGTGTCCCGGCTATTAATTTCCAAAGCACTCTTGTCCCCATTATGGCAAAAAGGAGCGAAACAGAAGAGTTTCCTGGCAACCACACGGTGTGTTTACAATCTGTTTCATCAAATATAAAAATGCACACAGTAAACAATTCAGAGAAAAACATAAAAGGTAGAGCACAAAGCGATGGGGCCCTGCAAGTGACCTAGCCATATTGGGGGGGGGGGGCTTGTGTCAGAAAGCTTCTGAAATAAAGGAAAAACACAAATACATACTGCGAATGATATTCTACCTTTCACTGTCATGTGGTAATATTACCTAAACCAGGAAAATCTACTGCACTGGCCCAAATGGAAGGTGAGTCTGAATTTAACTCCCCCCCCCCACACCCAAGGAAGATGAGACAGAGATGTCCATACTACCCATGAATACAGAAGACAACGGTGCCAATTTAGTGGTACCAATTACTAACCTCAGTTCAAGGCAAAACCACACATTAAAATTAACCAAATTCAATAACTGCCTATAAGATGCTCATTTCTAAAATTGGCGGATCCCATCTGATTACATTGATCATTTTCACCCAGATATTGTAACATAGGCTCATATTTTAAAAGGCCTGTAAACAGTACACACACACATGCAGAATTGGCTTCCAGCCATTTTAAGGTAAGGGGCATGCATACACACAGAGAGAATATCTGTGAGGTCCTTGGCGTTCTTTGAGCTTGGTTGTCTCCTTGCAGATGTTTCATTACCTATCTTGGTTACCTTGGTTATCACTAAGATTAAAGGCAAATCAACAGCTAAGTTGTAAACCCAGCTCACTCAAGGAACTACCAAGAAGAAAACACTTCCATCAACAGTAACAGGGCAAGCCACTTTTGTGTATCAACAGAGAGCAAACTCTGTTCTCTTCTAGCACTGATGATGTTCCCTAGTTGGGTCATGAAAGGTCTGCAAGAAAACCACCAAGCTCAGAGAGCACCAAGGACCCCACAGTCCTCCTCCTTCTTTTCCTCCTCTCCATAAATCCCACTCATCACCCCCTCCCACAGTAACAAAGAGGGCAGACAACACATTTTTAAAAACAAATCCACTAATGGGAAACTGGTTCCTCTCTGAACTGCCCCAGTTGACACTCCGGGGATAAAACAAGCCAACAAGCCAGCATGTATCACTGTTATGTTATACTTTCATAAACCTACCTTTGAGCTGTCGCTAGACTCTTTCTGAAGGAAGAACTGTTTCTTAAATTCGTAGTAGGCATTGTATTGATGCCAAGGCTGCAGAAATTCAAATCTGTTAAGAGAGAGACAAAAATGTACATAGTTGTCAACTATCAGAGTGTGCGAGATAACCCAGGAGTAAACACAGTAAACAGTGGTCTATATGAAATGGTGGTTTATCTTACACTATCTACAATGTCATATTCCAGGGATAATATATATACACATGCTAATACAGCGGGATCTAACATGTCACAGTTACAGCAGGAAACGGAAGAGAAAGAACACATCAGCGGAATCTTCTCTTTTATACGAAGGCTCTTAAAGAGACTCAGACCCTGCTGAGTCATTCCCATCATTAAATCTTACATTACACAAGCTGGTTAGCTGTTAAATCATTACCTTAATATCAACTTATGACCACAGATTGGACCGGACTGTTGGTTCTTATGGTTGTAAGTTGTGCTGGACAATTTTTAGGGAGGTGGTTAAGTGAACCACTACCAGTTAAGTGAATCCAACTATGCCAATGGGCGTTTTAACTTGCAAATTACAATCCCAGGATGCGCTGGCAAATGTGACTGTTGTAAGTGCAGATACTGGTCATAAGGCACTTTTTTCCCCAAGGCCGTTATAACTTTGAATCATTGTAAATTGAAAGTTGAGAACTACTTATGACACAGGCAGTCCTCGACTTACAACAGTTCATTTAGTGACCGCTCAAAATTACGACACTGAAAAAAATGACTTTTTACACTTCTGTGACCTGCTGACAAGCAATCGGGGAAGCCCGATTGACTTAACAGCCGTATTACTAATTTAACCACTGCAGTGGTTCACTTAATAGCTGTGGCGAGAAACATCGCAAAATGAGGCAAAATCCACTTAACAAATGTCTCACTTAACATCAGAAATGTTGGGCTCATATTAGTAAATGGAGGGCTATCTGTAGTCCCTCTCTGTGAGGGAGATGGATAATTTAAAAAGGTGACACAGAAGTCAGCGTGGGGAAAATACACGTGTCCCTCAACTGTAAGTCGTGGCTTTAATTTATTATTTCCCCATCTCAAGATGCGATTTGATATTCTGAGAATAATAAATTATACCCCAAGGGCCATATATGTCTGGAAGCCAAGCTTCAAGATTCTTGGGCAATAAAACGCTTTATCGTTAACTTCCAGAAGTTTCTTGAATTTTAAGGTGAGGAACTTCAATAAATTACTAAGGGTTTTTTTTTTCTTTTTCTGACAAGACTGACAATAAGCAAGCGGAACAAAGCTACTTGCTTGCAGGGTTATTGTAAAATGAAATTAAGAGCGAAGTCTCTCGTACTCACCTCGGATCATTCTTGGCACGAACGCTGGTCTCAAATTTAATCCCATTTCTTGCAACGTACTCGGCGAGCTTGTCAATTACAGGCTGGATATCTGGAGGTGGAGGGATGACGGCAACCACTGGTGGAATTGAGCTGGGAAATGTCAAGAGTTGTAAGATTTACACAGGCAGAGAACACAACCTATTGAAGGGGGGGGGAGGAGGGGAGAAGCAGCTCCATTTTTTTAAGACATCACATGACTGAGGGCTAAACAGGGAAAAGCCAGGTATTTCAACAGCATCAGGAAAAAAAAAGGGGGGGGGAGGGAAATGCAGATCAAAGATCCAGGCAGGGTTTTAAAAATTTTAAGACGTTCGACTAAGATGAGGATGAACTTGAATGATTCATCCTGGCAATTCTGGAGAACCTGCCATTGTTTGAAGCAGGATGGTCACCAAGGAGAGACAAGAAGTGGCTTTGGAATAATTTGGTATGCAGAGCTTCTGTCAGACAATAGGTACTTATTAAAATTCTCTACGTATTCTAGAGAGCTAAGATCCTGCTTTAATTGCATGCTGTTCTTTTGGAACAGGTTCTTTTATGGGAGAGATACACACCCACACGCTATTATTTTCATTACAAGAAACTCCAAAGCGATATTCATTTCAAATATTTATGTTGTGCAATTAAAAAGAAATGCTAGCAGTACAATCAACCATAGAAACCATCTTATTCAATTTTTATCCCACCTTTATTACTTTATAAGTTACTCGAGGCAGCAAACATACATGAGACTTAATCCTTCCTGCTATTTTCCTTACAACGACAACCATGCGAGGTGGGTTAGACTGAGAGAGGGGGACTGGCCTGGAGTCGCCCAGCCGGCTTTCATGGCTAAGGCAGGACTAGAACTCCCAATCTCCTGGTGATTGGTCCAAAGTCACCCAGCCGGCTTTCATGGCTAAGGCAGGACTAGAACTCCCAATCTCCTGGTGATTGGTCCAAAGTCACCCAGCCGGCTTTCATGGCTAAGGCAGGACTAGAACTCCCAATCTCCTGGTGATTGGTCCAAAGTCACCCACTTGGTTTTTCATGCCTAAGATGGGTCACCATCTTCTGGTCACTGGCCCAAGTTATCCAGCTGGCTTTCAGCCTAAGGCAGAACTAGAACTCACCGTCTCCTGGTTTCTAGGCCAGCATCTTAACCACTAGACCAAATTGGCTCTCAAAAATGAAAAAAAAAAAAAAGATGGGACACTATGTCCTCATGTGGGACACTAGAATAAAATGAGCATCATCAGGCTTTGATATGGCCAACAATATCCTCTCCAGAACGTAAACTTGGGAAGACTCATCTGGAAGTGGGTGGTTCATTAAACAGAAATTAAATAAGCTTCTTGCACATTATCAGCCTGCACAGGGCTGGCAGGGGAGGAAAGTAGATTATTTTTAGTGAAAAGATTAATTGCTGACCAAGGCCATAAAAAAAATGACAAAAAGCCTTTTGCATGAAACAAAACTAGACAAGACAAACATACCGGCTCTTTTGCGCTCTGTCTAAAACTCTTGACAATTTTAAAATGTAATGAGACACCCTTTTATTTGAGCTGCCTTTTTAATTATTAACATTTAATCACTTGAACATATGCAACTGCCCACTGCCTGGTAACTGGGAAGCCTCCTTGCCAAAGCCTGCTCTGAAAAACCAGCCCAGCCACTTGGAATTGCTGTGAGGCTGCTGACACTATGACAACACGCAGGACCCAGGTTTATATAAATGCAAAAGCTGGGAAGGAAGGAAGGAAGGAAGGAAGGAAGGAAGGAAGGAAGGAAGGAAGGAAGGAAGGAAGGAAGGAAGGAAGGAAGGGAGGAAGGAAAACTGATTTCTGATGCTTATAGAAAAACCCTCTGACTTGATACCTACTGCTATCAAGTCAATATTATCTGAGCACCAATGAATTGTTGAGTCTAACCAACGAGTTATTGTCATTAGCTTGGGTTTACTTTCAACAGTGGGTTCCCTCTACCATTAGGAAAAAATGTTCTGTTACACAGGAAGGTTGTTAGTTACACAATCCATTCAACAAAATTCCTGCTCTACTACACAGGCCAACATAAAACAGGATACCTTGCTGAAGTGCTTGTGCCAGGCAATGCACCGCTTGTGTCTTCACTTGCTTCTGAAGAGGGTGGGGGTGTCGTGCCGGGAGGCGGAGGCGCTGTCATCGTGGCCACGCCGGTAGTGCTTGACACCGTCACCCCAGCTGGCAGGGCGCTATAGTAAGTAGCCATGTCAATCCCTGGTGGCGGTGGGGCGAGGCAGTATGTTCCATCAGGCAACATGTAGTAACTGTAGTACATGGCTGCCATGGCTGTTATTAAAAAAAAAAAAATTAAGATGATCAGAATTTTGACCAGCCTGGACAGAAAAGGCCAACTCAAACAGCAGCATGGATCCTTGTCCCAACCCCTACAGCTCTGCACGTAGCTGCAACATGCCTACAACACTGCTTAGATTCAACTATGAAGCTTACTAATATGTGGGGTCCTTGGTGCTCTCTGAGCTTCCTTGTTTTATTGCAGACGTTTCATGACCCAACTAGGTAGTTTGGAAGAGAGGGGGAAGAGAGGAAGGAAGGAAGGAAGGAAGGAAGGAAGGAAGGAAGGAAGGAAGGAAGGAAGGAAGGACTGATTGACTATGGGGTCCTTTGTGCTCTTTGAGCTTGCCTGTTTTCTTGCAGACGTTTCATGACCCAACTAGGTAACATCATCAGTGCTAGAAGGGAATGGAATTTATGGAGAGGAGAGGAGGAAGGAAGGAAGGACTGATTGACTATGGGGTCCTGGGTGCTCTCTGAGTTTGCCTGTTTTCTTGAAGATGTTTCCTTACCCAAACTAAGTAACATCATCAGTGCTAGAAGGGAGTGGCATTTTACAACCTTTCTTGCCACAGTTCACATGAAACTGTTCACATGATCTGGGGGAACTGCGGCCGTCATAAATATGAATCAGTTGCCCAGTGTCTGAATGCTGATCAGATGAGCGTGGGGAGGCTGCAACGGTCGTAGGTGTGAAAAACGACCATAAGTCCCTTTTTTTAGTGCCACTGTAACTTTGAACCGTCACTAAACGAACGGCTGTACGTTGAGGCCTATTCATACACGCAGGAACGTCCAGATGTAAATTCGAATGAAAGAGCTAAAACGTGTAACGGAAGAGTACAAATCTGGGGTCACCTAGGATGCTGAGAGTCTACATCAAAGGAGAAGTTTACAGATAGGTGACAGGTGCACATTATGTTCCATTAAATGCTAATAATGGTAGAATCGCATATGAGTCTTGGGGAAAACTGTGCGCTTTTCTGAATAAAGGCAATCCAGGGTGGGGGAAAAAACCCTCTTATGTGACATCGGTGGATGGGCAGGAATGAGATGAGAGAGTATAAAGTGGTGATTACACTATTTGGATCCAGGGAGATTATGATGATTATCTGCTTAGAAAATTGGGTGCTTGTTTTGGAAACACACACGTCTAATCGAACGGGCACACAGCGAAGGAACAGATATACACCTGGAAGCAGGGCTGATTGGGCTGTTTATGATAAAAGGTTGACACTGGGGGACGATACGGGACTGAGCAGAAGTTCTGAATGTTGCACAGGTAGTCCTGGACTTACGACCGTAACCGAGGCCAACATTTCTATCGCTAAGCGAGACATTTGTTAAGTGAGCTTTGCCCCATTTTAGGACCGTCCTTGCCACACTTGTGAAGGGAATCTCTGCAGTTTTTAAGTCAGTAACCCGGTCGTTAAGTGAATCTGGCTTCCAACCCCCCCCCCGTTGACTTGGCTTGTCAGAAAGTCGTCAAAGGGGATCGCGTGACCCCCAGGGACACTGCCACCGTCGTAAATACGAGTCAGTTGCCAAGCGGGCAAATTTTAATCACGTGACCCTGGGGAGGTTGCAATCTCCATTAAGTGTGAAAAACAGTCGTTGTCGCTTTTTTTCAGGGCCCGTTGTAACTTTGAACGGTCACTAAATGAACTGTTATAAGTCGAGGGCTTCCTGTACACATGAATCAAGTCAAATGTCTCTTCCTAGTGTGGGAATTATTCAAAGAGGCTGGGTGTCAGCTCGGGACTACCTCTATAAATTTACCAAATAAGTGAATAAACAATGAAAGGGAATCTTTGTAGCTCAGAGTTGAAATCAGGGGTCCTTGGTGCTCTCTGAGCTTGCTGGTTTTCTTGCAGACGTTTCATCATCCTAACTAGGTAACATCATCAGTGGTAGAAGGGAGTGGAATTTATGGAGAGGAGGGAGGAAAGGAAAGGAAGGACTATGGAGTCCTAGGTGCTCTCTGAGCTTGGTGGTTTTCTTGCAGATGTTTCATGATCCTAACTAGGTAACATCATCAGTGCTAGCGATGTTACCTAGTTTGCT
Organism: Crotalus tigris; assembly: GCF_016545835.1. NCBI lineage: Eukaryota > Metazoa > Chordata > Lepidosauria > Squamata > Viperidae > Crotalus > Crotalus tigris. Next base: position 190,696 of record NW_024100631.1, on the reverse strand, counting down.
ATCCAGCTCTGATGATGTTGCCTAATTTGGGTCATGAAATGGCTGCAGAAAACAACCACCAAGAGTGCACCACGGACAACTCATTGACGGAGCATTGAGACATTATTTCTTGATACAGGTAGTCCTCGACTTACAACAGTGCATTTAATGACCGTTCAAAGTTACAACGGCACTGGAAAAAAAAAAACGACTTAGGACCATTTTTCAGAGTTACGACCTTTGTAGCATCCGCACGATCCTGCGATCAAAATTCAGCTGCTTGGCAACTGGTTCATACTTATGAACGGGAAATGGACATAAAACAGGAAACGCTCCTTGCGTATTCAAAAAAGTAACTTAAAAGGCATTTTAAAATGCTAAAAAGGCTGCCCAAACTCCCCCCCCTCAAAAAAGTGAACCCCCCCGCGAAGGACATTTCAGAAAGTTGTGCAAATGGAAACCACCCGATTGCTGTCGAAAGCTGGCGTGAATAAAATCTCTACGGTTAGCAAGCATTTCATTATTTGATCAATACCAGAACATGCGTTGCAGGAATCCCAATTTAAAACAGCTCAGCAGTTTACAGAATAATCACCTTGCATTCTCTGTGTGGTGGGGAGTCTGCATAATTCATGTTCTTTCAAAGGCCCTGCGATAAATCATCAGCCCGTTTGGGCGGAGAGCTTTTTAAGGCAGTTATTTTATGAAATGCACAGGTATGAATCCTTCACTTGTGAAATAGCAGCTGACCTAGCCACTAATAACAGAGCTGCTTTAATTTTGCAGACAGAATCCTAGGAGTTATTGAAGCCATCTGCTCGGTGCAAGACTCCAAATCAAAATGTATCCCAAGAGACAGCTGCTTTAATTCTTAATTTTAGAGTTCTCTGACAGCCTTCCTGAATTATTTAAAAAAACAGGATGGAGACGTGTCTGAAAATGACAGACAACAAGACCCAGGACTGTAATTAATTGTAATATTTCATTAATAAAACAGACCCGGTGCTTCCTGCAATGGCTTAACAACAAAATAATCCTAGCCCAGTGTTTTAAGCTTAAAGGGAGAAATTCTGTGATAAGATGCATCTCTTAAGATGCACAATACACCTCTAAGTAAAAATAGACCTGGCATCTAAGGGTGGGTGGGTGGTGGGTGGGGAGAAGAGCATCATAAAAACAAAGCTTGGAATGATAATAAATCTGTACCTATTAAAAACAACAAGGTAAGCCATTTACAAGCTCAGCTTAGACCTAAATGAGCTTCACAAGTCTCTAAAAACACAGAATTGTGGTAATGCTGTTCTGCAACAGAATATTACAGTACCCCTGTTCTGCTGTGGCAGTGGTTAAAAAAACCAGTTATCTTATAGCAGCTGGACTGAAATAAAAGATAGAAACCCTGCAATTATGAGAAAAGTTTCTTGAATCTTGAAATAAAGTGCTGGGATAAAATTGCAACTTGCAAACCTAGAATTATGGTTTGGGGAGGAGATGGACCGTTTGTTTTAAAAAACAAAACAAAACAAAATCAAAATGTACAGTCCGCCCTAGACCAGGGGTAGGCAACCCTGGCTCGTTTATGACTCGTGGATGTCAACTCCCAGAATCCTGAGCCAGCCATGCTGGCTCAGGATTCTGGGAGTTGACGTCCACGAGTCATAAAAGAGCCAAGGTTGCCTACCCCTGGCCTAGACCTACAATCATAACTGAGACCAGAATTTCCATGGCTTAAGCAAGCCAGTCGTTACACGAGTCACGGCCAATTTCATGACTTTTTGTGCCACAGTTATTAAGCGAATCGCGGCAGCCGTTAAATGAATCAGGCGGCTATTAAGCGAATCTTTCTTCCTCCTTTGACTTTGCCTGTTGGAAGCCAGCTGGGAAGGTCACAGATGGTGATCATGTGACTGTCCCCCCCCCAGAGGCTGCAACCGTTGTCCCTACATGTTGATCGACAAGTGGTGGAATTTTGTGGGGGAATGGTACAACGGTCGTAAATGTGAGGACTGGTGTTAAGTCACTTTTTCCAGTCCTGTTGTAACTTCGAATAGACATTAAGATTGTAAGCTGAGGACTGGGGGGTTGGCATGCCTTTTTTGAGGGGGATAAATTTACATTTCAACCCCCAAACAGGATGCTCTAGGAATGTCAGAGCATAGTCCAAACAAAGGATGGCCTTATTTTGTGACCAAATGTGCAGAAAGACAGAACATTTAAGACAGAACAACCTGTTTGAGGTTCTTTCTCTTTGACGTCTTACGATTCAGCTCACACGATCCACGTATCTTTGCGGCAATAATGAACATTTCTTTCTTTCTTTCTTTCTTTCTTTCTTTCTTTCTTTCTTTCTTTCTTTCTTTCTTTCTTTCTTTCTTTCTTTCTTTCTTTCTTTCTTTCTTTCTTTCTTTCTCCTAACAACAATCCAGAATTGTGCCTTTTTGTATGCTGTATGCTGTGGTTGCCTAAATTCCAAATGATTAACGCTAGGCACTGCGGTGGGTGGGTGTGTGCACGAAGCTACTTGGAAATTCTCGCTTGGCTCAAAATGTGCCTTTATAATTTTATTCTCCACAACTAACAATATTTACTTTGACACCTACGAGAACAATTCTAGCAGCTAATGTACTCTGCATTCAAAACTGCTGAAACTGAAACTTAAAAGGAAGAAGAAGAAAAAAGAACAGTGCAGTAGTTACAAAAAAAAAAAGCTTGTATATAAAGTGATCTGGATAAACTGCCATCACACTGATGTCAAGATAACAGATTTTTTTTAATGCTTTTTTGGGGGGGTGGGGGTGGAAAGGGGGGCAGATTTTAAACTGCATTCCCCTGAGCTCTTTAAAGCTGCATTGCTAATCCTCTCACTTTCCGTTTCTTTAAATGTTCCTAAGAATTTCACACCTAGGAGGCAATCAACCAATTACCGAGATCTGGCCTGAGCATCTTTTGAGAAGAGCAGTGTACTATTCCTCGACTTACATCTTCAAATCTCACTGTTTGAGGAAGTGGCATAACATTCTCAGAGACTCTTCCCATCCTGCTTACAATCTCTTTGGACTGTTGCCTTCTGGCAGAAGATACAGAACATTTAAAACTCGGACCACACGTTTTCTGAATAGTTTTTATCCCAGAGCTGTAATTGCACTTAATAATGAACTAAAGGGCCACCATCAGTGAACTGTTGGACAGTATTACTTGGTCTGTTGGGTGGATGTTTGGGTGGTTTTAGGGGTGGGGAACTGTGGTGGGTGGGAGTGTGTTTGGGGATTATGTGTGGGGGACCTGGTCTTTGGGTGTCACGCAAATTTCGTTGTACGTATATACTGTGTATGACAATAAAGTTTATTATTATTTATTATTATTACAACAATTCATTTAATGACTGTTTGAAACTGGAAGGGACCTCAATGGGTTGCTTACCTCACTCCCTCTGGCCGGATAAGAAAAACCACATGCTTTAATCTAGCTGAGAGGTGGCTGTCAACCTTGAGTTTCCAGGTATATACAGGTAGTCCTTGAGTTACAACAGTTCATTTAGTGACCGTCCAGAATTATTTATTTATTTATTTATGAGACTTATATACCGCTTTGTTGCAAGCACTCTCTAAGCGGTGTACACCAGTAAGCAATGTGTATATATATATATATATATTTACATTGCCCCCAACAATCTGGGTCCTCATTTTACCTACCCCGGAAGGATGGAAGGCTGAGTCAACCTTGAGCCGGTGAGATTTGAACCGCTGACCTGCTGAACACAGTCAGCTAAAGTGGCCTGCAGTACTGCACCCTAACTGCTGTGCCACCTCGGCTCATGGGGAGGGGGTAGCCATTGGAACTGCGGAAAAAAGGGACTTATGACTTGTTTTTCACACTTAGGACCGTAGCAGCATTCATTCTCACGCTCATGGGGTCAAAATTTAGACGCTTGGCCACCGACTCACATTTAGGACGGTTGCAGTGTCCCGGGGTCATGTGACCTTCTGACAAGCAAAGTCAATGGGGAAGTCAGATCTGTTTAACAACCGTGTTATTAGCTTAACAACTGCAGGGATTCCCTTAACAACTGGGGCAAGGAAGCGAACAAAAGGGGCCAAAATTCACTTAACAAATGTCTCGCTTTGCAACAGAAACTTTGGGCTCAACTTAAGCGGAGGGCTACGCCAAGGGTCTTACTATTATGGCCAAATTAGTCACCCTATTCAGAATTTCTATCCTGACAAGCTTCAGCCCTTGAGAATCTCTGCAGAGTTACTGGATCAACTCTAAGGAAATTGTGCCCCAATGCGTTATTCATTATCCACTATTAATAGCAAGGGAGGAAAAAAGCAACTGGTAAAAAGAGCAGCGTCCAAGTGAAAGGTTTTAATGGCAGCCCAACACCAAACTGGCTCTCTGGGTGGTTGAAGAACAGAATTTAAAAGTTAAGAATTAAAGAAAATGGAAGGAAAAGGCTCAGAAGGCCGAAACAAGACTGATTTATACTATGCTGTTCGTAGTTCTTGGTTGATGGTCTGTATACAGCTTAATAGTCATGCTCAGGTTTTAAAATGCTGTATTTTCACAGTCAATTCACAGGTGGCGCAGCAGTACTGCAGGCCACTTTAGCTGACTGTGTTCAGCAGGTCAGTGGTTCAAATCTCACCAGCTCAGGGTTGACTCAGCCTTCCATCCTTCCGGGGTAGGTAAAATGAGGACCCAGATTGTTGGGGGCAATGTAAATATATATATATATACATTGCTTACAGGTGTACACCGCTTAGAGAGTGCTTGCACTTAAAGCGGTATATAAATCTCATAAATAAATAAATAAATATACTGGAAAGTTGATAACCTCTATGACAGTGGTGGCAAATCTATGGCACGGGTGCCAGAGGCGGCACTCAGAGCCCTCTCTGTGGGCACGTGCGCCATCGCCCCAGTCCTAGGCCTTCAGCTGGGTTTTATAAAACCTTCTCGCTTTAGTCCTCCGCTGCCGTTTGCAAAAAAAAAAAAAAAAAAAAAAAAAAAAAAAAAAAAAGGTTCAATCAATTTCAACTTCTCGCGGGAAAAAAAAAGATCTTGCAAAGTTGGAATTGATTGATTGAACTTTTTAGCCCCACCCAGTCTGCTGTTACCACTGCAGCCACGCCCATCCAATGGGCCACACCTCAAATGGCCACACCCAGCCAATGGGCCACACCCACCCGGCACCCAACGATGCATAAGTGGGTTTTGGGTTGCAGTTTGTGCACTCGGTCTCTAAAAGGTTCGCCATCACTGCTCTATGATATTTGTAAATAGATCAGTATATATTTCTTATTCGTCAGAATCATACTCCTTTATCCTTCCCTTTTGGTCCATTTCTTTACCCGTTTAGGTATTTTCTTTAAAATGTCAAACAGAAACGCGCACAATAATAAAGAAACAAAACAGAGGACCAGTAAAGCTGTCCTTGCTCAAACAATTCTAGCCCCCAAATACTACAGATTGTTCAGCGTTTAGGTGTACAAGTCAATTTCATTCACGGACAAGCCTACATCTGTAGAGCTCTGACACATTTCCGAAAACAATTTTAAAACAACACTAAAAAAATGTGTAGGCAGTACAGATTTTTTGTTTTTTTTAAGGGTAGGACAAATACGGTGCAGAACACCATTTGGCTGATAGCTTTTTACAGAGCAACATCATGCTTGGGTTCTAACTTGCAAGCAGAATCACAAATCCGACACAACCTACTTTTTTTTCAAGGCTCCAAAGTCTGGTTTTCAAAAGAAAGATGTGTACACCTTGGCCAAGAGAATGACACAACCTGGCTGTCTGAAAAACAGACCTGCTGCTGAAAAATAACGCATCCTGAAATTTGTTCAGGGTGCTCTCAGTGTCAGCTGGAGTCTACAATAGCATTTGACGAGTCTGGATGTCTTAACACTAGAGCTGTGGACACAATGAAATAAAGTATACCCATACAGTTCATCAACCTTCCACAAATGTCAGGTTCTCTACAGGCATTTGATTGACAGGAAGAGCAGTTCTGATCCAGGGCAGCAGAAAAGGCAAAGAGCAAAAGGGGGGGGGGGAGAAGAGGAGAAATTGGATGTTCTGGGGAATAGCAAGAACTTTTGAATTTTTAATAGTGAAGCCAGACATAGAAGGACTCCTACAAGCCTTTATAGCAGTGGTTCTCAACCTTTTTAATGCCACGACCCCCCAACCGGTCGTAAGTCGAGGACTACTCAACTGGTCGTAAGTCGAGGACTACTCAACTGGTGCAGCACCGTTTGCCGATTGGGACTTTTGGCGGGCTCAGCAGGGCAGAGACAGCCTGGACAATTCCTATTGGCTTTTGAAAGCCAATAGAATTAGACTCTATTCAAGAGAGTCTATTCTATTGGCTTTCAAAAGCCAATAGAATAAAAGGGAGTAGCACAGCTAAGGAAAAGGGGGAAAAAAATGGCGGACTGCGTTGTTTGGCGACCCCCGTGAAATGGTCGTTCGACCCCAAATGGGGTCCCGACCCACAGGTTGAGAACCACTGCTTTATAGGCACTTTGAAAGTTGAATATTATAACCATAGTGTTAGACTGACAACTGGGTGGATTGTGGCTGAAGTCCATTTTCAGCTGTGGAACCTCTCTTGTTGACTTGGACCCAATCCTATTCTCTTCACCTAAGTTCTAGTATGGTCAAGTGAGTAAAGTGATGGACAACAGAGGAGGAACATCTAGGCTGAAATTTACTCTCAGCCACACAAGCTGACTGAGTGAGTCTGGATCAATCAACACTTTTCAGCCAAACTCTTGACAGAGACAAAACAAGAAACTAGAGTCAACAAAAAGACCGGACAACCATTCGTTTGGGATGGTATGAGGACTCTTGGCAAGGGCAAGGAATTGGACTACAAGACTTCCAAGGCCTCTTCCAACTTTATGATTCCAATTTCTTCTTAAAGTCCCTTCAGGTATATTGAAAGGACTATAAAAGTGCCTAAGAAATGGAGAATGACCAAAGTGTGCAAGAAGGCTCAGTGGATCAAGTTTCCATAGTTCTTGACAAAATCTTCTTGCAGAGGAACACCAAGTCAGAGGTGGAGAATCTCTGCCTCCAAACTCAGTTTCTAGAGAAGGGATTGCTGTCTTTCTACGGTAGACAATATCAAACTTTTTTTTCCATTGGTCTATGGCAGTGGTGGCGAACCTATGGCACGGGTGCCAGAGGCGGCACTTGGAGCCCTCTCTGTGGGCACGCGTGCCGTCGCTCCAGTCCTAGGCCTTCAGCTGGGTTTTATAAAACCTTTTCGCTTTAGGCCTCCGCCACCGTGTACAAAAAAAAAAGGTTCAATCAATTAGTCAATTTCAACTTCTCGCGGGAAAAATAAAGATCTTGCAAAGTTGGAATTGATTGATTGAACTTTTTAGTCCCACCCCGTCTGCCATTACCACCCCAGCCACGCCCACCCAATGGGCCACACCCTCCCAATGGGCCATGCCCACCCAATGGGCCACACCCAGCCAATGGGCCACACCCACCCGGCACCCGACGATGCGTAAGTGGGTTTTGGGTTGCAGTTTGGACACTCGGTCTCTAAAAGGTTCGCCATCACTGATCTATGGAGATTCTCAGTCATCCAGATCATGGGTTGTCCCAAAAGTGCTTTTTTCAAAGGGCAAATGGACTTTCTTAAAAAAAAAAAAAAAACCACCGTTGGGATTTATTTCATTTATTAAATGTATCTGCCGCCCCTCTCATCGACAAGGTGACCCTTGAAGAACAAGCAGCTGGAATAACGTAAGGCAGCTTCTCGTAGAAAAGAATTATATGGCCCCTCCAGATATCTTTGCTTGCAGTTCTGCCACTAAACAAAATTCAGAACGTCTGAAAATAATCACCCAGACAAAAATGACATCTTGGTTTCCTTTCAATCCCAAGATTGTGATAAGAGAATGTAAAGATTGTAAATGCCACTTCTATGTTACGATGGGGTTTTAAGTTCTGGGTAATTTTCTACAGCACTCTTAAGAAATTCTCTCTCATTTTGCAAGACCTCGTTCTCTTATTAAGATGACTATTTGGTGATTAGCATCACGCCTTTTGCTCAGCTGGCCTTTAACTCATTTTAATATTTAATGTGCAATAAATGACTCACTTGATGAACTCATCCGGTGTTGCAGAACAGATAAAACTAACAATGACCACCGTGACAAATGTCCTTTTGAGAAAGTTATGCAACTCCCCTCCCTTTTACAATAGTGTTACTTATTTGCAGTAAGAAATATGAAGTAGTAATAAACAAACCAAAACAAATATGTTTTCCAAAGGATAAGCCTCCAGGAAATCATCAATCAATGCTTTACTCTCAAAACGTGAATCGTTATATACTGATTATATTTGAAACTCTTTCTCAGCTTTTAAAAGATAAAAATCTAGATGCTAGAAATCCAATTATCTCAGTATACAATGAGTATACTTGTGCAGATAATTTAATCAGATCAACTATCTTATGGATATTCACCAGGAGTTTAATTTGCTACCCTTTTCTTTCTGAGTGAGGAAGCATCTCCAATGCAGCTAATTTCATGCAGAAAAATGAACGATTGGGCTAGGAAAAGCATGAAAATTAAGGCACTCCTTCAAACAAACTATTTTTCCAGGATGAGACAATATTTACAGTAAGTTAATTAAGAAAAGCTTTCGCCACTAGAAGCACAAGAACAAATTAAAGGATGGATGCAATGGAAGCGAACACAAGGAAAAGAACGAACTGGTTCTCCCCTCATCTGCATTTAGCCATGACTGATTTTTTGCTTCGCGTTGTACAGTGCTACCTTGGTGCTCAACTGCTTTGAAACTCATCAAAATTGGTACTCAATGCACTTTGACACGAAAATTTTGTCCCGATAATCATTGTTTGTTTGGTACTCAATGCACAAGCTAGAACTTGTCTGGGTCTGCGGCTTTGTGACTCACTACATTATTTCTTGTGTGAAAAATTTGTCCGATACTCATAGGTTTTGGTACTCATTGCGCATCCCAGAACCAATTAGCAATGAGGACCGAGATACTAACTGTACTTTGAACTACTGTTTTGAAAATCATATTCATGAGTTTTGTCAGTTTGAAAAGTGAGAACCAAGGTAAGAGAAATTGCCATCCAATGTTACACGCTCCTGTTGAGTCTGTTCGCCTCACATGTATAAATCAATTTCTTTATGATCAGAGATCAACGATAAAAACAACCCAATAAAATAAAATACATAAAATAAAAACCCCTATGTGAAACAAACAGGAATCTGAAACTGAACCATAGAAAGCACTGTGCTCATAATACCTAGTCACTTAAAAAAAAAAAAAAAAAAAAACTTGGCTATCGCTGGCCAGGTATTTAACGTTCTACGGCATTTCTTGTGACAGCAATGATTTTATTTCTCTCTGAAACCAGTCTTTTTTTTTTTTTTAACTATTCATGGCATGCTGTTAGAGTCTGCCTCTCTGCCATTCTGCACCATGCTATCTTTGGTCTTCTAATTACAGATTAGGACCTCCTTTTTAAGGAAGAACAGTGCTGTGTTTCTGAAATGAATGAAGCAGCTCTGATTTTTTTTCTTCCTTTTCCCCTACGGCGGAGAAATATAGTTAAATTAACATTTTCCGAGACACGTATGTTTTGATGATGGGTGCCTGTAGATTCTGTCTTCCGTTCAATCTCTTTGAGGCATTGTAATGAGGAAGCGAAGCCAGGAAAAATAAAGGAAGTTTTACTCAAATGAAAGGTTAAATGCTACTATGTTCCACACCAAGAATGAGCTGGCTCCAGTTTAAATGCAGCCAGGATGATTTCTCGTTTTTAAATCCGAATGATTGCGGTTCCTGGATACAACAATGAGAAAGCAAGAATCTAAACCTCGAGGTCTCGTTTCTCTGATGCTAACACAGACTAATAGGAACTTGTCGGATCTCGCATATAGAGGGCAGAAGTATGAAAAATATTACTAACTACACCCTCTGATGCTCAATTTGCGTAAACTGATGCCTGGCATGCGCCTTCCAAAATGAAACTGTCTTCATTAATTTGATTCCCTTCCACTCTGCTCTTTGGCGTTTAGGATATCAATATTGCACAATCCATCTTCCCTCGTCTGATGAAACAGGCAGCCCCATGATGGGAAAAGAATAAAAATACATCATCGGGGGCCACTGTTGCTAGGCGAAGAAAGATAGGTCGTTTTTTTCCTGCAATGGGACTATCATTGTTCAGCCCAAGCTGCCTGGAAAAAGATGGGACAGCTCGCAGGGAGGGGGTATTAAACAGCATATTCTCAAGCCACAAAGATATGTTCTTTGACTTTGGGGGGGGGGGAAGAAAGAGACAACTCCAATCCAGAAAATAATCACCTTTTAGGGCAGGGGTCTCCAATCCCCAGGCCATGACCCAGTACCAGGCTGTGGTCTCTTGGGAATCGGGCTGCGCAAGCGTCGGGCGAGCGCACAAAACTCCATTTGTGTAAGCCAGTGGTTCTCAACCTTTCTAATGCCGCAACCCCATAATACAGTTCCCCATGTTGTGGTGACCCCCAACCACTTATACATCACCGGGTGCCAGGGGCGTGGCCAAAGAAAAGGGGGAAAAATGGCAGACAGCCTTGTTTGGCGACCCCCGTGAAATGGTCGTTCGACCCCAAATGGGGTCCCGACCCACAGGCTGAGAACCCCTGGTGTAAGCAGTGAGTGTGCACTCGCCCATTTGTGCAAGGGCACCCGCTGCTTGCGTGGAACCGTCCGCTCTCAACCCCCCACTCCGCTGCTGCTGCCCCCCCCCACAACTAGTCTGCAGAGCTGGAAAGGTTGCGGACTGCAGTTTTAAAGCATACTAATTTAACCCAGAGGTCTGAGGCCATGCACCCCCACGTGCCGTTGTTCCAATGACACCCTCCCCCACTTGACCCAAAATCTGAATTCAGGGGAAAATACAGGTAGTCCTCGACTTACGACATCAATCGAGCCCAACATTTCTGTCGCTAAGCGAGATACGTGTAAACATGTGCCCCATTTTACGACTGTCAGGATTCCGACTAATGAAGCACTTCAAAGAACTTTCAGGCATGTTCCCTAAAGCCTTTATTACAGAGCTACAAATTGCCGGTCACCACCATGGACATTTTGATGCCAGAATCTGACTTCCTCTCGCTGGCATCAAACTTTTTTTGCTAAACCCCTCCCTTATCTTGCAGTCACAAGTCACATTATCCAATTAGTGTGAAGGTCAAAAGTTTACTTCCTCTTTCTTTCCTGGACTTTTTACCCCCCCCCCCACTCTAAGCTATGTATTAACCCAGTAAATACCAGACAGTTTTGCATATTGTCAAAGCAAGAATATACAGTATTTGCAGCATTGGCAACGACCTTTCTGGCCACAGGGATGAAGTGAATCGCTACAGTTGTGAAATTAGTGACACAGTTGTTAAGCTAAAGGCTACCCAATAGCCATCACGATTGTCTCTTGGAGCCCATTATAAATGACAACTTCCTCCCAGCGTTAATTCTCTTATATCAAACATGTACTTACGATCGGAAGAATATTCCACTTGGGACGACGGAGCGGCTGTTCCTTCACTCGCCTGAGAAACAGCGAGGTTGTCGGCTTGAGCTTTGCGAACAAGGGCGGCCAACGGGTGATCAGGATCCACGACCTTGAGAGGCTACAAGAGGCAAACACAAGGAGCCGAGGTGGCGCAGCAGTTAAGAGTGCAGTCCTGCAGGCCACTTTAGCTGACTGTGTTCAGCAGGTCAGCGGTTCAAATCTCACCGGCTCAAGGTTGACTCTGCCTTCCATCCTTCCGGGGTAGGTCAAATGAGGACCCAGATTGTTGGGGGCAATGTAAATATATATATATATATATATATATATATATACACACACACACACACACATACATACACATTGCTTACTGGTGTACACCGCTTAGAGCAGTGATTCTCAACCTTTCTAATGCCGTGACCCCATAATACAGTTCCCCATGTTGTGGTGACCCCCAAGTGGGTGTGGCCACCAATAAGAGGGAGTAGGACAGCTAGGGAAAAGGGAAAAAAAATGGCGGACAGCATGGTTTGGCGACCCCCGTGAAATGGTCATTCGACCCCAAATGGGGTCCCGACCCACAGGTTGAGAACCACTGGCTTAGAGAGTGCTCGCACTTAAGTCTCATAAATAAATAAATAAACGTCACTGGGGCTGGACTCCCTCACACTGACTGCCCAACATCAAATGATCGTCCCTGTGGTTCAGAAAAACACCACAGGTTCTTCAACCACATTGGCCAGGATGATTCCAACTGCTTGCTGGAGATAGGATTGATTTATCCGGTTTATATCCCGCTTTCATTATTTTTGTAAATAACTCAAGGCAGTGATCATATCTAATACTCTTCCCTCCTTCTATTTTCCCTGCAACAACGATCCTGTGAGGTGGGTTAGGCTGAGACTGATTCAAAGTCACCCAGGTGACTTTCATGCCTAAATTGGGACTATAACTCACCTGGAGATTGGCCCAGTCATTTAGGCCCAAAGCCTAAATTGGGACTATAACTCACCATCACCTGGAGATTGGCCCACAGTCATCTAGCTGGTTTTCTTGCCTAAGGCGAGACTAAAACTCACACTCTCCTGGTTTCCAGGCCAGCATCTTAACTACTATACCAAACTGGCTCTTTATTCTAGGATTACTAGGAGGGACAACGGTTTGTAATTTTTACCAATAGAAGAGAACTTCCTTTGTCATTATTAACTTTGATTGTGCTTTTGCCCATCAAAAAAAAGGTGGGGGAAAATGTTGAATTGTCTCTCTTCCCTGAAAGAAACAGGGTGGACAGCAGAGAAACCCCTTCAGAGACAACAGCTACCAGAGAGAGAGAGAGAGAGAGAGAGAGAGAGAGAGAGAGAGAGAGATGGAAGAAGGGAAATCACAAAGGTTTTTGCTAGGAGATAAGAGGGGGAAAAAAACCCCTCACTCCATATAGTGTGCAAAACTTTAAGGGCATTATCTAGCACAGTGGTTCTCAACTGTAGTCAACCGGTCGTAAGTCGAGGACTACTCAACTGGTGCAGCACCGTTTTCAGAATGGGACTTTTGGTGGGCTCAGCAGGGCAGAGACAGTCTGGACAATTCCTATTGGCTTTCGAAAGCCAATAGAAGAAAAGGGAGTAGCACAGCTAGGGAAAAGGGGGAAAAAATGGCGGACTGCGTTGTTTGGCGACCCCCGTGAAATGGTCGTTCGACCCCAAATGGGGTCCCGACCCACAGGTTGAGAACCACTGATCTAGCATTACCGTGTTTCCCCGAAATAAGCCCTAGCATGGTTTTTCAGGATGCTCGTAATATAAGCCCTTCCCCCCAAATAAGTCCCAGTTAAGACCATCAGCCAGACGGATGCATTTAGTACTATATTTCCCCCAAAATCAGACCTAACGAGAAAATAAGCCCTGATGGGTCTTTTGGAACAAAAATTAATATAAGACCTGGTTTTATTTTGGGGAAACACGGTAGTAACCTGGAAGAAGGGGGAAAAAAAGGGCAGGGAGGGATTTTTTTGTACAGGAATTTAACAGCAGTTTAAAACTCCGTTTAAGACTTGATGTTTTCTGCTCAGAGAAAATGGGTATTGCTTCAGAAAAAGGTCGAGCCGGCTGCATTTACCTTCATCAGCTCTTCTAGCCTATTCTGTTTCTTAGAAGCGAAAAGGCTGGGATGCAGATAGTTGCCTTCGTTGTCATCATCATCGTCATCACCAGATTCCACGGCATCTGCCAAGGGAAGAACAGAAACGATGAGACCTTTTTTATTTATTTACTGTATTTAATGGCAGTATTACAGAGAGCCACATCGGGACAGCCGTTAATCAGGATGCTGAAAGGAAGGAGTCAAAAGGCCAAGGCAAGCCAAACTGCCTGGACGTTGGGAGACACTGCAAATGACTTTGCCTTGAAGGCATCTACACTTCTTGGGCAAGCTCACCCCTACACAGCAGCATCCATCTTGCAAATACAAGTAGTCCTCGATGGTTTTGTTTAGTGACCGTTCCAGGTTACAAGGGCACTGAAAAAAAGCAACTTAGGATAGTTTTTCAGGTGTCCCTGTGGTCAAGTGATCAACATTCAAGACACAAGTCAACCGATTCATATTTGTTTCACATGCAGTGTCCCGGGGGGAGGTCACGTGATTCCCCCTTTGGCGGCCTTCTAACCAGCAAAGTCAATGAGAAGGATGGATTCATTTAACAACTGCTTTGCTGACCTAACAACCTCAGCCATTCTCTTAACAACTGGAGCGAGAAAGGTCGTAAAATGGGGGCAAAAACTCACTTAACAACATTTTGGGCTCATTGGTGAATTCTGTTTGTCTTCCCGACTCTCTGCTAGTCATAGAGCTAGTCCTCCACTTATGACCGGTTCCTTAGGGACTGTCTGAAGTTACGACAAACCTATTTTAGGGCTGACTTGTGATGGTTGGGTTCCTTCTGCAGTCCCATGATCAGACTTTGGGTGTTGGGCAATACAGCTGCATTTGTAGCTGTTTGCAGGATCCTGCAGTCACCAGGCCGCATTTTATGATAGTTTTGAAGAAAACAGGCACTTTGTTTGTGTGGTTTTGTTTGTTTGTTTGTTTGTTTGTTTGGCAAAACTGTGCCCACAACAAGTCAAGATTTCGCTTTTCAACCACTGCAGAGAAAATCAACCCATGTTACAAGCACGATGGGCAGGCTCCACCACGCCGAGGACTACCTGTGTAAAGCAACATTTCCTGCCTGGAATGTTTAAGCCGAAATGTTTTCTCAAAGCTACCGTATATGCCGGCATATTAGGCGACCCAGCGTATAAGACGACCCCCGTCTTTATCGCCGAGCCACATTCCTAGAACGTTGTCTTATACGCCGGAAACTACCAGTATTTACGGCGTATAAGATGACTTGGCGTACAAGACGACCCCCGTCTTTGGTGCCGAGTTTAGCGTTTCTGGAAGTCGCCTTATACGCCGGCATATATGGTACTTGTTACTTTTATAAAAGAGCCCTGTCGAAAGAGGAAAACTGTATCAATGCAAGCATAAAACGTCAGGGTTTTTGTATGTGTGTGTGTGGTTTTTTTTTATTTTAAAAAATGGATTTAAAAAGGAACGGGTAAACGCTGCATAACTGCAGATTGGGGAGGCTGTCAGTTCGAAGCATTTAGACTCCTAATCCTCTCTCTGTAGCCTTTGGAAAAACGACTTAAAACATCTGCAGCAGATATTAGGAAACAGCTTTCTCAGCTGTCAGACGCTGGAGTGGTTCAGACAGGAACGCACGAGCTTACAGCTGCCTGACACCGTGTTTCATAAAAAAAACAAACCAAACAACGAAAAAAAAAAAAGCAACCAACCCTCCTAATCACTTACTTTTTTCCTCTTCTTTTTTCTTCTCCGTAGCATAGCGCCCTTCTTTCATGGCTTTCTGAATAAATTTGTAGTAAGGATTGAGGTAGTGATCAAACCGCAGGAAATCAAACTGGGAGTTGCGCGCCTGTTTTGCCTTCAGCATAATCTCAAACTGGGCTCCCTGCTTGCAGACAAAATTGGCCGTCCGTTCGATGATGGCGTGCATTTTGGCGGTGGGGGGCTACGGGGAGAGGGAAAAAAAAAAGTCACGTTCATCTTTAACAAGCTGCAGTTTTTCTTTTGGTTCAGGCCTCCCTTCCTTCTTTTTTTTTTTCTCCATGCTGTGGCAAATTATCCGAACGCTGGCGGCAGCGTGCCTCACTCAAAAAAGGAAAATCAGACGTGAATCTTTTAAGTTCTCCCCACTGCAGTTATGCAGGGCAATGCAGGGATTTTACAACAAATTAATAAAGACAAAGGCAGGGGTGTAATTTTGCAACTTATGATGCCAAAACCGAGCACAGCTCGGCTGTGGATGAGCAGAAAGCCATCAAATCTTCCATCTGCCTGGAATTGCCACTATAAAAGTGGGAAACCATAACGCATTGCCACTATAAAAGTGGGAAACCATAACGCATTACTTGCGAACCGTGCTCATCCAATAAGCAGTAGGTTAGAGAGATAAATTCTGGAAAAGCTCCTGGATCTCATGATTACAAAGCAAGAAGGGGGGGGGGGAACGTGGCCATTAGAACAGCAAAAAGCTCCGGAAAAAGGCCAATTTCCTTGCCTTTTTCCATTTATAAGCTGACCGCAAATAGTCCACATTACAGTTTTATTCTTTTTCAATATTGGTGCAATTGCTACCTGGGGCATTAACCGGCAACTGGGCGTCCTCGCCCCTTTTTTAAGGGATCTTGAAACCACACAATTTCCATTATTGCTAAAAAGAACGGTCGGGGCAATGAATACACCAAAAAGGGAGTGTGACTCTTTTATGCTAAGCATTTACCAACAAGAACGTTACCTAAATAAAACACAGGTAGTCCTCGACTTACAATAGTTTGCTTAATGACCATTTAGCTACAACGGCACTGAAAAAAAGTGATTTACGACTATTTTTCACACTTGGGAACCGTTGCAGCATCCCCAGGGTCATGTGGCTGAAATTCAGAGGCTTGGCAATTGACTCATAGTTATGACGGTTGCAGGGTTCCCGGGTCACGTCTGGCAAGCAGTCATTGGGGAAGCCGGATTTACTTAATTATTTTCTTAATTATACTTAATTATGAGCAAGGGCAGTGATTCACTTAATAATTGTGGCAAGAAAGGTCGTTAACATGGGGCAAAAGCAAGAGAAATTTTGAGCTCAGTTGCGACTGTAAGCAGAGGACGACCCGTATGGGAGGGTTTTGGTTTTTTTGAACAATGATCTTTTTTTTCATTCTTCAGTCAAATCACCTGAGAAATGTAGCATGTAAAGCTTTTAGAGGAATACCCTGGGATACCGTTGTACTCCCCACAGCATAAAAAGTTTTTTATTAAAGGTCCACCTCCCTACTTTCTAAAAGAGATCCAAGCAAGAAAATGTGTCTCCACCCCCCCCCCCCCATTTTTCTCCACCAACCTCTAAGTTAGGTAGGCTTGGCCAAGAGAAACTGACTTGCCCAAAGTTGTGCTTCCACAACTGAAAGCAGATTAAAGTACCCTAACTCGCCTTCCACCTCATCTGCTGCATCAAGCGAGCCGTTTTTAAAGACAGTGGCTAAAATTAGGCGGCAAAGTGTACCCACTTCGTCCTTGTGATTTACACAGTAGGACACGAATTCTGCAACGGTTTTGTAGATTCCTTATGCAAGGCTCCAATCATGCAGTTAATTTCAAAGGCAATCAGGGAACAATGTCTTTAGAAAAAAAAAGAACACGGAGCCACCCACACCAGTTTATGTCTCCTTTTTCAACTACCTGAAGCCTATCTAAGATAGACTCCTGCATCTGTGAAAAGACTTAAGGGGAAAACACCAGAGCAATAGCACTAGCACTAGTTAGACTTATATACCGCTTCACGGTGCTTCACAGCCTTCTCTAAGATGTTTACAGAGTCAGCATATTTGCCCCAACATTCTGGGTCCTCATTTTACCGACCTCGAAAGGACGGAAGGTTGAGTCAACCTTGAGATGGTGAGGATCAAACTCCTGGCAATGAGCTGAGCCTAACCACTGTGCCACCATAGCAAGTAATTCTGATGTTATTAGAGATTTACAAGAGGTCCTCTTGGGTGGATAACCATGATTTATTAACAAAGAGGGTTTTAAAAAGTCTCAAGTCATAAACCTGGGGGCAGCAATGCTAAGGAAAGGAATTCCGCCGGCCAGAAATAAAACAAAAACAAGCAAAAAATCCGGAGAAGGGCTACAGAAGCTTTTTTCACTGGACATCTGAAAGAATTTTAGAGATCTGAGTTCTGTGCCCACCTCGTGGAATTTAACCTTCTTTCAGAATTTCAAACTACCAAGTTGCTTTGCCTGTTATCAAAGGACTCTGATTCATGTTTGCAAGCGTTAATTCACAAGAGGAAGGCCGGTACCTGCATCTGATCTAGTTTAATTGTAAAAGGGCTCACGTCTATGCAAATGCATCTCTTATTTTCGTTCTAAGTCAGTGGTTCTCAACCTTTTTAATGCCGCGACCCCCCAACCAGTCGTAAGTCCAGGACTACTCAACTGGTGCAGCACCGTTTGCAGAATGGGACTTTTGGCGGTCTCAGCAGGGCAGAGACAGCCTGGACAATTCCTATTGGCTTTTGAAAGCCAATAGAATTAGACTCTATTCAAGAGAGTCTATTCTATTGGCTTTCAAAAGCCAATAGAATAAAAGGGAG
The DNA here is from genome assembly GCF_016545835.1 of Crotalus tigris. NCBI lineage: Eukaryota > Metazoa > Chordata > Lepidosauria > Squamata > Viperidae > Crotalus > Crotalus tigris. The sequence goes on along the minus strand of NW_024100631.1, from coordinate 172,450 downwards.
TAGCACAGCTAAGGAAAAGGGGAAAAAAATGGCAGACTGCGTTGTTTGGCAACCCCCGTGAAATGGTCGTTCGACCCCAAATGGGGTCCCGACCCACAGGTTGAGAACCACTGTTCTAAGTTATTCTGCAGATGGTAGGTTGGAAAGCTGCTAGAACAACACACCTAAAATGCAATAAGCAGGCAAATAATATTGCGCTGCCTCTGCGAATCAGGAGAAACTAGACGATCTCGATAATAAAATATGAGTTACAGCAGAATGATTCAACTAGGAAGAGCCAGACTGGCAAAATAATTCCAGGGTTGTAAATCTTACTGAGAAGCCTCAGACAACCTTCCTAAAATATGTGAGTGTGTGTGGAGGGGTGGGGTGTTCCCCCTCATCACAGCATTATTATTGCAATTGTTTGCAGTAGACCAACTATTCTTTTACAATATCAACAGTATCCGACACGGTGCTAAATAATGAGAAACTCACTCTGGGAATCTCTTCCCAGAAGATGTTTACTCCTGGTTTACTCCCAGGTAACTATGAGTGGGACTACAGGTAGTTCTTTTAGTGACGGTTCAAAGTTACAATGGCACTGAAAAAAAGTGATTGTTCATTTTTCATACTGCTGACCCATCCCAGCATCACGGGATCAAAATTCAGATGCTTGGCAACCAACTCATATTTATGACGGTCACAGCGTCCCTGTGTGTGTGTGTATGTGTGTGTGTGTGTGTGTGTATGTGTGTGTGTCATGTGATCCCCGTTTGCGACCTTCCGAAAGGCAAAATGAGTGGGGGAAAGCCAGATTCACTGTGGGACTATCTTAGCAACTGCAGTGATTCGTTTAACCACCGTGGCGAGTAATGAGGCAAAACTCACTTGACAAATGTCAATCTGCAGTCGTTAAGTCGAGGACTACCTGGGCAGCCTAAATCTGCCGATCTCAATCAATGCAAGAGCCAGCAATGTGAAGATAAAGATATTCAGGAAGCTTTTGGAACTGAATCTCCGAACAGATGTTGACCGAAGATTTACTTGTTGCATTATTCAAAATGACAGACAGGAAGACGCAGTAGATACTCCACGCAGTTGATCTGTATTAACAACATACTCACCAGTTCCACATCGGAAGGTACGCTCAATCCCGAAGGGGCGATAAACGGCTCTTCGTTTTCTTCTAGGCTTTCTGCCTTGGCTGCGGCCACTGATAAATAAATCAGAAGAAGGCAACGCTATCATACAAAGCTCTCTCTAGCAAACTGAACGCAAACAAAACATCGAGTGAGCTTCACTCGTCGCCAGTCTATTTTTTCCCCATCTGCATGTTTCCAGGCTGCACGATAAGTGCCAATTTTCTTTCATTACCTCTGTTTATTGGGTTAGCCTGCCTCTGCTGAAGAACGCAAACATGTTTTGCTAACCCGATTGTGTAACTACTATTGCTTAGGAGACCATGACTATGAGGCGGGATTGAGCCTTAATGCATCTCGGCAAAATGGATGGCGCAGATGTTCGGTACACGTTCCACCTGAGCGACACCCCAGCGAACATCGCTTGAACAACCCAGAACCAATTAAAAGAAGAGACTTCGAAGAGGATCCACCAGTGATTCCGAAGTTAAGAGCCATTAGAAGGAGACGGGCCGCACGGAGGAAGCCCCATCCATCTTGGTTACATCAATCAGACTGCAGATTTTTCCTTTCTCACTGCCAAGAAGATGAATCCTTGATGCGTGTATTTACACAGCCAGCTTCTAGTTTTTGAAATAATCTGTACTCTGCCTTGCTAGATTAATTCACAGGAGTAATTAGGGAGCTTGCTGGGATAATAACAACATTTCATTCATTAATGTCTTTTCGCTGATACCTGGGTGGCTACTTTTTACAAATCAGTAGCTACAATTCAGCCACTTAAAAAAATGGCCAAAACTGTTCAGCTTATATATTTTTTAAAAGTTGGCAGCATTCTCTTTCCCATCCACAAGTCATCCCAAAATTGGCTGCAATCACACTGCCTAAATTGGTCCATTGTGTAAGGAAATTTTGACGGGGGAATGCTTGTTTTGTACCTTATCTGGATAGATAACTAGTCCTCGACTTGTAACAGTTCATTTAGCGACCGTTCAAAATTACAACGGCACTGGAAAAAGTGACTTATGACAATTTTTCACACTTATGACCGTTGCAGCAGCATCCCCATGTGATCAAAATTCAGACACTTGGCAACTGATTTGTATTTAGGACGGTTGCAGTTCCCCTGGGTCATGTGAACAGTTTTCTGACGAGCAAAGTCAATGGGGAAGCGAGATTCACTTAACAACCGTGTTACTAACTTAACAACTGCAGGGATTCCCTTAACATCTGTGGCAAAAACAGGTCGTAAAACTCACTTAACGCCTGTCTCACTTAGCAATTCAGAATTTGGGCTGAGGGCCTCATTGGCTGCATGGCATCAGACCCCTGGGTTAAAGCTGTCTGCTCTACAAAGATTTACCTGTAGTAACTTTATAGATTAACTCATTAATTCACTGAGTGGCATGCTGTATCCACTTGATATAGTAATCCATCACTAGATGAACTCCGTTAACCTTCAATTCAATTATTTTCCTGTCTTAGATTTTTAAACAACATGCAAGAACTGGGATCCGAAGAAAATATACAAAGCCACATGAGAACACATTAGTTTCTCCAGAGCGGGTGGATGCAGCATCGAAAGGACTAGGGGAAGATTAAGAGGGATCTACTTAACAACCAGAAGAGACATTTTGCCCTTGTTTAATACCAGACAAAGCATACACAACCCTTTGATCTATCCCAGAATCAATAAAGTTGTAAATTCCTTTCTGCAACTTCCCAGTGGTTAATTATTAATAGCACCCCCCATTTAATCTGGAGGAGCAAACTCAGAATTGTAATTCTGTTACAGGGAAGGGAAGGCAAGCCTCAGATTCAATACAACCAGTGTGAGTGTGCATGCTTGTGCAACGGGAGATAGGTGGATCAAATTCACGTCTCCCATACAAAGTGAGTCCTAATGGCTCTCAACGATTGTGATGTACAGTTCGTACGAATGCGCCTGCGGCAAATCAAGTCAGCGGGCTCAAATTTAACCATAATCTGACAGTGGCACAAAAAGTAGGGTTCTAGACAGTTGAAGTCTGTGGGGACTACAAACCGTAGAGCAGGCAAAGCGATTTAACAATAACTGTCTTATTTTTTTTCCCCCATTTATTTTTAAACATTTCCTGCAATGCTGTTTTTCTAATGCCACTGTCACTGGGAAGAAAAACAAACAAACATGTTTTCAGAGACACTCACAAACAGCTAAGCTCACTTCAGGGAAGTTGTTTTAATGATCTGTCCTAAGAACATCTGTTTCTCTTCGGTGGGATTGAAAAACTCGTGTGATTTGACACTACGGCAAGCCTTACCATTACAAGTCTTAAAAGCATTGTGAGCTTCTCAAAGAGCAGCAGGCAAACATCACGCATTAATCATGTAACAGCTACCACACTATCCGTTCTCCCTATACTCAAGCTGGATTGGATCTGGGCCACTTAGAACTGCCGAAGGAAACGGATCATCGTGAAACTTTAATTTACCAGCAAAAAGGATAACGTGACACTTGTAAACATGACAGTCTCTGGTGTTCCTTGTAGTATGACTGCCTAAGCCACTGGTGGTGCGTTTTATTTATTTATTCTTCAGCCACATTGTGCCTGTTACATTGCACAGAAAGGCAATGAGCAACATCAGCTGCAAGGCGGCAAAAAGTGAATGGAAAAAACTTTGACAGGATGCACGCTACATCCTGTAAGGCAACTTGACATGTCTCAAACCAGAAAGCTGACAGCCAAGTATTTGAAACAATGAGTAAGAATATTTCAGGGAATCTGAAAAAAAAACTGATCTGAATGATCGGGGTCTCACTTTCTTTGCTGGTTTTAAAAGGATTGAGTAAGCTAATACACCCGTTTTACTTACTTCCATGCCAGTTCCAAGCTACTTAATGTAAAGAAACTCTTCCAGCCTCTAAAAACTACAACATTTGAAAGCCAGCTTGGTCTAGTAGTTAAGTCACTACGTTAGAAGTCAGGAAATCACAAGGTCTAGTTGCACTTTAGGCATGAAAATAGGCTGGGTGACTTTGGGCCAATCACTAGGAGACAGTGAGTTCTAGTCCCGCCTTAAGGCATGAAAGCTGGCTGGGTGATAGTGGGCCAATCACCAGGAGACTGTGAATTCTAGTTCTGCCTTGGGCATGAAAATAGGCTGGGTGACTTTGGGCCAATCACTAGGAGACAGTGAGTCCTAGTCCCGCCTTAAGGCATGAAAGCTGGCTGGGTGAAATTGGGCCAATCACCAGGAGACTGTGAGTTCTAGTCCCGCCTTAAGGCATGAAAGCTGGCTGGGTAATATTGGGCCAATCACCAGGAGACAGTGAGTCCTAGTCCCGCCTTAAGGCATGAAAGCTGGCTGGGTGAAATTGGGCCAATCACCAGGAGACTGTGAGTCCTAGTCCCGCCTTAAGGCATGAAAGCTGGCTGGGTGAAATTGGGCCAATCACCAGGAGACAGTGAGTTCAAGTCCCGCCTTAAAGCATGAAAGCTGGCTGGGTGACATTGGGCCAATCAGTAGGAGAACGTGAGTTCTAGTCCCATCTTTGGTATGAAAGAGAGTTCAATTGGGGCCAATCATACTCTCTCAGCACAACGACTCACTGTGATCACGCCTGACTGCATAAAAGTACCGGGGTGATTGTAGGTGCAGATATGTCCACCATCCAGCCTTAATTTACCTTAACACAGTTTTTAACTTGCCCAAAGTTGGCAGTTATTGAAAGAATCCTTAGGAAAACTAAAGCAAAACTCGTCACTGTTATATGCATTAGACCAGGGGTAGGCAACCTTGGCTCTTTTATGACTCATGGACTTCAACTCCCAGAATACCTGAGCCAGTTGAAGTCCATGAGTCATAAAAGAGCCAAAGTTGCCTACCCCTGCATTAGACCAATCACCATAAAACTAAAACACCGCCCTTAACCCTGCAAGTTGCTCTCCGATCTTTTGAACGGAAGCCTTCAAAACTCAACCGAAGGCACAATTCAGATTAGGAATCTGAATTGGAAACCCTGTTTTCAATAACATTTTTTAAGGCAAACATTACGATTTCTTTGATCTCCTGTCACAAAATGCTAGCGAACTAGGGCACTGACTTGGGGACAGAAAAAAAAAAACATTAGGATCACAATAAAAGAAGTGGGGAAAAAAAAAAGAATCAGAATAAAAAGGCACCGCAAGCATCTCATGTTGTTTTTATCACTTGAAAACACGATCACAGAAAACCACAAAAGAGATGTTTTGTTTTGGGTGCAGGTATCCCTAAACTGGGAAACTGAAAGCCTTCCATCAATAGAACTAGAAAATCCTAGCCCACCCAATAGGATTTTTCTGAGCTCTTTAAAGAAAACAATTTTTCCCTTACCTTTGGCCTTAAATGGCTGTTCTTCTTCCTCAGTGGGTTCTGATGGATCATAATAATCACTACTGTAGGTAAATCCCACTGCATTATAGGATCCATCCTCAGCCAAAGCTTCACTCAGTCTCTTGTATTCTTCCTCTTGAAGAAAAAAGCAACACGCAATTAAAAAAAGGGTGGAAAAATATAAATACAGCTAACTTTTTTTTTTTTTTTTTTTTTAAAGAACGACACATATTTCACCCTAGCATTCAAGCACAAACGGTACAGCAAGCTGACCACGTGGGTCAGTTATGGACAATGGTATTTCTGCCCAACGGCAGAAGATTTGAGTTTTTTCTTTCTTCTTCTTCTTTTTGGATGGTCTCCGTTTGTATTTTTTTTATATATACATATATTTCTCCCTGCTGAGACAAGCATGACCGTCATTTCTACTCAAAAACACAGGAGGAAAAAAAAAAGAGAGACAAGAACTTTTCGATGATACAATACTGTTAAAGAAGAACAGTTAAAAGGGCGTGCTCAATGCTCAGCTTGCCCTCAAAACGTGGGCAATTCTGGGTGGCTCTACAAATAAACTATCCTGAGGTCCTCAGATACGCAAAGACGCCTGTTTTTCGAATCCACTGGGGTTACTGTCAAAATAATATCAGAAAGAGTGAGTATATAACGAATGGGAAACAATGATATTTTTCTTTCTTTTTTTAAAAAGTTACATAAGACTTTCTTCAAAGGAGGAAAAAAAAACATTTATTTTTCTTTTTCAATTCAATGTGTGCTATTCTCAGGAAATTGTCCTAGAGCTTATACCTTGCCTTGCCTCTTCCTCAAGCAAGTCCGTACGCAAGGCTAAATACCTCTCTTCGTCACAGAGAGCTTCAATTCGAGCTTCCTCTTCAGACAATTGGTAATCTCTGTTCCAGGTAGCATATTCGGCGTCGTATTCGGAAAGGTCGTGCAAGTGGCCACGCCCATCGTATCTGCAACAGGAAGAGGAGGGTCAACCAAAGGGACTTCGGGCTCGGCTTCCTGCCAAATCTACCAATACTTACCACCTATAATGCAAAAGAACCATCTAGGCACCCCGTTAAACTGACTAAAACACTTCTGACCCGCTTCCTTTAACAAGCACACACAAAAAAAACCAAGCCCCTTTGGGGAGTTATGGGTTACAATTAAAAGCGGACTATCTAACCGGCTAAAGAGGAACCAGCTGCTTTGCGTCCTTACCGTTTGTGGTTCAACCACTTAACGAGCCTAGCCAATATATGTAAGTAACGGCTAGCACAGAGGGGGCTTTTTTTTTCTTTGTCTGCAAAGGCAAATTACTTACATTTACACAAACCCAAGTACATAAATACCTATCCGTAAGAACCAAACGGTGGGCAATTCCGCGCTCCTTTCTGCTAGTCTCGAATTCTCAGAAGGAATCTTCACCAAAGAAACTTGGATCCATTGGAGGTAAAATCATGGCTAGGCTCGGCCCCTAGCTATGCGGCTGAGGAAAGAAGTCCTGGGTTATGTGATAGAGAGACACACACACATACATAGGAACAGTAACATTGGTGCAATTTAAGGAGGTTCTCTGCAGGAAACGCTCGCCGATCCCCTGAACTACAATCCATCGTTTTATGTTGGGTGTTTATTTCATTGGGTCACTATTATATATACAAAATATATTTGTAATTGTTGCGGTTTGTAAGCTGCTTAAGCATCTGTGTGGGCTAGTAATTTTTTCTGCATAATCTGCGAAAGGCCGGTAATTAAAAGAGGATTAGGCTAAGACCTAAAATGTTTTTCTTTGTGGCTGGGAAACACGAGCAGAAGGGAGCAACTGGGTCCATTCCACCATTCTGAGAGGAAAGTGGAATATGAAGTTTGGTTAAAGGGCTCATCAGATGAAAACTAATTAAGTAATTGACTTTATTATTATTATTTAAAAAAAACCAGACTTATGAATAAAAAGGCATTTTCTTCTAAGGTGTAATTATCTCAATGCCATTTTGCTTCCTCAAAAACAAACAATTCCAGAGAGAGCGAGATAAAAAACAAAACCCCCGCTGAAAGATTATCAATAAATAATTTAGAGCCAGTTTTCTGTATAGTGACTACATCTATCAAACCTCCTTAATTTACAAATGTAAATTAATAAAAGATCGTGAGCATATGCATAGCTTGCTCCTACCATTTTTACAGTTTTCAGTTCTCAGAAATTGTGGAAGAGCACTGGCTGATATATGCTACTCTTTTGACTGATGACCATGAAGCTGAATTGTCAAATCAATGTTTAATTTACATTTTAATTTAATTCCAGGAAGTAACAAAATGTTGCCACGTGCAAGACATATGCCATGTGCTATCAGCAATACATTTTTGTTCTGAACGTTTAAAGAAAATTCATGTTAAATGTTTGCCAAAAAATCATTATTAGTGAGTTTCGTAGTTCCCAGTAGGCTTTGGGTTGGGAATTGGGATCTTGTAAACTTACAAAGCTTGTGTAAAGCAAAAATGGAAGAAGCAAGCTCTTACAATATGCCACACTCTACTCTTTTCAAACCAAAGCCTTCAGACTCTCGTTGCACTACTCTAGGAGAATTGTGCTAACAACAACGCCATTTCAGTCTCTTTGGCTTTCCATTCTCCTCCCCCCCCCCTAAAATGCCAATAGAAACACTTCGATCTTCCAAAACAATGAAATTAAAATCAAAGAATCACCTGTCAGTTTTGGCTTTAAATAGCAGGAGTCCCAAGCATAACAGCATCACCGAAACCATTATCTAAACGCTGTACCATTTTGTGGTAATAAAATGCGTTTCCATGAAACTACTAATACTATTAAACTAAACAGCTGGAACATCTATCTACAAATCAATGAAAACCAAGGGTTTTTTTTGCCAGAAGCCATACAAATGTAGCCAATACATGCCACAACTTCCATCACGCTAAAAGCAGCATTACTGCACTAAGTGAATTAGAGTATTAGGAATTCAGAAACAAAGATTCTACTTTGTCAAACAAGAAGCTCCCTGGAGAATTTTAAAACAGTCACTAAACCTCAGTTTAACCTTCTCTACAGGACCATTACAAAGATTGCTACGATACTACTCTGAAGAGGAAAATAAAACGCAACAAAGCAAAGACTCATCAATGAATTGTAGTAGGAAAGGAGGAGAATACAAGATTCACTTGTACAGGCCATTAAGTCACTTACTGGAAATTCAGGCAGGCAAAAAAATGGCCTAGAGAAAAAAGTCATACCACATAACAGATTTTAGGATTAATTTACTACCCTAGAGAGTATGTTTTTGCTAGGATAAACATTCAGAGACACAGATAGTCTTCCTTCCGTTTCATAACAGGAGTCATTAAAGACTTTGGTTTGAAAAGAGGGTACTCCAACCTCAGTTTATACAGGATCCACTCCTTCAAGGTGGAGGGGATATAAACAACACAGCGATCCTCTGCCAAGGAGAAAGAGACTATGGGGAGGTGAGGAGGGACTTGTAGATTTATCTAGATTAGATAAACCTTGTAGCTTTCTAGATTTCCAAAGCTGGCTTTCCTGGAATCTAAACAAAACTTTACAAATTTTGTAGGGTTTTTTTTTTTTTTTTTAAAAAAAAAAAGATGTGCTGTGGCTTGAACAGCTCAAGAAGCAGAATTCGAGGGAAGCTCTTAATCTCTCTCTTTTTTTTTAATAGCTATTATAGGAGCCATATACACCCAACTTAAGAGAAGCCATGCTGGTCTCTTCCATCAAAAACTAAACCAGCATCACTTTAAAGGCAGCTAAGATTCCATGGTTTAAAAACCATTCAGTCAAATATGTGAAGGATTTGTTTTAGTGAGTGGTCTCAGTATTGAAACCACACCTTTTAAAAATAATGTTGGTTCTTTGGAAGGCTGCTATTATCAAATCAAATTTTCTATACCTGCACCCAAAAAAACAGAAGCCTTTTTGGGGAGAACAGCTCTACCCCGGCATCTGTCATAAACAAACTGTCATGGGTAAGCATAGTCCAATACATGACTTCAGAAAGCTACTCAGAAGCTGTATTTGCAGATATGTTTTTTAAAAAAATGTTGAAAGGTGACTTAGCACTTCCACTAATAAGTTTTTTTAAGGTTACAGTATATTGTATTTATGCCCTGGTATTGCAACCAAGTGATGGCAAGTTTTGTTATTCACCAAGAACGTGCAGTAACTTGCAGCACAGATTTTCCAACAGCTGGAATTATATAATTAGATTGTTTATTCAAAAATAAACAGAGTGTCCACTATTATGTGGTTGCAAGAACCTAATATGCAAAAAAACCTTTTTACTGGTAAGAGCCGAGGTGGCGCAGCAATTAGAGTACTGCAGGCCACTTTAGCTGACTGTGTTCAGCAGGTCAGCGGTTCAAATCTCACCGGCTCAAGGTTGACTCAGCCTTCCATCCTTCCGGGGTAGGTAAAATGAGGACCCAGATTGTTGGGGGCAATGTGTATGTGTATGTGTATGTGTATGTGTGTATATATATATATATATATATATATATATATATACACACACACACACACACACACACACACACACACACACACATTGCTTACTGGTATACACCGCTTAGAGAGTGCTTGCACTTAAAGCGGTATATAAGTCTCATAAATAAATAATCTTAGGAGCTCCCTCTACAATAAGACTAAACAGCTGAATGGAAACAACAAAATTCAAAACACCGTATTGGAATTATGGGGCCTAGGCAGCCATCTCCAACCTGGACAGATGGGCCAATGGGAGTTGTAGTCCAACATGCTGAGATCACCAGGGAGGTGGAAACGGATGATAGGAGTTCTAATTTAGGCCATTACAGGTATTTCATATATTGCACCTATAGATTATGAGATTTATATTGAAGTACTCATTTAGTGTAGGGCAGGGGTGTCAAACTGCCGGCCCGCAGGCTAGACGCGTCAGGCGGAAGCTGCGCCCACCCCATTGCCGGCAATGGTATAAGTCTCCTGGTATGTTGTGCAACATCACATGACGTCAAGAGTTGGACGTGTCTGGCATAGGGCATCCAAAAGCAGCCAAGGATGCTGGATAGGGATTGTAGTCCAGCATATCCAAAAAGGAAAAAAAAAAACAGCAAAGGACAGGGATGGGGGTTGTAGACCAGCCTGTCTGAAATCAGCTAAGGAAGACAGATGGGGATGGGAGATGTAGTCCAGCCTGTCTGAAATCAGCCAGGGAAGAACAGATGGGGATGGGGTCTGTAGTCCTCCAGCCTGTCTGAAATCAACTAAGGAAGACAAATGGGGATGGGGCCTGTAGTCCAGCCTGCCTGAAATCAGCGAAGGAAGACAGATGGGGATGGGGGCTGTAGTCCAGCTGGTCTGAAATCAGCTAAGGAAGACAGATGGGGATGGGGGCTGTAGTCCAGCCAGGGAAGACAGATGGGAGTTGTAGTCCAGCCTGTCTGAAATCAGCCAGAGCTGCTAGACCAGAATTTCTCAACCTTGACCATTTTAAGGCATGTGGACTTCAACTCCCAGAATTCCACAGCCAGCATTGCTGGCTGTGGAATTCTGGGAGTTGAAGTCCACATGCCTTAAAATGGTCAAGGTTGAGAAACACTGTGCTAGACAAAGATGGGAGATGTAATCCAGTCTTGTGAAACCAGCCAGAGATATATGGGGACTGTAGTCCAGCCCTGGCAGGAGGAGGAGGAGGAGGAGGAGGCGGCGGCAGGGACCAGAGGGCCGCCTTTCCTCGCCTGGGCCCTGCCCTCCCGCCTCCACCTTGGCAGAGGATCACCGGCAGCCCCCCCTCACCTTCCCACCCTCCCCCCAGCCCCACCCGGGCCACAAGGAGGCCGAGGACCGTCAGAAGGAGGAGAAGGAGAAGAAGAAGCAGCAGCACAACGACAGCAGCGACAGTCGGGCGGGGGGTTGCTGGGCACCGACCTATCGATCATGATGGAGGCGTCGCCCATCCAGGGGATCAACTGGCGGCCTTGCTCCTGCTTCAGCGCCTTCTCGTCGTCGCGGAACAGCTTGCAGGCGTAACCGAAGACCAGCAGCTCCACGCGGCCTCCCACGCCGCCGCCGCCGCTCCCGCCTTCGCCGCCGCTCCCGCTCGGCCCGCCGGCCGAGGCCGCCGCTGACGGGAGAGGTCCCACGGAGCCCAGCGTCCGCCCGGCAGGCACCGCCGCCGCGGCCTCCGCCCCGCTCGGCCGCCCGACATACATGGCCCGAAGAAGTCGCCGCTGGAGAGCCGGAGAAGGAGAAGGAAGAGCCGCCTCACCGCGACTCCGCGCCCGGCAGTCGCCGCTCAGGCCTCCCTGACGCCGCCATCGGCCGCGAGAAAATGGCGGACGACGCCCACTTCCGGTCCGAGGCTGGGGGAACGCCCGGAAGTGTTTCCGCCGACCGCAGGCTCGAAAGACCTCCTCGGCCGATTCGTCACCCGCTGAGGCGGTTTGGGGGGAAAGCAAAACAAAACAAAAAGGTCCTAACGGCGCGCCGAGGAAGGGCGAGGGAAAGGGTGGGTGGGTTTTCCTAGAGAGACGAAGGTGGGAATTAATTTAGGGTTAAAAAAAGTACGCCGCGGGGAGTGGCGGCGAAAGTGCGACCCCGAATGGGAAGTCCCAGGAGGAGCGAGGAAAGGAAGGGGGCGGGGTTTCGGTGAAGGGAGGGGGAGGAGGAGGAGGAGCATCAAAGGACTTCGTGCTTTGCAATCAGATTACAAATTGCAGATTGTATGATAGACAGACAGCTAGATAGACAGACAGACAGATAGATGATAGATAGATAGATAGATAGATAGATAGATAGATAGATAGATAGATAGATAGATAGATAGATAATGAAGAGAGAGAGAGAGATGGGTGGGTGGGTGGGTAGATAATGATGGATAGAGATAGATGATAGATAGATGGATAGATAGATATATAGATGGATAGATAATGATGGCTAGAGATAGAGATAGATACATAGATAAACAGACAGACAGACAAATATAATAGACATAGAGAGATAGAGACAGACAGACAGACAGACAGACATAGATAGATAGATAGATATGGATGGAGAGAGATGATAGATGAATGATGGATGATGGATGGATAGATATAGATAGATATGATAGAGATTCAGAGACAGACAGACAGACACAGACAGATAGATAAATTTTATTGTCATTTTTTTACTGTGGGCACAATGGCACACATTAAAAATGAAATGTAGTTGCTCTTATTTTGATTATTATTTTGATTATTATTGTTATTATTGATCATCGCACAGTCAACCACATGTTCAGCAGGATTTGGCATTTTTGTCTACCTATCGAGTCCTTACCAAGGCAGATGTGGATGTTTGAATTGATGGTGTTGCAGATCTCATCGCAGGATGGACGCTGTTTGCAATTGACTAATGGCGAATTTGTCAATGCCGATGATGGTGTCCAAGTGGTGCTCCAGTTGTTTTGGGATTGCACCCAAGGAGCCTATTACTATTGGTACTACCCTTGCTTGCTTTTGCTACAGTCTTTCTATTTCTATTTGTAGGTCTTTGTATTTTTTTATCTTCTCCAGTTCTTTCTCGTCTATTCTGCTGTCTCCAGGCACTGCCACGTCCACTATCTAGACTTTTTTGTCTTTCTTATCGACAATTGTTAAGTCCGGGGTGTATGTGGCAGGTGCTTGTCTGTTTGAATTCTTAAGTCCCAGAGCAATTTAACTTTTTCATCATCTTCATCATCATCATCGTCATTATTGTTATGATGTTTATTATTATTATTTGCTAAAAAGACCTGGAAGTCAATCCTTTTATTTCTCCCCCCCCTTGCACTTTTTTCCCCTTCCTCATTTTCCCACTATTTTCATTTTCTTTTCTGTTTTATATTCTAATAAATTTAATAAAAGTTTTCAAAACCGGAAAAGAGTTGCAGACTCTATTTATAGCATTATTATATTTAGGGCAGCAGTGATTAATGGCTTTATGGGCTTCTTTTAGTGATAACCAACCCATGCTGCTGTGTTAGTTCCCAAGAGAACCACCTCTGCTGTTAAAATTTTGCAAGGGAAACTGTGGTCGTAAGCTGAGGACTACTATAACAATATGCCCTACCCAGTCACACCTTCATTATAAAGGTGCTATCTTTGCTTTAAAGCAATTATTCTCAACCTCTGGGGCTTTCAACACTTGTAGACTTCAAGTCCCATAATTCCCAGCCATGCGGACTTCAGATCCTAGAATTTCCTGTTATACCTGACATCACTGGGCCTGTGAGGTCTGTGACATGTTGACAAAATAGCGCAAGCCTAATTTCCTTTGAAAGAGTTACTTTTGCCCAGAATCTGGTAAATTCTGACATAAATTCTGGAATCAATCCTATTCTAGGCTTATCAAGAATATATATATAGTGATAAATTAAAAAATAATAAACTTTATTGTCATTGTGTGTGTATACATAGTATACACATACAACGAAATTTACGTGACACCCAAAGACCAGGTCCCCCACACATAATCCCCAAACATACTCCCACCCACCACAGTTCCCCACCCCTAAAACCACCCAAACATCCACCCAACAGACCAAGTAATACTGTCCAACAGTTCACTGATGGTGGCCCTTTAGTTCATTATTAAGTGCAATTACAGCTCTGGGATAAAAACTATTTAGAAAACGTGTGGTCCGAGTTTTAAATGTTCTATATCTTCTGCCAGAAGGCAACCGTCCAAAGAGATTGTAAGCAGGATGGGAAGAGTCTCTGAGAATGTTATGCAACTTCCTCAAACAGCGAGATTCAAAGATGTTGTCCAAGGCTGGTAGCTGGAGTTCGATAATATTCTGGGCAGTTTTAATGATTCTCTGTAGAGCTTTTTTGTCCGCTACAGAGCTGCTTCCATACCATGCAAGAATGCCGTATGTCAGGACATTCTCAATGGTGCTGTGATAGTAGGACAGAAGTAGATGCTGAGATAGATTTAGAAGGCCTCTTCTGTGCCTTCTTCACAAGCATGTTAACATTCATATACTTATGGAACAAACATACAGCTACAGATGGATATAAAATTCCTTCCTTGCATTTAGTGGACTGGCCTCGCGCTTAAAAGCTGCTTCTTCATGGAGCGATTGTAGGCTTAGGCGATTTGCAAATATTGGCACTCAAACTCTGCATCTAACGCCGCTTTGCATTTTCAAAGCCTGCCAAAGCACAATGTTGATTTAGGAATAAATGTCCATTTAGCCTTGTAGGCTTTTTGTGTGTGTGCCTTTTGTCCTCTGCTGAATTGTTTTCCCACCGGCTTTGGAAAAAAGGAAAAAAAGAAAAAGGATGTTTTGGAGAAGAGTGGGAAAGCAGGATAAATTCTACGCCTAATTGAAATAAAAATAATTGGTTGAATCAGTGCAGCTTTTTACCGCATTGGTGAGGCCACACTTGGAATACTGCGTCCTGTTCTGGTATCTTGCTCAATAGTAGTAATTGTGAGAGGGACCTCGGAGTCCTAGTGGACAATCACTTAGATATGAGCCAGCCGTGTGCTGCAGCTGCCAAAAAGTCCAACACAGTGCTGGGCTGCATTAACAGGGATAGAATCAAGATCACGTAAAGTGCTAATATCACTTTACAAGGCCTTGGTAAGGCCACACTTGGAATCCTGCATCCAGTTTTGGTCACCACGATATAAAAAAGATGTTGAGACTCTAGAAAGAGTACAGAGAAAAGCAACAAAGATGATTAGGGGATTGGAGGCTAAAACATATAAGGAAAGGCTGCTGGAATTGGGTAAGTCTAGTTTAATGAAGAGAAGGACGAGGGGGGACATGATAGCAGCGTTCCAATATCTCAGGGGCTGCCCCAAAGAAGAGGGAGTCAAGCTATTCTCCAAAACCCCTGAAGGCAGGACAAGAAGCAACAGGTGGAAACTAACCAAGGAGAGAAGCAACTTAGAACTAAGGAGAAATTTCCCATCAGTGAGAACAATTAACCAGTGGAACAACCTGCCTCCAGAAGCGGTGAATGCTCCAACACTGGAAGTTTTTAAGAAGAGACTGGACAGCCATTTGTCTGAAATGGTATAGGGTTTCCTGCCTGAGCAGGGGGTTGGACTAGACGACCTCCAAGGTCCCTTCCAACTTTATTATTATTATTATTATTATTATTATTATTGTTATTATTATTATTATCCATGATACAAAAAAAGATGTTGAGACTCTACAAAAAGTGCAAAGAAGAGCAACAAAGAAGACTTGGGATCTGGAGGATAAAACATACGAAGAATAGTTGCAGGAATTGTGTATGTTTATTGAAAAGAAGGGCTAGGGGTGACATGTTAGCAGTCTTCTAGTACTTGAGGGGCTGTCACAGAGAAGAGGAGGTTGACCTATTCTCTAAAGCACGAGAGGTAATGGGTGGAAACTCATCAAAGAGTGATCCAATCCAGAAGTAAAGAGAAATTTCCCGACAGTGAGCAAAATTAACCAGTGGAATGGCTTGCCTCCAGAACTTGTAGGGGCTCCATCACTGGAGGCTTTTAAGAAGAGACAGGACAGCCATTTGTCTGAAATGGTATAGGGTTTCCTGCTTGAGCAGGGGGTTGGACTAGAAGACCTCCAAGGTCCCTTCCAGTCCTGCTATCCTATGTTCCAATCCTTTCAAGATCAAGGAAGAAGATTTGTGGAATAATGTGAATATGGAGTTGCTCTCTCTTTCCGTGTTTGAGATTTTCCCCAACTCTTTATTTTCACACATACTCCCTTTCCCCCTGTCTGCAAATCTTAGGTGGCTGTTCATCTTAATCAAACAATTCCAGACAGTTAACAAGGCATACGATCAGACGCACGCCTATTGAAAGATCAACAAAAAGCACCGGTTAACTACCATCCTGCCTGCATTTGTAAGGGCTTGCAAATTGAAGTGTACAAGGTTTGCAGAAAAAAAAGAAAAAAAAAGATAAAAATTGCTGTCAAGTACTGAATTTGTTGACAATACTTTCTTTTCTTTGGGGTTCCTTTGTTTGACAATGAACGGCGTGCCAAAGACATTGTTTCTGTATAAATAAAAGCATAAAACACTTGTTTCATAATTATATTATACACCCCCCCCCCCGCTCTCTCTTTTCTAGTTTTGTCTTTCGGCTCTCTTATGACTGCAGTTGCTATGGAAACATTTGAGCTTCGTGCCAGTTTTCTCCTCTGCTCACTTTAAACTCAGAATTTTAGCTTCCGGTAAGCGAGCAAAGGATGGTTTTTATGAAGTCCATCAAGCCAAGACACAAACTCTTTTCCTGTGATTTTGTATGCACGTGCGTAGTCGCAATAACCATACTTTGTCTTGCATCTTCTTTGCCTGCCTTGAAAGGCAATTAAACAAGACAATCTTGCACCTTAGAAAAAAGAGCCAAACCCAAGCCAAAAACAGTAAAATAAAAATAAAAATGCAATGCCTCTAGAAACATTGGAAGAAATTGGACAATCCTCTTGTCTGAAATGGTAGAAGGTTGGACTAGAAGACCTTTAAGGTCCCTTCCAACTCTGGCGCAGGTAATCCTCCTCTTACAATCACAATGACGCCCAACATTTCTGTTCTTAAGCGAGACAGTTGTTAAGTGAATCGCCGGAGTTGATGAGTTGGTAACACGGCTGTTAAGTGAATTTGTCTTTTCACTCCGTTGACTTCGTTTGTCGGGACGTTCGCAAAAAGGGATCCCGTAACCTTGGGACACAGTGACCGTCATAACTACGAGTCAGTTGCTAAGCATCAGAATTTTGATCACGTGACCATGGGGAGGCTGTGAAGGGAGGTAAGGGTGAAAAACGGTCAGGGGTTACATTTTTGACTCCCGTTGTAACTTTGAACGGTCACCAAACCAACTGTTGTAAGTCGAGCAGTACCTGATTTCTATTCTGTTCTGCCCTGTTTTGAGAGAGAGAGAGAGAGAAATCTAAGTTCATATCAATAATCCCTGGTTTACTATTCAGTTCATGACTCTAATATGTTTGAGTTGACGGTACTTTGCTGTTGATCCGATCACATGCATCCATAGCTTTGCTCATCAGAATGTAAGCCGTCCATTTGCTAATCTGGTTAAAA
This sequence comes from Crotalus tigris, assembly GCF_016545835.1. Lineage (NCBI taxonomy): Eukaryota > Metazoa > Chordata > Lepidosauria > Squamata > Viperidae > Crotalus > Crotalus tigris. The sequence goes on along the minus strand of NW_024100631.1, from coordinate 154,898 downwards.
GCACAAGGGCGCGTTCCTAACGGGATTCCAAATTAAATCTTCTCCCAGACCCTTGGCATTGCCAGCTGTTCAGCATCAATCCTACCCCGGCAGTAGCATATTTCTAGCCTGTCTCTCAAATCCATTAAGAAATAACAGCTCCTGAACAATAAAACAAGTTTCCTTCCATTCATTAAGGAGAGTGAATCCGTGGCATACTCTACGGGCCCGATATAACTCTCCAGAGAGTTCAGCGCCAAGCAATTACTCAACTCACTAATTAACTGACCAAATAATATAATTCCTGTCTGTTTTGTCATTGTCATTTTGCCAGAGCCTAAAGGAGCAGAGTTGGTCCCTTTCCATTATTATCTCATGTGTCATAAAACACTCGTGTAGTTGAGCCAGGTTAGAATTTTAGCGGGTAAAACATGGTGGCAGAGAGAGAGAGAGAGAGAGACAGACGACAGAGACACAGAAACAGAGAGAAAGAGAGACAGAGAGACAGAGACACAGAGACATAGAAACAGAGATAGAGAGAGACAAACAAAGAGAGACAGAGACAGACAGAGAGACAAAGAAACAGAGATAGAGAGACACACACAGAGAGACAGAGACACAGAAACAGAGATAGAGAGAGACAGAGAGAGACAGAGACACAGAGACACAGAAAGAGAGAGAGAGAGAGAAACAGAGAGAGACAGAAAAACAGACAGACAGAAACACAGAAACAGATAGAGAGACACACAGAGAGAGACAGACAGAGAGATAGACAGAGAGAGGAGGAGGAGGAGGAGGAAGAAGAGGAGGAAGACGAAAGAAACAGAGAGGAAGGGAGGAAAAAGGGAAGAGGAGAGAGAAAGCAGAAAGAAGGAAAGAAGGAAGATAATTAAAAGTATTTATAAAACGCTGCTTCATACATGTTGATGTAACTTTCAAGGAAAAGGTAGTTTAACTAGAAATGCAGCATTTTTCAATAGGTGAAAAGATGAATTATGTTCCTGGCTGTTTGCAGGCCTAATGGCCGCTAACTCCCAATAGAGAGCATCTAATCTGTCCTGCTTTCCTTTTCAATGTACATCCTCTTTAACAGAGCATAAGATCATTCAAGAATTTTTTTTTTTAAAAAAAGAACCTAAACAAAATCATAATGTCAGCTGGAAGGAAGGAAGGAAGGAAGGAAGAAAGGAAGGAAGGAAGGAAGGAAGGAAGGAAGGAAGGAAAGAAGGAAGGAAAGAAGGAAGGAAAAGAGAGACAGAGGCAGTGGTGGGATTCAGCCAGTTCGCACCAGTTCGTCAGAACCGGTAGCTAACTTTTTTTGTTGCCCAGGCCCAGAATGGACTTCCCGAAGCGGCATCCACACGGAGAACCAGTTGTTCACCTATTTGAATCCCACCACTGGCTTAATTGTATTCGTAGATTGAGAACTACCTCTATTTGGTTATGTGTTATAATTTAGGGTATCCGACAGGCTTTAAATCAAGTCACCTGCCTGCTTTCCTCCCCTTAGATGTATTGTCTTGTGGATCAACTGCAAGAAAGAAAAAAAATGGCCATGTGGAGCCCAACCAAAAATATTAGTTTCCTTCATTCACTGAAAATTTCATCATCCTCTCCTGGAGAGAAAGAGGGTTTAAAAAAAAAAAAAAAAAAAAGAGAGAGAGAGAGAGAAACTAATTTTGCCGATGCTGCTTCCTTTTGTCTCCTCTCACCCTGGTCTTTGATTGATGCCCTGTCCTTTAATATCCTTTGACCCATTTAGCACCTTTTGGTTGACATTTTTCTCATCTCCGATTTCAAAGGCTACATACTGTAATCTCCTAGGCTCATCCTTCAGCCGACGTGAAACAGCAAAGCCCTGTTCCGTTGAATAGCGCAAAGCGATTCTTCCACATCCAAAGATGTACAGTATCTTTCTCTGCCTTCCTCTTGAGTTGTCTGGTCTTCCTTCAGGACACAGCTGGTTCCAGTTTGAAGGATCTCTGGGTAGACTCCCTTCCGTGGGGCTGCTCAAATGGGGCAGCCCCATTGGGTAAACTCTCTTCAATGGGGCTGCTATACGTCAAAGGCACGTGGGAAGAATCCAGAGAAAGAACTATTTTGGGGGATATTAGAAAGGCAGAATATATTTCCCCAAAGGAATAATGGAGAAGACCTTTAAAAACACAGAAACCAGTCCCCAGAAACCAGCCCCAGCCCCTCTCCCCCCAGCCAGAAAACTCAGCAGAAACCAGCTTTTAGAAAGGCAGATGTGATAATCCTTTCAGAAAAGTTGGAGCCAGGAAGCTAGAAGCTGATGAGATTAGGAAGACAAAGACCCCAAAATCTATATACCCCAACCTAAACTCTAAGGACAGGAAACCTATTAGGATTAACCCACCTATACCAAAAGGGCACACTCAGGCTCAGGTCAAAGTACATGACACAGGAAATACAAAGCCTCAAACAGGAACAGGACACAACCTCAAAAGCTCCAGAAGGTATAAAAACCCACCACTCCCTGCTACATGTGGTCAGTTTTCCCAAAGCCATCTTTCTGTCTGGCTCTCCTCTTCAATAAACTACAACCTTCTTTCTAAAGCAGTCTCCATTTGGTTTATTCCCGGCTTGGACTGGACCGTGATGAAGATTTTTCTTTCAACTCTCTGTTCAAGCAGGAAACGCTAAACCATTCCAGACAAATGGCTGTCCAATCTCTTCTTAAAAACCTCCAGGGATGAAGCCCTTACAACTTCTGGAGGCAGGTTATTCCACTGGTTAATTGTTCTAACTGTCAGGAAATTTCTCCTTAGTTCCAGGTTGCTTTTCTCCTTGATTAGTTTCCATCCGTTGCTTCTTGTCTTGCCTTCAGGCGCTTTGGAGAATAAGATGACCCCCTCTTCTATGTGGCTTGGTAGGATCAGAACTATAGAAATGGGGACTTTTATTTTGCTTCTGAGATATGTACCTAAAGAAAAAGCAATATATTTTATTCACATGCTTAATTATCTGGGGATTATGCATCCAGGTTTGGGGAGAGAGAGAGAGAGAGAGAGAGAGAGAGAGAGAGAGAGAGAGAGAGAGAGAGAGAGAGAAGAGAATGCTATTTTATCTCATCTATCATCATGAAACATGTTTTGGTGTTTATTTTCTTTTTAACTCAAAAACTCTCATTAGGCCTAAGTGAATATTCTGCAAGCCTAGAATTTACATCAGGGGAAAAAATAATCCTCATTATTCCAATGATAATTTGCCACGCCAGGTAATTAGGAAGAAAAGTTCAGGGCTGTCTCTGAGTCAAACATTGTCCTGCAACAATGGATTCTTGAGAACATCAAGAGGAAATAGATTTTTGCAGAGGTTTTTTTTTTTAGTGGGGGAGATGGCAAGTGCAAAGAATCTGAGCCATGTTTTAAGATGCAGTTTGGAAGGTTCCTCTACACAAGAATCCAGTCAACTCAGTACTAAATTGGCACCAGATAAGGGTCAATGGAACTCAAGATGGGCTGGACATGGACCAATTATGGCAATATAATGAGTCTAGGGCTAGGCTGATGACTTGCTTAACTCCACCTCCAGCTCTACCTGCTCTTCTCCAACAGGAGAGCTTTGTATTTTATTCATGTATTCCTTTTCCTGCTATCCCTGCCCTCCTCAAACCTTGCCAATCAACAGCTTAAGCCAAAGCAGGAATTTAAAGTCAAAGTCCTAATTTTATAGCCTTTGATTGGAAATTTTACTGGAGGCAGTATCTACTGACATTTAGTTCAGTCTCCTGAAAGAGAGGTTTCAAGCTCCCCATTCATGATTGCGGAGTGAATCTGAAGTATCTCTTCAGATATTTAAGTTTTGGAAACCATCTCTTTCTTATTGAAGTGTTCACTTAATTCAAGAGGGATCACACACTCTGTCTGCCTGTAGCAGGAATGCGGCTGGAATCTAAAAAAAATGCTTTATTATGAAGTGGTTCCCCGCTCTAAAACAGCTGGAAAATTATCACTATTGGGTCAGCTAACAATTAGGAACTTTGGTAGATAAGGGTTGGAGCATGCGGTCTAGCAATTTTTCTGTCTCAGAAGAAACAGAAAAATGTCTGGGTCCATTTCCCATACGGAGAGAAAATAAAGTGATGTTTTAATAGTGAATGCCACGGTAACAATAAACCACACAGTCGTGAGGCATCACGACACGCACAAAGTCTCAAGGTTGATAGACAAAAGCTTTTTAAGCTACTCTCAGCTGAAAAACCAGGAAGGCACCAGAAATAGCAACACGTATTGTGTATATTTTAACCTTAATCAAATAAGACAAACTTTATAATAACAGGCAAACTCAAGAGAAATTTCTGAGTGCATTGTTGCCAAATAGCCTTGAATTCTTCCAAAGTTAAAATTCTTGCCTCCCATTCTGCTCTGATGGGTTCTTCTCTTTTAATTATAATATCTTAAGCTCTTTCTGGTTGCCTTTACTGTCCATCCTTCAAAGTCTCCTTTTATGATGTTTTTTTTTCCCTTCTAATCTACAGCATTTTCCCACAGGAAGATTTCTCACGCTTAGATTCAAGACCTTCATATATTTTTAATAGGGTTGTAAACAACCCACTGGAAGGATTCTTATAATTACTTTCAACATCTTATTTCCAATTCCTCTGGCCCCCTTCCTCCATTTTAAAACTTTCCAAAATTAACGCTCTAATTTATCCTTTGGCTGTTTATTTCAGGATACGTTTTTTTTAAAAAAAAATTCTTAAACTTACACGAAATTTCTTTTGCTAAGGATTGAAAGAGAATCATCCATGTGATTGACATTTTGAAGGTTCTTAATTCCAAAAAGCAGCTAACAAGCCATTTCTAGAAGTTATTAGGAAAATTAGTGGGTGAACTCAGTTTGAAGGCTGGTCAAAGCTGACTTTGCTTTGGCTGGCAGTGGTCTAAAACATGTCAGAGACCCCTTTTTCTTTGTGGCAACCCCTCAAATATTGGAACATTGCTATCATGTCTCCCCTAGTCCTTCCCTTCTTTAAATTAGACACACCCAATTCCTGCAACCGTTCTTCATATGTTTTAGGCTCCAGTCCTCTAATCTTCTTTGATGCTCTTCTCTGCACTCTTTCCAAGGGGGGACATGATAGCAGTGTTCCAATAACTCAGGGGCTGCCCCAAAGAAGAGGGAGTCAAGCTATTCTCCAAAGCGCCTGAAGGCAGGACAAGAAGCAACGGATGGAAACTGACCAAAGAGAGAAGCAACTTAGAACTAAGGAGAAACTTCCTGACAGTCAGAACAATTAACCAGTGGAACAACCTGCCTCCAGAAGCGGTGAATGCTCCAACACTGGAAGTTTTCAAGAAGAGACTGGACAGCCATTTGTCTGAAATGGTATAGGGTTTCCTGCTTGAGCAGGGGATTGGACTAGATGACCTCCAAGGTCCCTTCCAACTTTATTATTATTATTATTATTATTATTATTATTATTATTATGGATCATCGCACAGTCAGCTAGATGTTCAGACTGGATTTGGCATTTTGTCTACCTATCGAGTCCTTACCCAGGACCTGGGATAGGTAGATGTGTCCTCAATCTGCCATCACTTCCCCTGGAAGGGAACCACGCCAATATTAGACTAAACACATCCATGTTGTCTCCCCAGTTTCCAGAAAAGTGTGCATTGACTCACAATCTTTCCCCCTTTGCCTTAGAGACCAAGCTTTAAGAGAAGGAAGCTCATTTGCGGATTTGTTCCACCTCCAAAGACGGAGGTGATGAATCACGTTCAAATTCAAACTGACAGGAGCAAAAATTTAAACTGATGAATTGGAGGTGCCACGCAGAGCCACAAGGATGAGCCTCAATTACGGTTACACATATTTTAGTTATTACAGCTCATTTGCCATGCAGAGGCAGGAGTGCCTGTCCCAAACACTAATTAATGGTTTTAAAATGTCGTCGTTGTTGTTGTTTAAAAAAAGCCTGAATAGCAAATGGCAATGTTTTTGGGTGTGCATTTGGTAGATTTTTTGTTGTTGTTGTTCGCTCCTCACATGTTTTACATCTCTTTTGGGTCTTCGATAAAAGAATTCTACAGTGAAAGTGGATGAAGAGAGTCAAATATGGGTGGTTTCAGGAATCTACTCCATCTGGGATGACCAATAATTGATGGGATGTTTTGTGGGAATTTTTAAAAAAATAGCCTTTGAGTTTGGTAAGTATGGAGGTCAGTAGGAATGTGTAAAGGAATGGAGGTTTTAGTTCAGCAATATGTGACTGAGTCCTGGATAAAAATAATAATAATGTAAGACAGTGGGGGGCTTTCTATTGCTCACTGTGATAGAGCAATCTTCAGATTGATCCAGCCGTTGAAAAGACCTGGAAGGGCTGATCATATCAAATCCCCATCACTTGCTCTATGGCAGGGGTCTTCAAAGTTGGCCCTTTTATAACTTGTGGACTTCAACTCCCAGAATTCCTGAGCCAGCCTGCCACAAGTCATAAAAGGGCCAGGTTTGAAGACCCCTGCTCTACAGGAAGGAGCAATGTTGCCCTAGGTTGGATTTTAATACTCTCTCTGGGTTCATATTTTGTGCAGTGCCTATTGTGTGACTGGCAGTTCATCTTGATGTATCTATCTTGCAGTGCAACTCATAAGCCATCATTTGGGGGGGGGGGGTTGGTGCAAAACCTAGCCCACTGTGGTTTAGTTAATAAACTGTGGAGATACTAAAGCTCCGTTTGGTAGGATTGCAGAAATGCAGGCGATGCTGATTTCTTCAGATAAAGCAGAAATCCATAAGCTTTCATCTTCTCCTTGGTCCTTTTATGGATGCTGTCCAGGGTCCTGAAATTTCATCCAGCGATGCTTCTCTAAATTGACTTATTTTTGCTTTTCCTTGTCCGAGCTTTGGTGGATTGGGATGAAGGAAGCTTTAATGGAGCACACAGAATCGTGGAATCAAAGAACCATAGGGCTGGAAGGGACATTGAAGTTCTTCCAATTCAACCCCTTACCCAAGCAGGAGTCTTTATAGCATCCTGGACAAAGGACAGATCAATCTTTTCTTGAAAACTTCTAGTTTTCCAGTCGATCCAGTTTGGTGAGGCTGAGAAACAAAATATTGAAAAATCTCCCGGTTCAGCCGTAGGGGAGATTCTGTAGGGTAGCAGCTCCAAGAATTGTCAACTGCTTTATACTAAGATCCTCCCACCTGGTCATGTGACCCAGAGTGGGCGTATGCCTCCATGTTCAAGACATATCAGGTAAGATAATCTTTGAGCCTTATCCAAATTCTTCATCACATCATCCAAGGGGCTCTTGCTCAGTCCTTACTCATGTTACAAGTAATTAATACCCTCAGAGCAAAACTGAAGCTTATCAGCTCAAACACACCAGGAAATCTGAAGAACAAGGAAGAATCTTGATGGCCTTTAGAGTATCCAAAGTGCATTTGGATTAACCACGAACCTTCCTCAGCCTGGCCTCTTCCAGATGTCCAAGCTTTAATATGTAGGATTCTCCTCAGTGACCACACATTTGGAAGGCCCTCCAGATAAATACAGAATAATTGTCCATCTACTGTTATTCTTGAGACGCATGTCAATGGTCCTTGTTTCTTAGCTGATGTGGCTGTTGGAAGATTACTATCACTTGGGGAAAATGGAAAACAACCTCTTTCCTATAAACTAATATTTTTAAAGACTGGTGTCAGAAGTAGTTAGCTGTCAGAAAAAAACAGGAATGTGAGCTCTTGGCTGCAAACCAAGTATGAATATGAATGAGTTCGACATCATGTATTTGAGTCAATTCTATATCATGTTCTACCACATCTCTCCTGTAATCTGTAGAACAAGGCTTGCTCAATGTAAATAGAAATCAGATTTAAACCACCACTGGGAGTTCCGTTGACAGACTGCATTTTTCCAGGAAGAGATGTCACTTATGTCAACAATTGTCACCCAGCTTCCAAATTGAGAAGCAAAAGGCAAAAAAAAAAGACCATTAAATAGCTGAAGAGGTGGGAGAAAGGATCCTTGAATTAAACCATGTTGGTTACATGAAAAACATGTGCCTTCAACTTGGCAGAGGGAAATTTATATTTAGTGGCTTCCTACCTAGTAGGTAATAAATATTTTTCCTTGGCTATGTTGGATTATATAAATACCTTAAGCTCAGGACAAACCTGGTGCAACCATTCTCCATCCCAGGATGAAAAAGGGTTGCAGGAATTGGGCAAGTCTAGTCTAATGAAAAGAAGAACTAGGGGGTGACACGATAGCAGTCTTCAAATATCTCAGGGGCTGCTCCAAAGAAGAGGGAGTCAAGCTATTCTCCAAAGCGCCTGAAGGCAGGACAAGAAGCAACGGGTGGAAACTCATCAAGGAGAGAAGCAACCTAGAACTAAGGAGAAACTTCCTGACAGTGAGAACAATTAACCAATGGAATGACTTGCCTCCGGAAGTTGTGGGTGCTCCAACATTGGAAGTTTTGAAGAAGAGATTGGGCAACCTTTTGTCTGAAATGGTATAGAGTTTCCTGCTTGAGCAGGGGGTTGGTCTAGAAGACCTCCAAGGTCCCTTCTAACTCTGTTATTCTGTTATTCTGAACCAAGCGGTATTGGTTAAATAGCTTAGATGTTCTGCTGTTGCCAGCTTGCTTGATATCACCTGTGGCACACAATGTTTTCTCGTCTTCCAGCCCAAACCCATAAAAGCTCCTCCGAGCCCAGACAGTCTATTTTTATTAAGGCTGATGACAGCTACAAATAAATTAACTGTCCAGAGAGTGAATTGTGCATATATTAGCTGCTTCTGCATGGATTCTAAATCTCTTAAATTCGGAAGCATCTGAAAGCCTCTCTGAAAGTGATTGGGGAGATGAGCGATATACGACATCTGCTTGTATGAGAGCAACTACTCATTCTTCCTTGCAGCTGAAAGGACACGTTGGTTTCTTCAAAGCTTCTCCGATACAAATATTTGTCTTTGCCACCATCATCAAACCAAGCCTGGTTGGAGAAGGATTTTTCTCCAACCCACCGGTATTTTTTGTCTACAAGAGAGGCAATACTGATGTTTGGTGCTCTCTGAGCTTGGTGGTTTTCTTGCAAATGTTTCGTTACCAAACTAGGCAATATCACCAGTGCTGGAAAGGAGAAAGGTTTGTGGAGAGGAAGAGGAGGAGGAGGAGGAGAAGGAGAAAGAGGAGGAGAAGGAGGAGGAGAAGGAGAAGGAGAAGAAGGAGAAGGAGAAGAAGGAGGAGGAGGAGAAGGAAGAGGAGGAGGACTGTAGGCCCTTTTTGCTCTCTGAGCTTGGTGATTTTCTTGCAAATGTTTTGTTACCAAACCAGGTAATATTACCAGTGCTAGAAGGGAGAAAGGTTTGTGGAGAGGAGGAGGAGGAAGAGAAGGAGGAGGAGGAGGAGGAGGAGGAGAAGGAGGAGGACTGTAGGCCCTTTGTGCTCTCTGAGCTTGGTGGTTTTCTTGCAAATGTTTTGCCACCAAACTAGGAAATATCACCAGTGCTAGAAGGGAGAAGGGTTTGTGGATAGTAGTAGTAGTAGTAGTAGTAGTAGTAGTAGTAGTAGGAGGAGGAGGAGGAGGAGGCCCTTTGTGCTCTTTGAGCTTGGTTATTTTCTTGCAGACATTTCATTACCCTAATTGGGTCATGAAACATATGCAAGGAAAGCACCTGGGACTCCACAATTCAAGCTACAAATATTCTCTTCTCTTGGGACTTCAAATCGCATGCTGGCTGAGGAATCCTGGGAGCTGAAGTCCACACAGTTGCTGAGATTGAGAATATAGAATTATACCAGTATTCCCCAGCCTTGGTGATTCTGAGATTCATGGCTCAGGATTCTGTGAGTTGAAATCCGCACAAGTAGGAACGAATAACATAAGGAATATATGTAGCTCTGGATCAAAGTGTCGGATTCGTGGGTTTTTCAGAGCTTGGTTGTTTTCCTGCAGATGTTTCATTGCCTGTCTAGGTAACAACATCAGTTCTGTTTTCAATTATCCATTTTTGCCTTCCAGTTGCCTTCTTCATCAATTCTATTCTGAACCTCAAGTAACTATAGAAACAAGGTCTCTAAGCTGCCTTCAAAATATATATATATGAAACTGAACCCTTCAATTCCTGTTACAGGAGACGAGCTGATGCTTCCTAAACAACGTCGCTGGCATTTCTGGATATTATCTTCCTTCTTCCTGCTTAGCAGATGTCTCGTTGATTGAATCAGATCCATTCCAGATCAGATCACCCACTCCTGGAGGGTTGCTAAGATCAGTTTGGTTAGAAAGGACTCGTCATTATTTTCCAGACAGTCTGGAGGAATCCACCTGGCCTTCTCTGCACATTCTTGCCAGTTTGCTTGTGACAGCAGAAACCATGCCAATTAAAATAAACTGTAGACATTCAGTGAGACAAGAGATGAAAAAGGGTTCGTTTTGTGTCTTCTTCCATAAGGATGACTCTCTCTCTCTCTCTCTCTCTCTCTCTCTCTCCCTCTCTCTCTCTCCTTTCTTCTTTCTCTTCTCCCTCCTTCTCTGCTAAGGATACTTCACCATGGAGGCAGGCTGTTGAAAGATGATAGCAGTTGGGCTTAAATCATGTGATAGCAATGGAATTTATGATCCTTCCAGCCCACATCGCTCTAAGGCACCGTTCCTGCCTCCTAGAGCAGGAATTGACATGACAGAAGGAATCACAAATGTGTACGGTCTACAGTAGCATCCTGGCTGCAGTAGCAAAATATCAGAGAATATCACCTACACATTTTACAGGAAGCTTATCGGCCAGGTTAAAAACTTGGCAACTTTAAGACTTGTGGACTTCAACTCCCAGAATTCCCCAGCCAGCCCACTGAAGGCCCCATAACCCATGATGATCTAAGATTTGCAAATAACAACAACTGAATAACAAGAACTTGTGTTGGACTACTGATGTAGGATTATGTGCAATGGTTAAAATAGCCATCCTTCAGTTTCTCTACACTCAATTGAAATTTACATGTTTTTTTCCCCAGGCAGCCAATTTCCAAACATTGTTATAGATTCAGAATAATATCAAGTTAATCCTAAGGGAACAACTGATTTTACAACGAAATAGCTGCACTGCTCCTCCAACAATCAATAATTCAAACTGTTCTGTAGGCTTAATAAATCTTACCAGGAGTGATCCCTATCCAGAAAAAAAAAGAATTTTATTTTTAAAGCTCAAAGAAGCTCCCTCCATCCATCCATCCATCCTTCACAACAATGACTGAAAACTATTTTCATCACTTTAGTTTGCTCAAGTTGTATACACAAATATATTCCGTCAAACAGGTTTACACCCTTCTCCCAAAGTGTGGGAGTGTAAAATTTAGGCAATTCCATGGATTTCCTGATTGCAAGGAAAAAAAAAAATCTCTCTCCTCTCTCTCTCTCTCTCTCTCTCTCTCTCTCTCTCTCTCTCTCTCTCTCTCTCTCTCTCTCTCTCTCTCTCTCCCCTCTCTCTCTCTTTCCCTCCCTCCCTCCCTTCCTTCCCTCTGTCCCTTCCTTTCCTCCCTTCCTCTCATTGTCCCTTCCTTCCTTCCCATTCTCCTTCCTTCCCTCACATTCTTCTCCCTCCATTTCCTTCCTTCCTTCCCTCCCATTGTCCCTTCCTTCCTCCCTTTCCTCCCTCCCTCTCATTGTCCCTTCCTTCCTTCCTTCCTTCCTTCCTTCCTTCCTTCCTTCCTTCCTTCCTTCCTTCCTTCCTTCCCTCCCATTGTCCCTTCCTTCCTCCCTTTCCTCCCTCCCTCTCATTGTCCCTTCCTTCCTTCCTTCCTTCCTTCCTTCCTTCCTTCCTTCCTTCCTTCCTTCCTTCCTTCCTCCCTTCCTTCCTTCCTTCCCATTCTTCTTCCTTCCCTCACATTCTTCTCCCTCCATTTCCTTCCTTCCTTCCTTCCTTCCTTCCTTCCTTCCTTCCTTCCTTCCTTCCTTCCTTCCTTCCTTCCTTCCTTCCTTCCTTCCCAACCACATTTGTGCTGTGTGTAGAAGATGGCCTTACTGACCTACAACAACACATCGGGATGGTTTGGTTGAAAAAACGCTGTCCCAAGTCAAGAGGGACTTCCCAGCAAGCACGTTCCTAAAATGACTTTGACAAATGAGATCTTAGCAGAAGTGCGGTGTTACAATCGAGTGGTTTGAGCAAGCTGGCTCTTCCGTCACAGCTCAGATCTCTCTGGGGGGTGAGAAACGTGGAAAGCCTCATCAGCTTGATTAATCAGAGAGCTGGGGCTCCTGGAGGGGCCATCACTCCCCCCCCATTCTAATGCGGTTATGATAGTCTCTTCCCTGTTCTTAGAACATCTTGTGTCTCCCTACATGTTTGTTTGTGCATTTGATGGGTGGGGAGAGGCAGAAAAGGGAGAACCCTTGACAGTGTTTATAGAACGGCTCTTGTGTTTGAAATAGGCCAAGATGGTGACTCATCTCCTCCCAGGATCGAGGAGTGAAAGGGGGACGGTTGTCTGGCAGGAAGAATCAGGACCGGATTCCAGTTAAGCTGATTTATTGATCGTGCCTTTAGAGAAGAATCTAAATTGGTGCTAGATTAGGGACAATGCAATTCAAGAGGGATTGTTTGAGGGAATGTAATGATTCCAGGCTGATGGCTGTCTTGACTCCACCCCCAGGTTCTGCCTGTCCTGCTCCTACAGTGGCTTTCTGTGTGAGAAATGGTTGCCGTTGTGATGGTAAGGGATGAGTGAAAAAGAATCTGGATTTGGCAAGCCTTCTTTGGGAAGTTGGTCTGTCTCCCACTGTGTGTGTCTGTGTGCATATGTGTGTGTAGGGCAAGCATCTGCATTCCCATGGACACATTCCAACTATATGTCTGAAATGGTATAGGTTTTCCTGCTCCAGCAGGGGGCTGGACTAAAAGACCTTCAAGGTCCCTTCTATTCTATTCTATTCTATTCTATTCTATTCTATTCTATTCTATTCTATTCTATTCTATTCTATTCTATTCTGTTCTGTTCTGTTCTGTTCTGTTCTGTTCTGTTCTGTTCTCAAAACCTGTCCTGTAATTTCCTCCAAGTTTCAGAATAGAATAGAATAGAATAGAATAGAATAGAATAGAATATGGAATGGAATGGAATGGAATAGAATAGAATAGAATAGAATATGGAATGGAATGGAATGGAATAGAATAGAATAGAATAGAATAGAATAGAATATGGAATGGAATGGAATGGAATGGAATAGAATAGAATAGAATAGAATAGAATAGAATAGAATAGAATAGAATAGAATAGAATAGAATAGAATAAGAGTTGGAAGGGACCTTCATGACCCAACTAGGGAACTTCATCAGTGCTAGAAGGGCATGAGGTTTGTGAGGAGGAGAGTTGTTTTCTTCCAGACATTTCATGACCCAACTTGGTAACATCATCAGTGCTAGAAGGGAATATGGGATTTGCTCTTTGTTTATATACAAGTGGCTTACCCTGTCAGTATTGGTGGGAGTGTTTCTAGCACTGATGATGTTCCCTAGTTGGGCCATGAGATGTCTGCAAGAAAACCACCAAGCTCAGAGAGCAACAAGGACCCAAAGATTCTTCAGATCCACCAGAAATCTTGGTTCAAAGAAGAAGAAGGAGCTCCAGGTAGGAACTCTTGTTACGAGCAACAAGTAATGTACAAGAAATCTGTCCACGTTAGGCCACCTATAATCCACACTAAATTCCACAATCTGAGAATGGCACTGCATTATTTTGACCTTCTTAGAGAAGACTGCTATGGTTCCATCCATTTTTAGGAGACCTGAAGGACAGCCTTCTGGAGAAGACAAGAGCCCAAGATGACTAGGCATCTCAAAGATGGCACTTCACAAAAACACATTGGGAAAATGCTGTGTAACGATTTAGACGATACCCAAATGGGCAACGTTTTATTACTTTTTCAACTCCTAAAAATGTAAATATTCTCCATTTGTTCCAATGGCTGAGTTAAAGTGGTAAGTAATTTAATGTCCTTCCTATCTCCAGCGTTCCGTGAACTTCTTACCTTCCAGGAAATTCATTTCCGCCCTAGAAGAAAATTGTGAGTTTTTGGATCACCAATAACCTCGTGCCTTCAGCCACTAATTTTATAGTTCAAGCTGTTGTCAGGACCCATGGAGCTCCATAAACGTTTAACGCTGATCAAGTGCTTGCAATCGGCCAGGAGCGAAATGCTTTGGGTTAGCGTCAGCTAGAGCAATTATGGAGATCACCCGAAAAATACAGTCCTTAATTAGCTTTACAATGTGAAGAAAATGAATTACAAACTAAGTGTGTAATTCATGACTTGCATCCAGTTAATTCGGTGTGATGATGCATGACGCTCCACTTCCCTTCTGTTTGTTGTTAAACACAATCTTTACCTCAATGCAGCTCAACCTGGCTGAGATGGGAAGTCATGAAAGGCAAGGATAACCCGAACGGAACTGAAAGTTGTTTGGAATAATCCTGATGATTTCACCAGGTTTTGGCTGGAAAAGGTGAAGGACAACCAGATTTTTTTTGGTTTTGTTTAACAATTCCATTTACTGCAGTCAAAGACCAGTACGGGTAATGAACAAATAAAATGTAAGAGAGAGTTAAATGATAAAGGATACAGAGAGGTCACTGTATCCAGGTCAAGCTCCAATCTTCCTGTCATCTGTAGACAACAGATATATTGTCACTGCTACCGACAACCAGATAAACCAGGTTTCTCTCTAGGCCATGGATAAGCCACATCTGATACTATTCCAGAAATGGTTGACTTCTTAGGTTTCATCTACTCCAAGGCCAATGGTGAAGATTGGAAGAGTCCAAACCTGCTGAGAGAACCAACTTTGTGTCACTAGAAGAATGAAGAGCTTGGATTTTCAGATCTTTCTTTACAACTCCCAGCAATCCAGCAAGGCTATTAGTTATGGGTGGAGGGAGTTATAGCTCAACAGACTATAGAAGATGATGGATTCCCAAGCATTCCCAGATGAAGTCCATATTGAAAGCTTCCATATTGTATTACGGTATTATATATGCTTCTCAAGATTAAGATCGTTCCAAAATAAAAAACAGAACAGAACAGAATAGAATAGAATAGAGCTGGAAGGAACCTTGGAGGTCTTCTAGTCCAGCCCCTGCTCAAGAAGGAGAACCTATATGGTCTCAGACAAGTGAATGTCCAATCTCTTCTTTAAAATCTCCAGTGATGGAGCACCCACGGTCTCAGGGGAGTAAGCTGTTCCACTGGTTGTCCTCACTGTCAGGAAGTTTCTCCTTAATTCCAGGTTGCTTCTCTCTTTGATCAGTTTCCAACCATTGTTTCTTGTCCTGCTATTTGGTGCTTTGGAGAATAACTTGACCCCCTCTTCTTTGTGGCAGCCCCTCAAATACTGGAACACTGCTATCATGTCTCCCCTGTTTCTTTTTTTCTTTAGACTAACCAAACCCAAATCCGTTCTTTGTATGTTTTAGTCTCCAGGCCTTGGATCATCTTAGTTGCTCTTCTCTGAATTCTTTTCAAACTCTCAAAATCTTTTTTGTGATATGGTGGCCAAAATTGGCTGCAGTATTCCAGGTGTGGTCTTACTAGGGTTTTATAAAGCAGAATAAATTAGAAATACATAGTGGTAGTAATTAATGTTGGAAGCTGCAGTCATGCCTGCACATTTAATTCCGGGATTTTTAAAACATTATATTTTAGAAGTACTTTGTTTGTTTTGAGTTGTTGTGCTTTCTGACAGAGATGTTTTCTAATGATGTTGACGCCTCGGTGTTATCACCACTATCCATTAATGATTCAGTAAATTAATTTAATTAAATGCTTCAGCTTCCTAAAGCCTACGTTTCTAATATGAACAACAAACAAACAGGAGGAAGGGTTTGAATTTGAATTAAGTGCAAGCTCCTCCATTTCAGTGTGTCTCTGTGGTTATTTTTTGAAAAGATTTGGGAGTGGAATTAATTTGTGCTTCTCTCTCTCTCTCTCTCTTTCTCTCTCTCTCTCTCTCTCTTGCAATTAATATACTTTCACTGGCAATCATATGCAATCTATCTCAATGCAATCTTTGAAAAAGAAGCAAGATATCCCAAATGGAAATTACTTAGACTGCAGCTTAGATATCCCTCTGATTTCCAAAGGCAGGAGAGTAGGCCTAATGTAATGACATGAAAAATGTATTCTGGTAGCCAACCAGGGAAAGATACCAAAACAACATGGAATATTTTGGCAGCCTAGCCAAAGCCAAAGCCAAGTCAACCCAAGACAAAGCCAGAAAAATAACTTTGGCTGCTATAACTATTTTTAGATAGCTTCCTACCCTCTCTTAGAAATCCATAATCAGTATCTGTCAGCCCAGGTAGACCAAGTCAAGAAGGTAGACCAGGTCAAGAAGGTAGACCAGGTAGACCATGATAAGAGGTAGACCAGGCAGACCAAGTCAAGAAGATAGGCCAGGCCAAGAAAGTAGACCAGGTAGACCTGGTCACGAGACCAGGTCAAGAAGGTAGACCAGGTAGACTAGGTCAAGAGATAGACCAGGTAGACCAAGTCAAAAAGGCCAGGTGAAGAAGGTAGATCAGGTCAAGAAAGTAGATCAGGTAGACCAGGTCAACAGGTAGACCAGGTAGGCCAGGTCAAGAAGGTAGATCAAGTCAAGAAACAGGCACAATGGAGATTCCAGAAATGGCCTTTATTTTAGAGTAACAGAGCCTTGAAAGCCTGTCTAAGTCTTCCTCAACCCTTTCTTTTCAAAAATCAAGGTGGGCTCACATTGAGTTTCTTCCTTACATTCCCTTTCAATCTTGGCCCGGATCATCTCTTCTCCAAGTCTTCCCTTAACAGTTCATTCCTTCCCTCTACATTCCTTGATACCATCTTTTTTTTTATGATGGGCAATCTTAGACAGTTCCTTGGTTTAACATTACATTTCCAAGGAAAGAAAGGTGGGAATGAAATCACTGCTGGCTTCATCTGGATAGTTCTAAGTCTACTCAAAATGTCCTGACTTTGTACGATGGAAACAAATGAAAGATTGACCATCAACTTCTGTGGATTTCATAGACAGATTCATAGTCTTTCTCACGGACAGTTGTTGAAGTGGTTCTCCCCCTGTTATCTCCTGCAGTGTTTTTTTCAGTCTAGTCTAGCCCACAGTCCTTGGATGTTCACTAATTCAGAATCAGAATAGAGCTGGAAGGGACCTTGGAGGTCTTCTAGTCCAGCCCCCTCCTCAAGCATCCTGGGTCTGGTTCCCTCCCCCCCTTTTGAAGATGGGAACCACATCAGCTCTTTTCCAATTCTCTGGTAATTCCCCAGTGCTCTAAGATATTTTAAAGATATGATACAATGGTTCTGAGATAACATCTGCCAGCTCCTTCTGGGATGTAATCCATCAGTTTCTCCCATTTTAACACGAAGTCCCAATCCAGCTTTGAACCCAAGGTCAAACAAGACCATCCAAATCAGTGGTTCTCAACCTTTTTAATGCCGCGACCCCCAACCGGTCGTAAGTCGAGGACTACTCAACTGGTGCAGCACCGTTTGCAGAATGGGACTTTTGGCGGGCTCATCAGGGCAGAGACAGCCTGGACAATTCCTATTGGCTTTTGAAAGCCAATAGAATTAGACTCTATTCAAGAGAGTCTATTCTATTGGCTTTCAAAAGCCAATAGAATAAAAGGGAGTAGCACAGCTAAGGAAAAGGGGGGAAAAAATGGCGGACTGCGTTGTTTGGTGACCCCCGTGAAATGGTCGTTCGACCCCAAATGGGGTCCCGACCCCCAGGTTGAGAACCACTGATCCAGATGCTTCCAGTTCTTAAAGACTATGGAACAGCTAAAGGAGATAGATGAAGACTGAAGACAAAGCGATCTTTTGCACAGATCTTTTCATCTACTTGAGATGGCTTATATACCGGGCACGATGGTCCCAAACTTCTCTATTTTTTTAAATGCCAAAAGCAATCTCCCTGAATCCTTAATCTCTTTTCTTTGGAGGTATTTCTTCGTCATCACGATGAGCTACTCAGAGTGAATAAACCAAGTGATTAAAGATTCCGGCTAGAGCCGGATGTAATTAGCTATGTAAAATAGAGCTAATAAAGATGTTAATGGAATTTTTCCTTGGGGTCTGGGAAGAAGGAATGGGTTTTTTTTAGACTTACATAAAAAAGAATGCAGGGCGCTAGTGGGCCCCTTCCCCTCTGGACCTCGTGTTTTGGCTTTATAATTAATTGCATAAAAGTTTTGCAATTTGGCAGGCAGATTAACTTTTAGCTTGGCTTGATGGTGGCTTCTATATTCTATTAATAATCATCTCCTCCTCTCTCGGTGGTCTCTCGGTGGTCTCCGATGTTCCTTGCCAAGAGAAGATTTCTGGTATTTTTTTCCCGGCATGATTCAACTTCTCTAGAATTGAGCAGATCATAACTTAATCTCCTCCTCCTCCTTCTCCTTCTTTTTTTCCTCCTCCATTTCCCTTTCTTCCTCCTCCTCCTCCATTATTATGAAAACATTTTCTTCTTCTTCTTCTTCTCCATTATGAAAACATTTTCTCCTTCTCCTCTTCTTCTTCTCCTTCTCCATTATTATGTAAACACTTTCTCCCTCTCCTTCTTCTCTTTCTCCTTCTCTTTCTCCATTATTATGAAAACACTTTCTCCTTCTCCTTCTCCTTCTCTTTCTCCTTCTCCATTATTATGAAAACATTTTCTCCTCCTCCTTCCCCATTATTATGTAAACACTTTCTCCTTCTCCTTCTCTTTCTCCTTCTCTTCTTCCTTCTCCTTCTCCATTATTATGAAAACATTTTCTCCTCTTCCTTCTCCTCCTCCTCCATTATTATGTAAACACTTTCTCCTTCTCTTTCTCCTTCTCTTCTTCCTTCTCCTTCTCCATTATTAGGAAAACATTTTCTCCTTCTCCATTATTATGAAACTTTCTCCTTCTCCTCTTCTCCTGCTCCTTCTCCTTGCCAGATAAACCAGAGGACCAAGGAAACACGGCCAGAAGAGCTAATTCTATTTTATTATAAGTTTACATTAACAGGATCTTATAAGTCTGAAAGTATCTCTCTCCCCCTGCTCCCTTTACAACTCCTCCTCCTCTTCCTCCTCCTCTTCCTCCTCCTCCTCCTCCTCCTCCTCCTCCTCCTTCTCCTCCCAGGGTTTCCTAACCTTGTCAGCTTCAATTCCCAGAATTCTCATCAATTGGCACACTGGCTTTGGAATGCTAGGATACGAAGCTTGCACATTGGGAAACGGCCAAGGTTGGGAAACACTGCCTAGAGGTTTCTTGGATAAAATAAGTATACTTAAGAAGCCAATACTTTACTCAGCCTTCGGAAAGAAAAATCTTGGTCCAGTGAATGAAAAAAAGATCACGAAGGCCAGTGCGTTACCCTCAAAGAAGCAAGAATTGCCCTTAGAAGCCAAACAGAGCAAAATGTCACGGCTAAGAACGTGTTGCCATCTTCAGAAAGCATTCTGCTTGTCTGATGTGCACAAAGCAATTTGGTGATTTAATTACCAAGGAGAGTGGCTTTTGAATGGGACACCACAGAGAATGCTGATTAGTTTGCACACATGCATGACAGAAGGCAAAAAAAGCAACATTTCCAGTATCTTCACGTGAACGGATTCCGGGATCCTAAAGCTCCTTGAGTCAACAACAATACGTTCTTCATAAGAAGCTCCGATTTTTCCTTCATAATTTCTTATCTGAAGTGGAGCAGACAACTTGAAGAGTGAGAGAGAGAGAAAGAGAGAGAGAGTCCTTGTTTACCTTCTTTCCTCCTGAACAACACCGGGGATTAAACCTAAGACTTTCTGAATGTCAAGAATATGTTTTTGAGCTCACCTTTCAACCTTCCATCACACTGCAACAACTTACAAGGAGCTCAGACGTGCTTGGCCAACCTGGATTGCATTTACGGTTTTCTTTTTTTAACAGAGGTTCTTTTTTGGGGGGGGGGAGAGCATTGTGACATTCTGAAAAAGCGAGCTTGTTGAAAAGTATATTCATCTTCTTCTGAGATGCCTTCAGAAGTTGCGGGTTTGTAAGAAAAGATTGGACAACCATTTGCCTGAAATGGTATAGGACAGGGGTCGGCAACCTTGGCTCTTTTGTGACTTGTGGACATCAACTCCCAGAATTCCTGAGCCAGCATGGGGGAACTATGGCCCCCTCATGACTTGTGGACTTCAACTCCCAGAATTCCTGAGCCAGCATGGAGGAACTATGGCCCCCTCATGACTCGTGGACTTCAACTCCCAAAATTCCTGAGCCAGCCATGCTGAGGGAAAAGGGAGAGGTTTCCAAGCTGAGCCATGCCGGCTCAGGAATTCTGGGAGTTGAAGTCCACGAGTCATAAAAGAGCCAAGGTTGCCTACTCCTGGTATAGGGTCTTCTGCCTGAGCAGGGGGGTTCAATCAATCAATCAGAATAGAGCTGGAAGGGACCTTGGAGGTCTTCTATCCTAACCCCTGCTCAAGCAGGAGACTCTATACCATTTCGTGTAAATGCTTGTCCAATCTCTTCTTTAAAAAATCCAGTGTTGGAGCACCCATAACTTCTGGAGGCAAGTTGTTCCACTGGTTAATTGTCCTCACTGTTAGAAAGTTTATGCCAGATTGCTTCGCTCCTTGTTTAGTTTCCAACCGTTGTTTCTTGTCCTGCCTTCAGGTGCTTTGTTGGCCCCCCTCCTCTTTGTGGCAGCCCCTCAAAGACTGGAATACTGCTATCATATCACCTCTAGGTCTTCTTTTTTCTAGACTAGCCATAGCCAATTCGTGCAATTCTTCATAGGTTTTAGTCTCCAGGCCCTTAATCATCTTAGTTGCTCTTCTTTGCACTTTTTCCAAATTCTCAACCTCTTTTTTATATTCTGGTGACCAAAACTGGATGGAGTATTCCAGGTGTGGTCTTACTAAGCCTTTACAAAGAGGTACTAATACCTCACGTGATTTTGATTCTATGCCTCTGTTTATGCAACTAAGGATTGTGTTAGCTTTTTTTGGCTGCTGCTAGAAGATCTACAGTCACTGAAGCAGTAGGGGTGAACTTAAATGGACTC
The DNA here is from genome assembly GCF_016545835.1 of Crotalus tigris. NCBI lineage: Eukaryota > Metazoa > Chordata > Lepidosauria > Squamata > Viperidae > Crotalus > Crotalus tigris. Next base: position 133,871 of record NW_024100631.1, on the reverse strand, counting down.
CAGAAGATGGTAGAGGACAGGAAGACCTGGAGGAACATTGTCCATGGGGTCGCGATGGGTCGGACATGACTTCGCAATTAACAACAACAACAACAAAAGAAGATCTACGAGGTCCTTTCCAATTCTATTCTACTAGATGGATCTACAAGAACTGTCCTATTTTCTTTTGAATCCAGCATTTCCCATCTCAGTTATTTCAACAATCAATTAATATCATTTCATCTCCTTTCCATACCCACCCCAAATGCAGTCAAGCAACAGTAAGGTGGGGTTGTCCAGATACACGACTACTCAATATAATTTATCATCAGTTATTGAAAGTGGGAGGGGGGGAACTGCCCTTTGAATAAATCAATGAAAGATCCATTACATTTGTGATTTAGGTCTTTGAGGCAACCACAAACTAGCCAGCTAAAATGATTACCAATAGCAAATAAGAAATATACGGTGATTAAAGGCAGGTGCAACTGTCTCCATTCGCTATCTTCTCTGTTTGTCATTATTGATGTTGACAATGGTGATAACTGAGTTTCTTGGGAATGGGCTTACTTAGTTGAGCCTTTTTTTCCCCCAGTGTTGGAAGCCAAAGGAATTTTAAGAAGTCTTCTTGTATTATTCAGCGGCAAAAATCATGCCAAAAAACGTGGATTGTTTCTGGAGTGGATATACACTTGAACTAGCAGTGGGGAACTTTTGCTTATTTATTTTGAGTGCAGAGGAGTGACATAAGATGTGACAGAGATTATTCAAACACCTGATGCCATCTAATATGGCATGGGTTGTAGTATGTATTATCCTCATTCTTCTCATCTTTTCTACTACCTCTTCTTATTGGTATCATATTATGATTATTATTAATCTGTTGCTCTGCATGTACATTGAGAGCTTCTGCACCGGAGACAAATTCCTTGTGTATTTAATCATACTTGGCCAAATAGAAAATTCTATTCTATTCTATTCTATTCTATTCTATTCTATTCTATTCTATTCTGTTCTGTTCTGTTCTGTTCTGTTCTGTTCTGTTCTGTTCTGTTCTATTCTATTCCTATTTTAATTCTGTTCTGTTCTGTTCTATTCTATTCTATTCCTATTTTAATTCTGTTCTGTTCTTCTTAAATTTTCTCACTTGTTCCACTCCATTCCATTCTTATTCCATTCCATTCCATACTATTCTATTCTTATTCCTATTTCATCCCATCCCATCCCATCCCATCCCATCCCATCCCATCCCATCCCATCCCATCCCATCCCATCCCATCCCATTCCATTCCATTCCATTCTATTCTATTCTATTCTATTCTATTCTATTCTATTCTATTCTATTCTATTCTATTCTATTCTATTCTATTCCATTCCATTCCATTCCATTCCATTCCATTCCAATCCTATTTTAATTCTATTCTGTTATTCTTAAATTTTCTCACCCGTTGCGTTGCGTTCCATTCTGTTCTCATTCCATTCCATTCCATTCTATTCCTATTCCATCCCATCCAATCCCATCACATCACATCCCTCCCATCCCATTCTGTTCCATTCTGTTCTATTCCGTTGTAATTCTATTCTATTCTATTCCATTCCATTCTATTCTTCTTAAATTTTCTCACCCTCTGGTGGGTAAAGAACAGATTAAAGCTTTCCTCTCCTTGCTGTTCTTCTAATTGCTTGTACTGGGATGCCTAATGAGGTTAGGACATTGGTCTTTCCACATTCTCCTTTATTAACGCTGCTGTCACTTGGTGCCAATTTTCATCTCGGTTCATAACCCAGTCTCATATCCTTCAATATTTTTCTCCTCATCATAAGGCCAAAAGATTGATTTGGAAAAGAAGAAAGATGAATGCTCACTGGCTGGGGATGCTTTCAAAGACGTGATTAATGGGCTGAAGAGAGGATCCCTAGTCCGAGATGTAAATAAACCCAAACGGTGGTCTATTAGCCCTTCCCAGGGGATGTGAAATTTATTAATTGTGATTCAGGACTGTCAACGCTCACAAGTCTTTAAGAGGTCCATTCAGTCCTGTTTGTAAATAGTGAAAGGGAGACATTCTCTCACCTTTTCAATGAGAAACATAAGAAGCGACTGAAATGGCTTCCTTCTGTGACTTGGCTAGGCAAAAAAAAAAAAAAAAAAAAATGCTGGGAAGCATCGAGGTTATTTATGCCCTAACTAGAATGATTTAGCACCGCAGTCTTGTGTTTTAATAAAAAAATTATGCTTAGAAGTCTTCCCTCTCTTGTCTCTGCCTTTCGCTCTGCGTCCTCTGCCACCTTTCAAGAGAAGGGTGACTTTATTTAAAAATGCAAGTTAAAAATCAATCTGGGATGTGTTCATTTAGCTTTAAATCTCCACTAGAGTGCCATCCGAAAGGATTTCATTGCCTGGAAGAAGCAAAGGGCTGTTAATGTAACTCTTTGTTATCTGCTTCTCCCCCCCCCCCCCACAGTATGGAAAGGCTATATAGTTTAGCCAAAGAGCAGTTGCAGAGACTGAAAAAATCCCAGGGAACAATGGCCAGCATTTCTTTCCAGTGTGTTCCAGTCATGTGTCAAATAGCAGCTACTAATTTAATGCCCAGCAAGATTATAATTTAACAGAATAGCAGAGTTGGAAGGAACCTTGGAGGTCTTCTAGTCCAACCCCCTACTCATGCAGGAAAACCTATACCATTCCAGACCAATTGCACTGGATTTCTTGAAAACCTTCAGTGTTGGAGCACTCTCAACTTCTGAAAGCAAACCTTTCCTTCCTTCCTTCTTTTCTTCCTTCCTTCCTTTCTTCTTTCCTTCCTTCCTTCCTTTCTTCTTTTCTCCCTTCTTTCCTTCCTTCCTTCCTTCCTTCTTTCCTGTCTGTCTGTCTGTCTGTCTCTCTCTTTCTCTCTCTACCTACCTACAGTATCTATCTATCTATCTATCTATCTATCTATCTATCTATCTATCTATCTATCTATCTCTTCATCATCATCATCTTTATCTTCATCATCTTCCTCTTCTCCATCATCACCATCCTCAGCAGCAGCAGCAGCATCGCCGACCGAGTTATGCTGTGAAAAGGAACAGGTTAAGTTTCATTAGAGACTCCACCGATTATCCAGGCAAATTTCCTATTTTTAAAATACCAGCCAACCGAATAGCCTTTTTCACCCGACCCAGCTTGACCATATATTTTCTGCTCGCAAAAGGTTGCAATTAACTTCTGCAATTTTTTTGCTCAGGATATTCCCCAGCAAGAGAACAAAAGCACGATTTGGGAGCAATCTATTTCTCTATTAGAGCCATTCATCCTTTTTTTTTTGAAAAAAAAAAACCCATAAAGTTCAGGGACTTTAGCAGAACACAGGTGATGCCCCCTAAGGCAATTATGGGGTCACATGCTCAATTTGGACATCGTCCAAGTCTTTTTTTTAAAAAAAAAAGGAAGAAAGAAAGAAAGGCAAATAAATATGAATGGAGATGAAACAGCAGTTCCACATCCCATTTGGGTTTCTGCAGTGGAATGGTCACTGATCAAATGGCTGTGAGTTTAGAACTACTTGTAATGCATCCAGTTTCACAGCTACTTCAATTGTTGGCTGAGCAGAGACAAAAAGAGCCAGAGAAATGACTGAAGCCTGGGAAATGGGGGTTTTGTCAGTCAACCGGAGTGCTGATTTGTTGTTTCCTGGTGCACAGCAGCACCAGGAAACAACAATCAACAACTTAATAGCCAGCTATCAACATCCTAATTAACAACCAAAATGCAACACACAACAAGGCACCATATGAATACAATGCGTAGAACAGCCCAGTACACGTATTCTGGAGAGAGAGAGAAATTCCCTGATCATGGGCTCCAGCACGACATGAAAGCTGGAGAGAATAAACCTTTGATCCCAAGGACTGATTCAGATTAGATCCTGAAACTACATGTAATGCGTTGGATGGCAATGCTTATCAAGGAGAGTAGCATCAGAGCTTCTGAAGGGCTTTGCATAGGTACAAAACTCCTTCTTCTTAACTGAAACCACACAACCATTGTGCTGTTTAGAAAAGGGACATCCTTTCATCATTTTTGGTCACCACGATGTAAAAAAGATGTTGAGAATCTAGAAAGAGTGCAGAGAAGAGCAACAAAAATTATTAGGGGACTGGAGGCTAACACATATGAGGAACAGCTGCTGGAATTGGGTATGTCTAGTTTAATGAAGAGAAGGACGAGGGGGGACAGGATAGCAGTCTTCCAATATCTCAGGGGCTGCAACAAAGAAGAGGGAGTCAAGCTATTCTCCAAAGTGCCTGAAGGCAGGACAAGAAGCAATGGATGGAAACTAATCAAGGCGAGAAGCAATCTAGAACTAAAGAGAAACTTCCTGACAGTTAGAACAATTAATCAGTGGAATGACTTGCCTCCAGAAGCTGTGAATGCTCCAACACTGGAAGTTTTTAAGAAGAGACTAGACAGCCATTTGTCTGAAACAGTATAGGGTTTCCTGTCTGAGCAAGGGGTTGGACTAGATGACCTCCAAGGTCCCTTCCAACTCTGTTATTCTATTCTACTCTTTTAAGGGAAACTTTATCTGAATTTTCAATGAATGTTTTAAAAAATGGAACAGAAAAATCTTTGATCTCCGGAGAAAGAGAAGAGGTCAACCAACAACACGGCCATGGTTGCATCATTGAAAGATCTTTCCAAGGACTTTCAAAGGCTAAGAGTCAAGAAGATACTTGATGGCACCTAGTCAGTCAAAATCTTTGAGGAGCTTTTGAGGACTTTATGGACGCATCCATGTTGTTTTCTTGAAAAAAACATGGAACCTTTGGAATGGATTTTCAACTTCCCAGTGTCGTCTCACCCCAAATGCAAATTAGATCTTATCTTCCTTGACTTTCTGAGATCTTCTAAGGCCAGTCATGGGTTCCCATTGAGCTCAATAGATGGAGTAGACTGGTCCTTCAAAAATCAACCCAGCTTGGGTGTTTCTATCGAATGGGGTGTGTTTTTTTAGCATTCTCCTGTTCTTTTTTTCCCACCGTGCATTTGTCTGTGTTTTAACTTTCACAAGGAAAGTAGAGGAAGAAATATATTTTCCTGACTGCACTTTCATTGATAAACTGCATTTATAGAGTGACTGATATATGAACGTCAGAGCTCTTTCAGAAGCAGCAGGGGAAAATAAAATAAAATAGAGATTTTTCAGTTATTCAAATATATATATATATATATATTTAAAATAGAAACTCGACTGCCTGGTTCCATCCTGGTCTGCCTTTGCTTCTTATTTTGTAACGTATTGGTAATCTCAGAAAGATAGGTATTTATTTGCTCATGTTACTGAATAGGACTGCTAATGCAATGTGAAGGGGGGGAAAAAGAGGATTATTACTGGAGCCAAAAAGAGATGTTGCTGTATTTTTAGATTTATCAACCCTGCTTGAATTCAACATGAAATGTAATGTTGAAAAATGAATAACCGAGCTTATAAACCTTGGAACCATCAGAGAGAAACGGGGGGGGGGAGAGGGGGGGAGGGGGAAGGCAGCATCTAAAGAGAGAAAGGGACAAGATGAAGTTGGATATGTGTTATTGTCGTGAATGTTAAGGTAAAGCATTTCTGTCCCTAAGATGTAATAGAAGGAGGATGTTTTGCATTTGAATGTAACTTTTACTTGGCACAAAAAAGAAATTTCTGATTTTATTGGTTTTGTATCTGGCTACCCTTCTTTCTTCTTCCCCTTCCCTTCCCTCAGTCTCTCTTTCTCTCACACACCTTTCTCCCTTTCTCATTCCCTCCCTCCCTCCCATTTCTTTCTCCTTCCTTCCTTCCTCCCTCCCTCCTATTCCTTCCTCCCTCCCTCCCATTTCTTTCTCCTTCCTTCCTTCCTTCCTTCCTTCCTCCCTCCCTCCCTCCCTCCCATTTCTTTCTCCTTCCTTCCTTCCTTCCTTCCTTCCTTCCTTCCTTCCTTCCTTCCTCCCTCCCTCCCTCCCTCCCATTCCTTCCTCCCTCCCTCCCTCCCATTTCTTTCTCCTTCCTTCCTTCCTTCCTTCCTTCCTTCCTTCCTTCCTTCCTTTCTTCCTTCCTTCCTCCCTCCCTCCCTCCCATTTCTTTCTCCTCCCTCCTGCCCTCCCTCCCATTCCTTCCTTCCTTCCTTCCTTCCTTCCTTCCTTCCTTCCTTCCTTCCTTCCTTCCTTCCTTCCCTTCCCTTCCTTTCCTTCCTTCCTTCCTTCCTCCCTCCTCCCTCCCTCCCTCCCTCCCATTTCTTTCTCCTCCCTCCCTCCCTCCCTCCCTCCCTCGCCTTTCTGCTTTCCCCTTCCCTTCCCTGTCAAGCGGCCCCACATTTCAAAGGCCACACAGCAAAAGTGACAATAATTACTTGACTGCTTTTTTTCAAAAAAAAAAAAAAAAAAAGGAGAAAAGAATCTACCGCAGAACCTTCCTCAAGGGAGATCTAAAAAGTCAAAAAAAAAAAAAAAATCCAAATGCAAAGAAAACAGAGGTGGAAAAAATGGGTCGAGGGAGCCAATGATGGAGAACCGGAAGAAGGGACAAATCAGCAGAAACCCTTCTGAATGATTTGCACAACTGCACTGCATTGACTTCCTGTCTTTCCTCTTTAAAGCCAAAGGATGATTTGGTCCAGATTTTCAAGGCGCAACTGGTTCCCAAAAGCTTCTTTAGCTTCTTCTCCTTGGGGTTGGGGGCGGATCTTTGGTTGGATTAATTACTACCAGAAAGATCTGCCTTTGGGCTGCTTTTATTGATTTCTCCTTAGTGCTAAGGAACTCTGCTAACCCTTTGAAGCTGGAGCATGTTTAAATGAGGCAACCCAATTTTTCTCGCCTTGGTTTTAATTAGAGAAGCAGCCGTACTATGGCCTGTATTTTGTCGGACCTCAAGGCATATCTCTTTCTCTCTCTCTCTCTCTCTCTCTCTCTCTCTCTCTCTCTCTCTCTCTGGAGGGTTATTGTTGTTGTTGGGTTTTTTGGGTTTTTTTTTTGAGAAGAAATTGGCTTATGAAAAGCTCATTAAAATGTCGGTTGCTCCTTTTTTCAAAGCAGCGTTTGGGCTTTGAAAGAAATGGGTGTTGTGGAAAAAATAGGACAGGGATTTTTCGTCACTGGAAAAAGACTGCTCAGTCTTCAGTTTCTATTTTCCTCTGGCACTCTTAATATCTTATTATGAATCTCAGCTTAACTAATTGCGGTGTAGGGAGATCTTTTGAGACTCAAGGACATGCCTGGCTATCCTACATGGGAAGAAGATATCCAAGTAATGGTTGATTATCAACGGAAGAATAGCAACATGATGCCGATGCCAAAAATAGGAGACCTATTAGGGAAATGAGGCAGTTCTGTTTCTAAAGAGTGGAGAGGACATTGTGCCTCTCTTCACTGGAGGAACATCCAGCTCAGACAAATTGCAAAAAGAAGACCTTGCTGACAGAAGAGAAGATTTATAGCCCTGGGCTGAACTGTGAGGTCCTCCTTGCCCTCTGAGCTTGGTGATTTTCTTGCAGGTGTTTCATTACCCAACTAGGGAACATCATCAGTGCTAGAAGGGAGGAGGAGGAGGAGGAGGAGGAGGAGGAGGAAGAAGAAGAAGAAGAAGAGGAGGAGGAGGAGGAGGAGGAGGAAGAAGAAGAAGAAGAAGAAGAAGAAGAAGAAGAAGAAGAAGAAGAAGAAGAAGAAGAAGAAAAGAAGAAGAAGAAGAAGAAGAAGAAGAAGAAGAAGAAGAAGAAGAAGAAGAAGAAGAAGAAGAAGAAGAAGAAGAAGAAGAAGAAGACTGTGGGATCCTTGGTGATCTCTGAGCCAGTTGGTTTCCTTGCAGATGTTTCATTATCCAACTAGGGAACATCATCAGTGCTAGAAGGGAGGAGGAGGAGGAAGAGGGGAAGAGGAGGAAGGAGGAGAAGGAGAAGGAGAAGGAGGAGAAGAAGGAGAAGAAGGAGAAGAAGAAGACTGTGGGATCCTTGATGATCTCTGAACTTTGTGGTTTTCTTGCAGGTGTTTCATTACCCAACTAGGGAACATCATCAGTGTTAAAAGGGAGGAGGAGGAAGAGGAGGAGGAGGAGAAGGAGAAGGAGAAGGAGAAGGAGGAGAAGGAGACAACTAGGGGATTCTTGGTGATCTCTGAGCTTGGTGGTTTTCTTACAAATATTTCATTCCCCAACTAGGGAACTCAACTGTCTTTCCCATGAACAAGAGTCATTCTTAAATATTTGTCTCACCTGTGAAAAATAATAAGACTCCCCAGGAATTATAAGTTGTAATCTTTTATCTCTCCCTCCCTCCCTCTCTCTCTCTCTCTCTCTCTCTCTCTCTCTCTCTCTCTCTCTCTCTCTCTCTTATTCTCTCCTCCAGTTCTTCTTATCTTCTCCGCTCTAGGCGGGGAACAAATGTTTGATATCACTTTGCTATTAACTTTATTCAGTGGTGCTATGCCTTTGAAATATCTCCATAATGGCATCACGCAGAAGCGACGTTTAAATGTGGAAATGCCAAGCAGACCTCAATCATCTCTATGTGGAAAATAAAGATGGTATCAGTCAGCCAAAGCCGGGGGCACTTGGCAATCTTATCAAAGGCTGCTCCTTGGGGAGGCTATTTCTTCGGGGCGAGAATCTGTCTGTTTAAAGTCAGTTCTTTTTGACATGATGCCTTGTATGGTGTGGCTAATACCCCAGCCTCTCTCCACTTAATTAAGATGTAAATTATGTTTTCCTGGATTTGGATGGTGGGGCAGGGGTGAAGGAGAGAAGAAAAGGGAAAGACTGTCTCCTTCTTTCCTTCCTTCCCTTCTTTCCTTCCTTCCTTCCCCCCCTCCTTCTCCTTTCCTCCCCTCCCCTTCCTTCCCTTCCTTCCTCCCTCTCTCCTTCCTTCCTTCCTTCCATCCATCTTTCCTTCCCTCCCTCCCCTCCCCTTCCTTTTCCTTCCCTCTTCTCTCCTCCATTCCTTCCTTCTTTCCTTCCTTCTTTCCTTCCTTCCTTCCCCTCCTTCTCCTTTCCTCCCCTCCCCTTCCTTTTCCTTCCCTTTTCTTCCCTCTTCTCTCCTCCCCTCCCTTTCTTCTTTCCTCCCCTTCCTTCCTTCCTTCCTTCCTTCCTTCCTTCCTTCCTTCCTTCCTTCCTTCCTTCCTTCCTTCCTTCCTTCCTCCCCTCTCCCTCCCTCCCTCACACAGTATCTGCTTGTTCTTCAGTTTGTAAATCTTCTTAGTATAAATTAAACAGGGGCTCTGAATCCAGGTGTCACTTCAAATCAATGTTTGCAAAAGCTCTGAGCCATAAGGGAGTAGAAAACAAGACGGCGTTGGAACGCCACTAATATTGTTCTTTACGTGTCTGTTATTCCACAGGTTTCTCACTGTGCACTGCCCAAACTCTCATCAGACTCTATTACATTCTAGTGAGAATTTATTTCCCTTCCCAAGCTGTGTTCACAGTTCCCCACATCCAGCTGTGACTCGGTACCAGTTGGGGCTATAATCTTTCATTAAGCATTTCTCATGGTGCATGCCAGAGCATCATTTTAGGATCTGGGAGACTTTAAAAATAGCTCTTGTTGTGCCCTTGAAGTCTATCGGTCAGCAAAGCAAGCTAACAGCATAGCAAATATCCTCCCATTTTCGGTTTCATCCCCAAATCACATTCATTTTTATATAAACATTTAGGCATTATGATCTAGTTTGATTGTAGCATTCCCTAGCTCCCAGACTAGAGTAAAGACTCTGATTTGATTATCTATTTGTTGCAAAAAGGATTCCTTCCATAGAGAATTCCATAAATATTTATGTGCCTTATTACTTTTGAGGGTGGGGGGGAGGCAGAATTCTCCCTGATTTTTAGCCTATTGAGAATTCTGTGAAGTATATAACAACAACAACAACAACAACAACAACAACAACAACAATAATGAAATTGGCAGGGACCTTGGAGGTCATCTAGTCCAACCCCCTGCTCAGGCAGGAAATCCTATACCATTTCAGACAAATGGCTGTCCAGTCTCTTCTTAAAAACTTCCAGTGTTGGAGCATTCAACATTTATGGTGGGAGAAAACATTTGACCCAGAGTCATCCATGCAAGCTACATAGAACAGACATAAAACTGGATCCCACACCAAGATGTGAACCAATAGGATACGTTGGCTCTTCTCAGAGCATCACGCTGATCATCCGGTGTTTTTAGGAATATCCTATCTTTCCATCTAAGACTGCCTCTCCAATATTTGAGATCTTCGGTGCTGCCCAGGGTAGTCAGGAAAGCAAAAAACCACAGACTTCAATAAGAAACTTGAGGTAGGAAAAAAAAAACAATCAGGCCGACCCTGGCAGATGGAATCAAGAGAGGAATCATCCTAGAGTTGTTATATTCCCACAAGAATCTAGTCAAATAATGGTCAGCACTAAATTGGAACTCAATGGAATTCAAAAGAGCTTGATTTAGTTTGTGGGAACATAACGATGCTAGACTGGTTCCCCTCTTGACTCCACCCTCAGCTTCTGCCTGTCCTCCTACAGTTGTTCTATTAGACATTCTGGCTAAACCGGACAGGAAACATGATTAGATAAACTAATTCTACTTTATTATAAGGCTACATCAACAGATTCTTTCAAGGCTGAAGGTGTAAACTTTCCATTGCCATTTCTAACCACCTGAACAATCAAGATAGGTCCTTCTTAAAATTCTCCCTCTGATTGTTAAGTTATTGAGGGCTTTGGCTTCTCTTATCTAATTGCTTCTTAGGGAGCATCTCTTCCCCTCATTCCCCAAGGTTATCCACACATTCTACTACATGCTTGACCATGAACTAAAGCAACTCTTTTGCCCCTACAAGATAGCAGATAATCAAATATAAGATGCACATTTTAATATAGTATAAATAAAAATGCGACCACCAGGAGAATATAAATATAAAAATATACTTTACTAAAAGCTGCCGAGCTTTTGTTTGGGAACTCCAAACATCATCAGGGCTAAGAAGCCAGTAAACTATGATGACTTAAATGGGTTTGGCTGACATTTAAGTCATCATTGTTTACTGGCTTCTTAGCCCTGATGATGTTTGGAGTTCCCAAATGAAAGCTCGGCAGCTTTTAGTAAAGTATATTTTTATATCTATATTCTCCTGGTGGTCGCATTTTTATTTATACTATAAACATGCCCAGGAGTCGTATTTTTATGGAAATTTTTCAACATTTTAATATGTCGACCCTCACGGTAGATGCTACCAAAGTGCAAATTTTAGGACAATATTCATATGTGATGTATGGCCTGTTCCCAAAGGTGATCGTTGTGTTTTCCCTGATTTTTTTTTTTTTACAAAATTTAGTCCTGCGTTTTCTGCCGCAAATAAATTGGAGCATTTATCATTTTGCACCGAATTGCAAAGTGGAATTCTAAAGGACATTATCGGCCACCTACCATCAATTAAACATTTTATTTTTAAATGAAGAAGAACGAGGCAGCGGGAATAAAACATCTTAGCAAAAAGAACGAAATCACGAATTCAGCAAACCTGGGCAATTGTTAAAAAATGTTTTTTCTTTTTGAAGCCTGATGCCAAGTTAGCATCTCACGAACTTTCCTAGTGAGAAAATGTCAGGGTACAAGGATTAAACCTAGCATTATCATGTAATGACAGTTACCCTAATAATAGTTTATTTCACAATCAGAAAAACAGAGAAGTCAGAGATAAAACATGGTCTTGCCTGGTGGCATTTTCATGTATTATCCTAGCTTAGTCCAATAAGTTAACCTGATTTTTTTTTGTGTTGGTTGATAGTTGATGAATTTACCTGCTCACAGCGGTCATCAATCACCAGCAATACTTTTAAAGGGCATGCAAACCAATGATAGGAACAATCCATATCAGATGTGTCTCCAGAAGGTAAATAAGGATTATGACCTGCCACCTTTTCATGAGAAATTCTGCCAGCCGCAAATGTTAGAGTTTTGGAATATGTATTGTGTGCCTTTTTTTTTATTAAGGCAACTTGGAATGAATATTCGTGCGCTGCCTGCTAATATTTCAGCTATCTTTATTCATGCTTTCCCCTCGAACGGGAACTTGTATTCATAAGTTGCACAGAATTTGAAAGGTGCAAGAGAGGAACTGGGCAAAAAGTTACCCTTTCTTCTATCTAAACCAGTGGTTCTCAACCTTTTTAATGCCGCGACCCCCAACCGGTCGTAAGTTGAGGACTACTCAACCGGTCGTAAGTCGAGGACTACTCAACTGGTGCAGCACCGTTTGCGGAATGGGACTTTTGGCGGGCTCGGCAGGGCAGAGACAGCCTGGACAATTCCTATTGGCTTTGGAAAGCCAATAGAATTAGACTCTATTCAAGAGAGTCTATTCTATTGGCTTTCAAAAGCCAATAGAATAAAAGGGAGTAGCACAGCTGAGGAAAAGGGGGGAAAAATGGTGGACTGCATTGTTTGGCGACCCCCGTGAAATGGTTGTTTGACCCCAAATGGGGTCCCGACCCACAGGTTGAGAACCACTGATCTAAACCATCTCCAATATTCCGATTTCCTGTATCCCATCAGACCACAGATCCTCCAAGGTTTGCAATTAAAAGGGATCAGGCTTAATCGACTATCAACATGACAAAATTCACATTGCTTTGGTGGAATTCAAACACACCCTTTTGAAGGGTACAAAGCCATTTGCGTCCCGATTCTTCTTTTTGACCCAGCCCAAATCCTCATGAATTTCTCCGCCTGCCTCAGCCAGGATTTTGCATATGTTATTTTTTGGCTTGATGTAATGTTCTTATTCTGTTTTTAATCATGATTAGCCCTCATAAAGCATGTATTTGAAATGGACACCTACAGATGGGTTACTTAGGCTGTCAAATGAATGAACCAGTGAATTGATGAACGAATCAATGAATCAAACAATGCTTTTGGGAAGTCCCATAAAACGTCTTGGGTCATTTTTCTGCACTGAAAAATGCACCACCTCATTTGAGAGAGTGACACTTATAGTAAGCTATGGACTTCTCCACGGTAGAAGTCTTGAACTTGAATTGTCCCAGGAAAGCATCAGAAGGCAAGAGAAGAAGAAATGGATCTGTTATATGCTCCTGGTTGCTTTCCTTCGTGACCAGAGGCAAGCTCGCCTGATCAATAACCAGCCAAGACACAGTGAAGACCTTTTGTTTCGTTTATTGCAATAAGCAGGGAGAGAAGCTATCATAGCTTGGTTCTCTCCAAAGTTACAACCCAAAATATTCCCTTCTTTATATAACCCTGTCTTGGCCACCACATCCCTCCTCATTCCTCATTGGCTGAGGTACTATGAGGTTACACTCTTTCTAACCGCCTTCTACGTATTTCCTGTGACATACTAAATCATACATCACATAGGCATTATAATTAGGAGATAATTTATGCAAGGCGTGTCAAATAATAGTCATCAGCTATTAGGCATGCTCAGTTGTCTGTTTTGAATTCTGGACCCTTTTTATGGCTTCTTAGAACAATAGGCTCTTTCTTGTTTATCCCATTCAGTTAATTTTCCTTGGCTAGCCATTTCTTCTTGCAGATATTTTTACAGCTTGTAGTCTTCTTTTTCCCACTCTGAAGACCCAGCTAATTTTTACCTATCTTATATCCTCCCTTTATGCTACCATTTTCTTGCTCCCATCCATTGTAGTTTCTTTGACAGGCTTGTCTCTCCCCTCGCAATTTTCCATTACACAGCAGATTCAATGTTAATTGTTCTTTCAATATTAAATTTTAAAGACCACTCGCTTAATCCCATCAGTTGGAAACCAATAAAGGAGAGAAGCAACCTAGAACTAAGGAGAAACTTCCTGACAGTGAGAACAATTAACCAATGGAACGGCTTGTCTCCAGAAGTTGTGGATGCTCCATCACTGGAGGCTTTTAAGAAGAGACTGGACAGCCATTTGTCTGAAATGGTATAAGGTCTCCTGCTTGAGCAGGGGGTTGGACTAGAAGACCTCCAAGATCCCTTCCAACTCTGCTGTCCTGTAAATCTGTGGAAAAAAATTCACTCAGCTTCAATCCAGTCTTTAAAACTTTAAAACTTGTCTAAAATCAACCACTAATCTGATCAGCAGACTTGGAGCTGTGACACCAAAAAATCACATTCACTGGTTAAAAGTTGCCATTTGAAGAACATTCTTCAGGAAATTCATGGTGCCCTTTACAATATTATAGTAGAAGAGTAGTAGGTCTTTCCTTCATCTTTCTGCAGGTTCCAAAAAGTGAAGCTAGACTCTTTGCGCACTTCACTTACAGGAGCTGTAAACTCCTTACTCAACCAAGGTCAAATTATTTTCATTGTAATGACACAGAGAACCACTAGAAGGCAGGAGAGAGTTTGGTTTTGTGTTTCAGTCTCCTTGCTGATATCTAGTGGTGGTTTAGAATTATGCATTCATTATTATCAGCCCTTCTTCCGTAGGAGCATAGCTTCTTAAATGGAATATATTTCCTTGAGAAGCAATACAGCAATTTATCAGCTCAAGCTATTCTAAAAGCTTTAGGGAACAGGTTGGGTGATGCATTTTGACGTTGTTTCTTAAGTAGGCTCATTCTTGTTCTTAATTAAGGTTCCCCAGTGTACCCAAGCAGTGAGCTGTTGCAAAATTTACCATAAGTAAATTTACTTGAGAGTGATACTCCTTACCTCTGCGGTATTTCATATTTTTTTAAGATTGTGACTTCTGGAGATATTTTTCATGCACAAGCTATAAAACCTGAAGCTGGATAGCCAAAAGGGACCGTTCTGTTTTGAATACTGCCAGCTAATAATCTTCTCCCAGTCTCACATAGGATAAGTAAATGATCTGATATTAAACCATTCATTTGCTACCCTCGTTGCTCTGCGAATAATTCTGTTCCCACCCACTCACCCAACTCCTTGGTGTGGAAAAGATTTGAATCACTGATGGATGCCATTGTGATATTAACACAAGGTACAAAGAGTTGAAGGAGGCTAACTATATCTCCAGTTTTTATTTCTTTTCTTTTTTCTTTTGGAGTTGGGAAAGGCAACTGCTTGCAATTAAGCCAACCAACCATTTCTGGTTTGCAAGAATCAGAGTGATCACTAGAGGGCAGCCAAGGGTTACACTTTTCTGTCTGAGGCCCTCTAGTGATCATCTATGGTAGTTTGCACCTCTGATACGGAAGCCTCACTAAATATAACTTAATGTGGTGATACCCTGTGCAACATTATGTTGGAATTGCATTGTTGCAAAGAAATCAAAGAAGATTAATCCAATGTTTCCCCACCCAGCTTAAGCCAATGCATGGATTGATCACAACAGAGAAATTGTAGTAACTGCACTCATTTCAGTAAAATGTAAACATCAGGGCTGTTTGTTTGGAAAATCATAGGATATAAGCCTTGGAAGGGAACTAAGTGATTATCTAGACTAGTTTTTTTTTTAACCTTGGTAGCATTAAGATATATGGATCATTCACAAGAAAGATACATTTCGGTTTGGAGAAGATGGATAGATTATATTCAGAATAAATATGGGACTAAAAAGTTCCATTTACTTTATGAGTAAATTTTAGATTATTATTATTATTAATAGTTTATTATAGTGGAATTTTTATTAGTTTTATTATTATTTTTAGTATTAGTATTGTTTAACAAGTTGGATATTGTATTGTTCAAGAATTAGGATATTAACTTGTTTATATTATTATGTTTATTTTTAATTTGTTTATTTTTATGTTAAAGGGGAGTTAAAGCGCATTATGGTTATTTATATAGTTGGTTAATGTTAGTTAGATTAAGATTATTATATTGTTACCCTGTACTCAGTTCTGGGAAGTGGGGGAGAGAGGGGGGGTTAGGGTGGGTGGGTTTTGGAGTGTATATTGTAACTTTTATAAAACTTTTCAATTAAAAAAAAAAGATATATGGACTTCAATTCCCAGAATTCCTCAACCACCAGGGCAATCTTAAGATATATGGAGTTCAATTCTCAGAATTCCCCAGCCCTCATGCTGACCTTAAGATGTGTGGACTTTAATTCTTCAGTATGCTAGCTGCGGAATTCTGGGAGTTGAAGCCCAAACATCTTAAAGCATGCCAGCTGAGGAATTCTGGGAGCTGACGTCCGCCAATCTTAAAGCATGCCAACTGGGGAATTCTGTAAGTCCACCCCTCTTAACATTCTTGAAGGAGATGGAGGGTGTAGAAACATGAAATATAGGTATAAATAAATAAAAATATTACTAAGGTCGAGAAACACTGATCTAGCCCAGCCCTTGCAGCACCCCCAGGGTCACACAATCACAATTCAGACACTTGGCAACTGGCATGTGTTTATGTGATTTCCCTTCTGTGAGCTTCTGACAAGGAATGTTGGTGGGGAAGCTAGATTCCCATAACAGCCATCGTTGAAAGAAAAATCTTCATCAGAGGCCAGTCCAAGCCGGGAATAAACCAAATGGAGACTGCTTTAGAAAGAAGATTGCAGTTTATTGAAGAGGAGAGCCAGACAGAAAGATGGCTCTGGAAAAACTGACCACACGTAGCAGGGAGTGGTGGGTTTTTATACCTTCCGGGGCTTTTGAGGTTGTGTCCTGTTCCTGTTTGAGGCTTTGTATTTCCTGTGTCATGTATTTTGACCTGAGCCGGAGTGTGCCCTTTTGGTATAGGTGGGTTAATCCTAATAGGTTTCCTGTCCTTAGAGTTTAGGTTGGGGTATGTAGATTTTGGGGTCTTTGTCTTCCTAATCTCATCAGCTTCTAGCTTCCTGGCTCCAACTTTTCTGAAAGGATTATCACATCTGCCTTTCTAAAAGCTGGTTTCTGCTGAGTTTTCTGGCTGGGGGGAGAGGGGCTGGGGCTGGTTTCTGGGGACTGGTTTCTGTCTTTTTTAAGATCTTCTCCATTTTTTCCTTTGGGAAAATATATTCTGCCTTTCTAATATTCCTCAAAATATTTCTTTCTCTGGATTTTCCCCACACCATGTTACTAACTTAACAACTGTAGTGATTCCCTTAATAACCGTGGCCCAGGAATGTCATAAAATAGGGCCAACCTCATTTAACAACTGTCTTGTCTAGTTTAACGAAGAGAAGGACAAGGGGGGACATGATAGCAGTATTCCAATATCTCAGGGGCTGCCATAAAGAAGAGGGAATTAAGGTATTTTCCAAAGCACCTGAACGCAGGACAAGAAGCAACGGGTGGAAACTAATCAAGGAGAGAAGCAACCTAGAACTAAGGAGAAACTTCCTGACAGTGAGAACAATTAACCAGTGGAACAACCTGCCTCCAGAAGCAGTAAATGCTCCAACACTGGAAGTTTTTAAGAAGAGACTGGACAGCCATTTGTCCGAAATGGTGTAGCGTTTCCTGCCTGAGCAGGGGGTTGGACTAGATGACCTCCAAGATCCCTTCCAACTTTACCACTATTACTACTATTACTACTATTACTAATTGTAGTCGTCAGTGGAGGACGACCTGTCTACTGCAAAGCTGAGATTTGAACCCGGTTCTCTCTGCCTCTCTACCTGCCCTGCTACAGTCAGGAGGCAGCCCCTGACAAATTAGCTAACGTTGCCACGACAGAAGACCCTTGTAAAGCAATCATTGCTAAACAGATGCGTGAATGTCAAAGGCTCTGTTCTTCATTATATCAAAAATAATGCATGCCGAGAGGGGGAAAAAAAATCAATTCCTTGGCTATAATACAAGGGCTGAAATGTGCATTTTACTATTAGCCGGAGAAGTGTTGAACTTCTGTCTAAGTAGCTATGGATTTTATAGTCATTTTTATTCAATTCAATAAGGTGGTGTTAATTGAAATAGATGTCAGTGTTTCCTCCCCCGAATATATTTAATTTGGCTTCCTTTTAAGCAATTGTAAGGTAACTTTGGCTTTCCTCCTCCTCGACTGAAATGCTTAAACCTACAAGACGTCTTTCTACAGAGGTTTTGCAATTAAGCAAAACCACCCAGGCCTAGGTGGGAAAGATCACAACAGTTTGGTCAAAGACACCAGCCTCTCCTCATTCCTGTACCTTAGCAATTGCAAATAAAATGCAATAGGAAAAAAACAGAAAACCGTTTGCGGGTAAGTTCTGGTGCCTTATTTGTTTCCCTATGCCATTAATTCATCCCCCTAAAACTTTATGTGATAGGGTACAAAGTGATATCAAAATCTTTTTTTAAAAAAATGCGGTATTTTTCTCAACGGCGGTGCATAGGCAAAATGTCGTTTTAAATATTGGTTACCTTCCTGTTCTATTTTATCAACTGCTGTTATTTTCAGATGGTGTATTTATATGTCAGCAGCCACATCAGCTAGTTAATTGAAAAGCAATCAATATGAATTTGTTATCTTTTCACAAGATTATCTCTAATGTTTACAGCAGGGTGTAATGGAATTTAACTCCAGTCGAGGAGCAACTGGGGACAGTCAGCTAGTGAAATGTTTGGAAGAATTCAGTCAAGTTAGCACTGATGATGTTGCCTAGTTGGGTCATGAAACATCTGCAAGGAAACAACTAAACCACAGTCCTCCTCCTCCTCTACACAACCTATCATCCCTTCTAGCACTGATGATGTTACCTAGTTGGGTCATGAAAGGTCTGCAAGAAAACCTCCAAGCTCAGAGAGCACCAAGGACCTCATACTTCTCCCCCTCCCTCCCTCCTCCTCCTCCTCCTCCTCCTCCTCCTTCCCTCCCTCCCTCCTCCCTCCTCCTCCTCCTCCTTCATTCCTTCTCTCTTATCTCTGTAAACTCCACTCTCTTCTAGCACTGATGATGTTATCTAGTTGGGTCATGAAACGTCTGCAAGAAAACAACCACGCTCAGAGAGCACTAAGGACCCCATAGTCCTCCCCCCTCCTCCTCCTTCTCCTGCTCCTCCTCCTTCCCTCCCTCCCTCTTATCTCTGCAACCTCCACTCTCTTCTAGCCCTGATGATGTTATCTAGTTGGCTCATGAAATGTCTGCAAGAAAACCTCCAAGCTCATAGAGCACCACAGACCCCATAGTCGTCGTCGTCATCCTCCTCCTCCTCCTCCTCCTCCTCCTTCTCTTATCTCTGCAAACTGCACTCTCTTCTGACTTTACCTACTTGGGTCATGAAACGTCTGCAAGAAAACCACCAAGCTCGGATAACACCCAGAACCCCACAGTTCAACCCTGAGTTACCAATATCCTTTATCTATTAATAATACAAGAAGACCATTTCAACAGGGTTGCCCACCCCTTTTTAAGTACAATTATTTGGTGACTGTCCCGCTTTCCTCCAGAGAAAACCTCTTTCCTCTTTTACAGAGCAGGAGCTAATATTGAATAAACATCTCGATTCGCTGAAGATGCTAAGCTAAAATGACAGCCGCGTATCCTCCATTTCCGTAGCCAGCCTCACTGGGTAACTAAGCCACAACCCATATGTGTTTTTTTCCTTAATGAACTCCCCCCCCCTGCTTGTTTTTGCAACGCTTACGTCTAATTAAAGCACACAAGGGTAACTTTCCAGGGAGCTTAATTAATTGAAATCTACCGAGAAGTAAAATAATCGCAGGCAATTAAAAAACATTGCGCATCTTCCATTTCTTTCTCTTCCCCTTCGCTTTTCCCAAGATTTTGGAGCCGATCCACTATTCAGGAGCATTTGGTAAACTCAGTAGAACTCTGCTGCTGTTGTAATAACAGACATTTTTTTTTTAAAAAAAAGTAACATTTCTGGGTATGTTTGGTCCCTTCAAAAATTGCTTAGCCCTGTTTATAAACCCTCTGGTGAAGCTCCCGGCAACTTTTGGAGCTTGTTTGAGAAACGATGATGAATCACACTCAGACGCATGGCCCTGCTCTCAGCCTGCGGTTCCACCATTGCTATTTCAGACAAACCCTCCAGCCCAGCTTTATCCAACATAGTTATACAACAAAATTCACTTTACAAAATAAAATAAATTCATAATCATAACCATAACCATAGGTGCCGCTTGCTCGTTCCCCCCCAAGCTGCATCCACCCTCCCTAATACCTTCCTTACTTCCCTCCTCTTTCTCTCCTCCCCTCATTACTCTCTTCCCCTCCCCTTCTCCTCTTACCATCCTACTTCCTCCCTTCACCTTCCTCCCCTCTCATCCCTCTCAAATACAGGAATACAGCGTAGGGGAAACGCCCAAGCAGCACCTCTCTCATAAATTACCATATCTATATTATCCTACTCTACCTATTTACCCACCCACTCAAAGATCTTCTCCCCAAGATTCAACCCCTTCCTTTTCTTCTGTCATTAGGGAGACAGCCATCCATCATGGTGCCCACAGGAGCGAAGCCTTCTGGAGAAAAGCATGCTTGGGCTAGGAGAAGACAACCAGCTATCATTCCTCATTTGGGTGCTTAATTGACAGTGGAGGAAATGCAGAACAATTGGCCCATTGTTTTGTTATGGGCCATAAAGTGTTTCATGAGTGAGTCATTCTGAGTAATTTGATGAGAACTTCATCTCTCTCTCACACACACACACACACACCCCTGCTCACACACACAAACACACACTCATTCATAAGCAAAATGCACAAGGAGATTTGGCTGTAGGGGATCACATGACCCCGGGGACACTGCAACCGTCATAAATACGAGTCAGTTGCCAAGTGTCTGAATTCTGATCACGTGACCACGGAGATGCTGTTACGGTCGCAAGTGTGAAAAAAATGATCATAACTCACTTTTTTCAGTGACGTTGTGACTTTGAATGGTCATTGTTAAGTCAAGGGCTATCTTTATTGAAAATATTGCTCCCTTAGAACTGTGAGAAAGGAACAGGAAACTCACTTTAGCTACCTCATATAAGAAAAATCTGTACAAGATGTTTTATAGATGGCATTTCCCACCCGTAAGGCTAGCCAAAATGGGTTCAAACATCTCACCCCTGTGCTGGAAATGTAAAACAGCAATAGGTTCATACTACCAGATGTAGTGGGACTGCCCAAAGACTTGTGAGTATTGGAACAGGACACGAAACTGGTTGAGGGAGATATTAACACTGGACTTAGAGTTAAAACCTGAACTCTCCTCGTTGGGAATAACGACAGAAAAATACGACAAGGGAACAATCTACCTGCTGCTACACATCCTGACTGCAGCTAGGCTTGCCTTTGTGCAAAAATGGAAGAGCAAGGAAATTCCCACAGAGGAAGAGTTAATACCTAAAATATTAGCATGTGCGGAAATGAACAGGCTCACAATGATATTAAAAGACAAATGTGGATCAGTTTATTATGAAACCTGGGATAAATTTTACCGCTGGAGGAATTTGAAGAGGACAGTTGGGGTTAAAGATGAATGTTAAGATAGAAATATATGTTATTTTAGAACAAGTATTGTATATAAAACTTAGATGTATATGTAGAGATGAAGTATTGATTGTAAAAAGTGGAATAATCTGATAAGAATGTATATACTGGAATGTCACGTTAAATCCAATGTTTGTTTGTTTTTAACTGTATTATAAATAAAACAAAATATTGCTCCCTTGTCAACCAATGGTTGGGTGTTCCTGTCTGCAAGGGGGGGGGGGTGTTGTAGGAGCTCTTCAACAAGGCTAGCCTACTATCCATAACGGCTTAAGAGACACTAATTAATATGAATGTGTCTGAGTAACTAATCTACCGTTCACTGAGGGACTCATTCCTTCATTTCTTCCTTGAGGGGAATGTACTTAATGCCTTCTGCCCCAGGATAACGGGTCTAGATGGGATAATCTCAAAACAGCAAATAAAACACAGAGGGAGTTAATTAACACCTAACCCTTTACGCCATGATTAATTATGGGATTGGACAGCTCATGAAATAGCAGGTAAGATTTAATCACAGATCCTTTTCTTCCAGTCTCTCATATTTGGTTTCCACCCCCCTCCAGTTCTTAATTATTTTGTCACTTGCACCATTAAATGTTTACTAGTTATTTAATCGGGGATGGTAAATGCAGCCGGCGCCTCCATCTTTCTGCGGCTGTTTATGGAGGAGGAACCCCCTTGTAAATCAACACGCGTTCCTATCCTATCCGTTTCAGATTTTTGCTTTTCCACATCTCATTCCAGCCTCAGTCAATTGCTGGCAGTTTTCAACTGGGCGGCTGAAGTTTGTTTTACCATCAAAAAGGTGAAACCGCAACCCCATTAAAGAAGATAGAACATCTTTGTCTGACCTTCTGCCCCAGTGGAGTAAAATTTCCCTGTGCGTTTCACACAGGCTTTCTAAGATGTCCTGGTTTTACGAGTCACTTTATTTATCCTCTCTGAGGGGCTGTCACAAAGAGGAGGGGGGATTCAACCTATTCTCCAAAGCACCGGAAGGCCGGACAAGGAACAACGGATGGAAACTGATCAAGGAGAGATTCAGCCTGGAAAGAAGGAGAAAATTTCCTGACAGAACAATCAACCAATGGAACAGAAGTTGCCTTCAGATGTTGTGGGAGCTGCATCACTTGGAAGCTTTCAAGAAGAGACTGGACGGCCATCTTGTCAGAAATGGTGTAGGGTCTCCTGTTTGGGCAGGGAGGGTAGGACTAGATGACCCCCCAAGGTCCCTTCCAGCTCAATCCTCTTTCCATTGGTATGACGCTTCTGGCTTTTTATGCTCGAAATAGGAACAAAAAAATAAATAAATAGAGGCTTTAGTTTGAAGATGGAGTAATTGTGCAGCTAGAGGCGTGGCTTGTAAGAACTAACTGTTATGCAAAAAGCTGAGGCTGTAAATGTAAATATTTCACTGTACGTTGGAAATATCAGAAGTCAATGCTTCCCCCCCTATTTTTTTTTTCTTTTAATTTTACACCCCTCTTCTTCCTCCTTTTTTTTCGTTGTATTTTATATTCTAATAAACCTTAATAAAGCATTGGGGAAAAATAGATGGAAATTGTGGTTCAGCCTTCCTTTACTCTTAAGAGAACTTAACTCACTCTAGCAGATAAATTATCTCTGCTTGGGATTTTGTTTCTGAAGTCCTGGTAACTCTTACGGAGCTATGGGGAGGGGGGGGGGAGGTTTCACCTTTTTCCAGCTCCCCTCTTTTCTTCCTCTGGCTTTGAAATGTGCTAATTCGTGACATGTAGCTTAAAAACGAGTCACAAGGGCTATGGATGACTTCTCTTTTTTTTCCCCTCCGGCAACTCCCATTATTTTAAATCTGTTGCAGTCATTTGGGATCACTTCAGTCATAATGTGGGAAGTTGTTTAGATGATACTGAACAATCTGTTCACTTAGATGGATAACAAGGTAGACATGGCTTCAGATCAGAAAATAGATAAAGCTTATTCCCTGTAGGGCAACAATTAAAGATTATTTTCTCTCCCCCCTCTCTCTTCCTCTCCCTTGCTCCCTCTCTCTTCCCCTCTCTTCCTCTTCCTCTCTCTGTGCCCCCTCTCTCTTTCTCTCCCTCTCCCTTGTTCTCCCTCTCTCCTTCTCCCTCTTTCCCTCTCTCCCCCTCTCCCTCTCCTTCTCTCTCTCCCTCTCTCTCCCTCTCCCACTCTCCCTCTCTCTCACAACCTTCCTCCCGTCACAATGTGTGCTCTTGGCTATGCCATTGTTGTGGTGAAAATGGAGGTCTTCTAGTCCAGCCCCCTGCTCAGGCAGGAAACCCTACACCATTTCGGACAAATGGCTGTCCAGTCTCTTCTTAAAAACTTCCAGCGTTGGAGCATTCACCACTTCTGGAAGCAGGTTGTTCCATTGGTTAATTGTTCTCACTGTTAGGAAATTTCTCTTTAGTTCCAGGTTGCTTCCCTCCTTGATGAGTTTCCATCCGTCGCTTCTTGTCCTGCCTTCAGGTGCTTTGGAGAACAGCTTGATTCCCTCTTCTTTGGGGCAGCCCTTGAGATATTGGAACACTGCTATCATGTCCCCCCTCGTCCTTCTCTTCATTAAACTAGGTGGCAAAATGGAAACTTGAAGCTGCTGTTGAACCCTAAGGGAAACTGAAGACTGATGCGCAAAGCTCCTACAGCTAGAATCTACTAGTGTGAAGAAGTGATCCTGCTTGATGGCAAAAAGCCCATCGGATGCTCCTGTTCTTGCTAAAGCCTCTTTTACCTGGCCCTCCCCTGGAGAAGTAGCTCTCTGCGACCTTTCACAAGGAGACGGTACTTTATCCCAAATATAGCCTAGTCTGGACACTCTGTTCTGGAAGAAAGACAACCGTTCTACATGGTCCTTAATAGAAGTTCTCCTCTTTCTGGCTCTGATTTATAAGCTTCTCCGCCCGTGATGGATTCGATCTGCAGCAACCAGCTGCTGGGCAGAGGAGAGTAAGAGCCTTATAAATCTTTCCCTTGACCGATGTGTTTCGAAAAGAGCTTTGGCTTCCTTCACTGATAATGTTGTTTCCCATTAGATTGGTTTCATGCCCATTTATTATTGGTGAGACTTAGCAACGCAGTCCAGAGTAGTAGCTCTCTCCCGGGAGATTAGGAGCAAACGGAGAAACAAGACCGCATGATCTAAAAAGTTTTTCTTACACTCCCCTAAGCCTTCTCTTCGTTGAGCTAAACATATCTGGTGGCTTTAGCCCAGTGGTGGCGAACCTATGGCACGGGTGCCAGAGGCGGCACTCGGAGCCCCCTCTGTGGGCACGTGCGCCGTCGCCCCAGTCCTAGGCCTTCAGTTGGGTTTTATAAAACCTTTTTGCTTTAGGCCTCTGCCGCCATGTGCAAAAAAAAAAAAGATTCAATCAATCAGTCAATTTCAACTTCTCATGGGAAAAATAAAGATCTTGCAAAGTTGGAATTGATTGATTGAACTTTTTAGTCCCACCCAGTCTGCCGTTACCACTGCAGCCACGCCCACCCAATGGGCCACGCCCACCCAATGGGCCACACCCACCCGGCACCCGACGATGCATAAGTGGGTTTTGGGTTGCAGTTTGGGCACTCGGTCTCTAAAAGGTTCGCCATCATTATTCTTCATATAATTTAGTCTCCTCCTTCTCCTCTCCTCCCCTCTCCTCTCCTCCTCCCCCTCCTCCTCTTTCCCCTCCTCCTCCCCCTCCCCTCTCACCCCTCCTCCTTCTCCTCCTCCTCTCCTCTCCCCCCCTCCTCCTTTTCTCCTCTCCTCTCCTCCCCTCACTCCTCCTCCTCCTCTTTCCTCTCCTCCTTCTCCTCCTCCCCTCTCACGCCTCCCCCTCCCCTCCCCCCTCCTCCTCTCCTCTCACCCCTCCTCCTCCTCCTCCCCCTCCTCCCCTCCCCTCTTACCCCTCCTCCTCCTCCTCTCCTCTCCTCCCCTCCTCCCTCCTCCTCCTTCCCCTCCTCCCCTCTCACCCCTCCTCCTCCCCTCCTCCTCCTCCTCCCCTCTTCTCCTCTTCTCCCCCTCCCCTCCCCTCCCCTCCCCCTCCCCCTCCTCCTTCTCCTCCTCTCTTGCTCTGGACAAGGATGGTGCCACACTTCCTGCCTTCTCAGCTTGCATCTAAACGGCATGGGAGGGAGGACCTGCGTCCTGCTTAATCGAAAGAGCAAAGAAGGGGAATGTAAGTCAGTTGGAGCCTGGGGTCTTTCCGCCATGATAATCTCTACTGGTCTCTGCTGAGCTCCAGTCATGTCAGATTCGGCCACGAGTCAGCCATTGGACTTATTTACTTATTAAACCCATTTATGCAACTGCCCATCTAACTCCTGGGACTCTGGATGGAAAGGAAAAATGAAAGCAAAATACAGCGATCCAAATCAATTAAAAGGAAAATAAATGGCGGCCAGGCCCTGACAAAAATCCCAACGCCAGCATATTGCACAGAGTCACACCAGAGGGTGATATGGGCTTAATGGCTAACTTTAATGGTACTGCCACACTGCCAGCCCAATTAGCTGCTGGCATGCATTTCTTTCTCTCTATTACAGCATTATTGAGGCTGATGGGTGTATTTTATTGGTCTGTGGCTGTTCCGCAAACAAACCAAAACATGAAGTTCATTCTATCAGTTATCTGTAGCCTAGGGCTGAGCTGTGGGGTTCTTGGTGCTCTCTGAGTTTGGCTGTTTTCTTGCAGACGTTTCATGACCCAGCTAGGGAACATCATCAGTGCTAAAGGGAGCTGGGTTTGCAGGGAGGAGGAGGAGGAGGAGGAGGAGGAAAGCTTGAGGTCCTTGGTGCTCTCTGAGTTTGGCTGTTTTCTTGCAGACATTTCATGACCCAGCTAGGGAACATCATCAGTGCTAGAAGGGAGCTGGGTTTGCAGGGATGAGGAAGAGGAGGAGGAGGAGGAGGAGGAGGAGGAGGAGGAGGAGGAGGAGGAGGAGGAGGAAGACAATGACAACTGTGGAGTCCTTGGTGCCCTCTGAGCTAGGTGGCTTTCTTGCAGATATTTAATTACCCAACTAGGTAACTTCATCAGTGCTAGAAGGGAGTGGAGGAGGAGGAGGAGGACATTGCAGACATTTCATTGCCCAACTAGGTTACATCATCAGTGCACTGGTATAATTCCTTGTCCAATACGTGCAGTTTTCACCTTTCCATTATGTCCCTCCATCTGCTCTCCATCACTCACTACACTGACCGCTAACTTCTCAGTTAGCAGGGCAAGGCGAGAATGAAAAACGGAGATCGCACAATTCTCTGGCTTTCACTAGAATGCAATATTTCCTCAGCCCTTGGGTTCTCGAGTGACAGTCCTACCTTTCTGACAGTTTGTGTCTGAACATCCTGCAAGGAGGAAGAGTTGAGGGATGCGCAAGCCGTCTTTGTGATTTCCACATTTCCCTTCCTCGAAGTCACCTTACCTTGCAAAGGGAGACGACTTCAAAGAAAGCTGGATGGGTCTAAACGTTGCGACGTTTTTGAAGCCTCCTAAAAAACAACAACAACAAAATACTTTTAAAACCCAGATGTATCATTTTAATCTGAAACACATATCACGAATGGCCTTTGAACTTTCACCGTCCTCAAACAGAGGTCCATCACTCTGTGCCTTCTGTGGCTCAGCATCGTTGGAATTCAGCTCTGCTTACCAATATAAATAACTTCAAACACTTGTCAGGATTCTAAAAGTATCCCGCACATTTTAACATGTTCTCTTCCCAGCTTAACGTGTGTGTGGTTTTCATTGGGCTTTTTTATGTCGCCTATTTTGTTTTGAATTGGTCTTTGGTTGGAAGTTGGCATTTAGGCTCTGAGAAATAAATTCTTGTACATTTTGTACAAATCTAACTAGTACATTTTCAAACGTGAATTCACTGGACGTTTTGGGAAATCAGTTGGGTAATGAAATGGCTGCAAGAAAAGAACTACCGATAACCATGAAGGACCCACCGTCTTCTTCTTCTCCCTCCTCCTCCTCCTCCTCCTCCTCCTCCTCCTCCTCCTCCTCCTCCTCCTCCTCCTCCTCCTCCTCCTCCTCCTCCTCCTCCTTTTCCTCCATGCAACCGCTCCTCCCTTCTAGCACTGATGTTGTTCCCTAATTAGGTCATGAAATGTCTGCAAGAAAACCACGAAGCTCAGAGAGTGCCAAGGACCCCACCTTCTTCTTCTTCTTCTTCTTCTTCTTCTTCTTCTTCTTCTTCTTCTTCTTCTTCTTCTTCTTCTTCTTCTTCTTCTTCTTCTTCTTCTTCTTCTTCTTCTTCTTCTTCTTCTTCCTCCTCCTCCTCCTCCTCCTCCTCCTCCCTGCAAACCCCCCCTCCCTTCTAGCACTGATGATGTGACCTAGTTTGGGTAATGAAACATCTGCAAGAAAACCACCAAACTCAGAAGATCCCACAGTCTTCCTCCTCCTCCTCTCCTCCTCCTCCCCCTTGCAAATCCCCCTCCCTTCTAGCACTGATGATGTGACCTAGTTGGGTCATGAAACATCTCTGAGTGGCATTTTAATGTCCTCATCAACTTGATAACCCCCTTTATTTCAGTTGCACGTTCAACGTGGAGCCAAGGACTATTGCAAACCAGCAAACCAACTGAGCGTTTTCTCTCCCACAAAGGAGGCAATTCACCACCACACCGTGCATAAACAGGCAGGCTTTCATCGCGTCTTCTGCCTGGGTCAACCCCAGCACTTAGATTTCCTTGGAAATGTCAACAAAACACCCACCCCTACAATCAAAGCCCATCAAATCGCTGCCTCCAATATTCAGCATGAAACGGTAAATGAATAGCAATTACCCAGCGACAAGCAAGGCCAAATCCAGCCTCTCCCATTGGTCGGTTGTGCTACAAGGAGACAAAGCAATGGCTGAGGAGTCAAATGTTTCCACCCCGTTTGATCGACAGACCAAAATCCCAAGAGAAGACTTGAGCCTAGGCTGAGTTCCCTGATGATGTTACACTGTGGCCGGGTTCTCACTTATGGTTTGTGGAGTCCTTGGTGTCTTCTGAGCTTGCGGGGCTACTGGCAGATGTTTCATGACCTGACTGGGTAACGTCATCAGTGTTAGTGAGTGTGGGGTTTACTCCCTTTTTATATTCAGTAGGTTGGTGGGAATGTGGGCTTCTTCTTGGTAGTTCCTTGATTAGGGTATTGCTTGATTATTTGTCTGGTGTTAATCCCTGCTTATCTGGGTTCTGGCTACTGAATTTGGATGCATTTTGGTCTTAATTGTCTCTTTTGAATAGTGTGTAAATGTGATTTGTTTCTACCTGTACTAGGAAGCTTGGCACTCAGATAAATCATCCCTCAATAGACTCAGCCAGTCAGAATAGGTACTCTAATCAAAAAAATACCAAGGAGAAAACCACACTAACCACACATGGTACTGTATATAAACAGAGAGCAAAGCCCACTCCTTTCTGACACTGATGATGTTCTGTAGTCAGGTAATGAAACGTCTGCAAGAAAACAACTAAGCTCAGAGAACATCAAGGACTCCATCCTCCTCCTCTTCCTCCTCCCCTTTTCCTTGTCTTCTATTCTGCAAACTCCGCTTCCTTCTAGCACTGATGATGTTACCTAGTTGGGTCATGAAACATCTGCAAGAAATCCACCAAGCTCAGGTAGCATCAAGGACCACACAGTTCTCCTCCTCCTCCTCCTCCTCCTCCTCCTCCTTCTTCTTTTCCTTCTCCTCCTCCTCCTCCTCCCAAACTCACTCTCTTCTAGCACTGATGATGTTACCTAGTTGGGTCATGAAACGTCTGCAAGAAAGCCACCCAGCTCAGATAGCATCAAGGACTTCATCCTCCTCCTCTTCCTCCTCCCCCTTTCCTCCTCCTCTATTTTGCAAACCTCACTCCCTTCTAGCACTGATAATGTTACCTAGCTGGATCATGAAACATTTGCAAGCAAACATCCCAGCTCAGAGAGCATCAAGGATGCCACTGTTTAGCCCTCAGCTACATACATTCTCATCTAATGGTTTCCTTTATGGCTTATCTTAGGCATTGTTTCTTAGATAAGCCATGATGGCTTCAGACAGGATAATAAGTTGCTCAGCTCAGCTCGGCTGAGCTCTTTGAAATGGATTAAGGCAGCACTGTGTGTTTAGTTTTTAAGAGTCTGAGGCATCCCACTAAGCCAGCACTGATAGCATTTGATGGCGAGAGTCCTCATTCTTCTTCCTGAAATGTATTATGTCCATTACAGAATCCACACTCTGATTTCCTAATTCCTGTCTTTGCTGTTCGTCTTACATCCATCTTGCAGGAGTTTTCTGGAATCAAGTCATCTGTTCTAGGAATGCTGTTTCCACGTTCCAAACCTCAGAAACAGCTTTTAAAATAATGTTTCTGGTGGATATGTTCCCTGAGGTGGGCAGTATAGCCACTTGTTTTAAAGACACAGAAATTAGACACCTCCAGTGCTTCTTACAGCAATGACTTGCCTAGCATAATTATCCATTGCACAATAGAATAGAATAGAATAGAATAGAATAGAATAGAATAGAATAGAATCTTTATTGAGAATAGAGTAGAGTAGAGTAGAATAGAATAGAATAGAATAGAATAGAATAGAATAGAATCTTTATTGAGAATAGAGTAGAGTAGAGTAGAGTAGAGTAGAATAGAATAGAATAGAATAGAATAGAATAGAATAGAATAGAATAGAATAGAATAGAATCTTTATTGAAAGTAGAGTAGAGTAGAATAGAGTAGAGTAGAGTTTATCCCTTTGGGATAAACATGACCTGGATGACTCTTACAAGCATCAAGGTAGCAGTGTTCCAATATCTCAGGGGCTGCCCCAAAGAAGAGGGAGTCAAGCTATTCTCCAAAGCATCCGAAGGCAGGACAAGAAGCAACGGATGGAAACTCATCAAGGAGAGAAGCAACCTAGAACTAAGGAGAAACTTCCTGACAGTTAGAACAATTAACCAGTGGAACAACCTGCCTCCAGAAGTGGTGAATGCTCCAACACTGACAGTTTTTAAGAAGAGACTGGACAGCCATTTGTCTGAAATGGTATAGGGTTTCCTGCCTGAACAGGGGGTTGGACTAGATGACCTCCAAGGTCCCTTACAACTTGATGATGATGATGATGATGGTGGTGGTAGAAACTACAGAGTCTTTGATGCTCTCTGAGCTTGGCTGTTTTCTTGCAAATGTTTCATGACCCATGGAAGTGTTCTGGGCAGTTCCTTGATTGTGCTGTTGTTTACTTAGATTGCCACTGTGGAAAGGACCCAAGAATTTTGGCCCAGTTTTCAAGAAGACATGAAATGTGCTGTTTGCTACTTACTTTACCCCATTGCTACATATTACATACACTTCTAATGGGAAACTTTTGCCAGATGTATTTGAGAGAGGACAAGACTTTTGGTGGCCAAAACAGATGCTTTTCCTTAGGTTTCCAACATCTTCATGGAGAACCATCTTCTTCAACCCTTGGAGAGATATAACCAGTCACTGTAGACCAGGAGTAAGCAAATTGAGTTTCTAAAAATGTTTTGGAACGTAGAACTGTTGACCCTTGGCCACATTAACTAAGGATTGTTGGTGATACGTATGCAAACATCTGGAGAAACAAAAAAACTAGCTTGACTTTTTTATGGTATGGAGAATATCAATCTGGGACAATTCAGCATTGTCCTATAGTTGAAGATATCACTTTGCAGAATCCCAGAGCTGTTCTGCTTATGTTAAACGCTTACGGTCAATGTCTGTTCTTATGCATAAGCATTTTGATGCATGTACGTACACACGCATAAATATTTGAGCATCTTTAACTTCACTTGGCTCCAATTTTGTCAAGAGACAAGGCAAGGAGTCCTCTGGAGAATTAAGCAATGCCTGCTCTTCATTCTAAGAAGAATAAATTTAGATAATGCAGCTTGTGTAGCCAACGTTGCCTGTGGCCAACTTCTCTTGAGAATCTATCGCTTCTCGGCCTTTTGGCTAAGATCAAGTGTGTAGTATCTCTTGAGAATCTTTATCTCCTGAGATGAATAAGTCGGACACCTTAAAAAATGTTCACGCTAGATACATTTATGTGGCCGGCATAAATATCTGCCCAGACTTTTCTTAGCTCGATTGTGTCAAACAATAGTAATTCTGACGCATCTGAGCAGAAAATTAGATTTCTTCTCATTTTGAAAACTGATCAGGGGGGCACCATTCATGCAGACTGGATTAATTGCTCAAGAGGAAGAAACCAAACAGATTTCTGGCAGGCAGTAATCAAGGTGATCAAAACGCTATCAGAAGTAATTCTCTTCTATAGATTAAAAACTCTCAGTCTGTCTGCCACATCCAAAGGGATATTCTTGTTTGCTCTCCTATTTGCACAAAACCCACATCCATTTAGAGAGATAATATTGGAACCAGGGAGATTGAAAAATTATTTACGTATTCAGTTTCTACAGCTGCTCATCCCGATCAATGGCTCTTTCTGAACGGCAGTTCAAAAAAAGTAGATTACAGCTAAAACCATAAAGACATTTCAAAACCAGAGAAGCAAGAAAAAGCATCCCAAATCAATTTGATTAAATTATAATTCAATTCCAAGATTAAAGATTAAAATAGATAAATATAGGTAGTCCTCGAATTACAACGGGTTTGTTAGGTGACCGCTTGAAGTTACAACATACGAAAAACGGCTGCGGGATTTGGGTCTGTCTAGTCTAAGGAAAAGAAGAAATAGGGGAGATATGATAGCAGTATTCTGGTATTTGAGGGGCTGCCACAAAGAAGGGGGGGCAGGTTGTTCACCAAAGCACCAGAGGGCAGGACAAGAAACAATGGTTGGAAACTGATCAAGGAGAGAAGCAACCTGGAATTAAGGAGAAACTTCCTGACAGTGAGGACAATCAACCAGTGGAACAGCTTGCCACCAGAAATTGTGGGCGCTCCATCACTGGAGATTTTTAAGAAGAGGCTGGACATTCACCTGTCTAAGATGGTATAGGTTCTCCTGCCTGAGCAGGGGGCTGGACTAGAAGACCTCCAAGATCCCTTCCAGTCCTATTCTATTCTATTCTATTCTATTCTATTCTATTCTATTCTATTCTATTCTATTCTATTCTGTGCTGTGCTGTGCTGTGCTGTGCCGTTCCGTTCCGTTCCGTTCCGTTCCATTCCATTCATTCTGAATTCTATTCTATTCTATTCTATTCCTATTCCTATTCCTATTCTATTCTATTCTATTCTATTCTATTCTATTCTATTCTATTCTATTCTATTCTATTCTATTCTATGCTATTCTATGCTATGCTATGCTATGCTATGCTATGCTATTCTATTCTATTCTATTCTATTCTATTCTATTCTATTCTATTCTATTCCATTCCATTCCATTCCATTCCATTCATTCTGAATTCTATTCTATTCTATTCTATTCTATTCTATTCTATTCTATTCTATTCTATTCTATTCTATTCTATTCTATTCAACACTCATTCATCAACAACCGAAAATGGACAACTGGTCTATTTTCTATATAAACGGATGAATAGGTATGCAACTCAACTGATTATATTTATCTACATACTGAGTTGTGCAAAATCAGAACTCTGTTTACTGAAGGTTCCCATCATGCTAATCCATGGCTATGCAGCTGCTTTGTTCCAGAGAGAGAGAGAGAGAGAGAGAGAGAGAGAGAGAGAGAGAGAGAGAGAGAGAGAGAGAGAGAGAGAGAGAGAGAGAGAGAGAGAGGCAGCTCATGTTCTTTCTTCCTTTTTCATTTCACAGTTTTTCTCTTGTTCGTCAAATAAAGATGAACAAAACCTGACTTTAATGCTCTGCTAAACTGCGCCACGACACTCTCCTTCATCTGAGACATCCATCTTCATGAATATATAACGCAGGTATCACAAGGTGCTACCATATGGCTCTGCAAATTTGATCGAAGTGTGGACTACATTAGGCCCTTCCTAATTTATAAAACTGTCACTGGAGAGGCTCAGGTGTGACAGCCATGGTTAGACAAAGACACTAAGCTACTCTTCGAACCTGTCTTTTGGGAAAATCCACCTGTCCTTGGACTGTTTGTCATGGAAAGGAAAAGCAGCCCACGGATCGGTAAACTAGGTGACGGTCTGCTACAAAACCGTGGACTAGATTTCCCCTGATCCTGGTTGCTTGCATTTCTTATTGGAATATGAGCCACCTGGAAATGTAATGAATAACTAAATGTTCTGTAAGGAAATAGATTTCCAGTGTTTTTAAGGGTGTCCCGTTTAAGGTAGTGGTTAAGGTGTGCACCTAGAAACCAGGAGACTGAGAGTTCCAGTTCTTAGGCATGAAAAGTGCTCACCCAGAAACTGGGAGACTGTGAGTTCCAGTACTGTCTTAAGCATGAAATGTCCTCACCTGGAATCCAGGAGACTTTAAGTTCTAGTACTGACTTAGGTGCCCACTTAAAAACCAGGAGACTATGAGGTCTAGTACTATCTCCTGCTTGAGCAGGGGGTTGGACTAGAAGACCTCCAAGGTCCCTTCCAGCTCTATTCTGACTGAATTGATTGTAAGAGAGAATTTGAAGGAACTTCTTCCATGGGAATCCTAAAAGATCAACCAGAAATTGAATCATTTCAATTCCAGCAATCTCTTTCATGGGCTAAAGCAGGGGTCTTCAAGCTCAGCCCTTTTATGACTCATGGACTTCAATTCCCAGAATTCTTCAGCCAATGTGCCTGGCTGAGGAATTCTGGGAGTTGAAGGCCATGAGTTATAAAAGGGCCGAGTTTGAAGACCCCTGGGCTAAAGGCTTCATGGTCCTTTCTTCTCCAGGTTCCAATATCTCCCATTCCAAACGTGAAACAGACCCATTGTCCAACAACCTACCCACCTTCTCATCTTTCTCTCAGAAACAAAAGCTCGCCAGGTACAGTTTGCGGCCATTTTAGGACTTGCCAGATCCTACCTTTCTCCCATGGAAGAGCTGATCTTCAGCAAATCTCCGTGGTTCGCCTTATTTAGAACATTCTGCTTCTTTAATAACTGAGTCATAGTTCTATCAAAATAGAAGAAACTCTGCTGTGTGACCTTTGTTTCCTCCCTAAAAAAAAATAAAAAATAATTTCAGTGTCTCGGTTCTCTTTTTTTTTTTGCAAGGAATTTGTTTGCCAGATAAGAGACTTGCTAGATAAAAGATCTTTTTGCTCCCAAGGGATTGAAAAAGTCAATCCTTCCTTTTCTGCATCCACTGTTTTTAGTTTCCCTGGCTGCTTTTTCTGGTGGACTTTCACTTTCTCTCCTATTTTATCCAAACACGATACACCAACCTGGATACGGTGCCCCTTGCAAATTTACGTACAAATTATCCAATATACAGGAAACATTAATATGCAGTCTCGCTAATGGTGACATTAATATGGTAACTACATACACAGGAGAGAGATCGGATCCTGATTGACTACGGCATGACTTGTAAATGTAATTTAGCTTGGCCAAGAATGATTCTCTTTTGGAAATGACTATTTAAAACAAAACATGAGCCAATTTGAGAGAAAGCAAGGAAGCTTTGATTGAAAACAGAGGTTGAATTTGTACATCGCCCTAATCCATGATTTTTTTTGGGGGGGGGGAAATCAGATGGTGTTGAATGTTGCTAAGCTAGCATTGAGATCGATACCAGCGTCAATGCAAATCTAATAATAAATAAAAGCTGTAGATTCTAGCTCTGTGATTCAAATGACAAGGCTCTTAAAACATCTCCGACTGACGTATTTGATAGGAATCAATAGATTCAAGACAGATATAATTGTCTCTGATTTCTTAATAGATTTGGGTGGTGGATGTGTTTTGCAGTCTAACAAGTACCTTTCTGAATTAATTTAGAGGCATCCACATTGATCTGATGATTTGTCAACCAATCAATTCGAGACAGGGATTCAATCAAACAGGCTTTGAATCAACCAACCAATCAACCAACCAACCAACCAATCAATCAGAATAGAGCTGGAAGGGACCTTGGAGGTCTTCTAGTCCAACCCCCTGCTCAAGCAGGAGACCCTAGACCACTTCAGACAAGTTGGCTGTCCAGTCTTTTCTCGAAAACCTCCAGTGATGGAGCACTCACAACTTCTCTGAATTCAGGTCTCTTAATTCCAAGTTTACCTTCATAAATATTTATTTCTTCTGGTGGAACCTGATCTTTCTGTTGAAAGGTTCTGTTGCAAATTTAGACACGGTCCCTCCTCTCTCCTGTCCTGGAGAAGAATGCTCTGAACAGGAGTGATTACAAGGTCAGCTCTTTCTAAGGTCGAAAGATTTCCTGAACTGCCGTGTACTTGGGGGAAGTCAGCCCCCCAGAGAAGGAAATATTAAAAGGGCAGAAAAATACATTTCCTCAAAGGATCTTAAAAATGCAGTAAAGCATGCCCAGTTTTTCTTAATAGCCCCAGGTCTCCCTTCCCCAAGCAGAAACCAGCTCTATAGAGATGCAGATGTAAATCCAGGGAGCTAAGAAGACAAAGACCTAAAATCTACATACCCCATCCAAACTCTAAAAGTCATCAGCCCCAGGGAAGCAGGATATGATCTTTGGACATAATAAGATTGTCCCATCACCATCAGAATACCAGAAAGGCACACTCAGACTCAGGTCAAAGTTCATGCCACAGGAACAACTCCAAACAAAAGGCTCCAGAGGGTATAAAAACCCACTTCCTACATGTGCTCAGTCCTTTTTTTTCACTTCTCTTGCTGCCAGAACCATCTTCCTGTCTAGCTCTCCTCTCCAATAGAGTACAACCTTCTTCCCAAAACAGTTGCCATGTTTATTCCCACCTTGGATGAACCATGATGAAGACTTTTCTTTCAACATACTTTAATGTGGGGCTTGGACAGAAGACCTCCAAGGTCCCTTCCAGCTCTATTCTGTTCTAAAATTAATTGCACTGTAGATGTTAGATTGAGCTTCTCTCACAGATGCCTCAAGAAGGTTGACTGTGGTCAATAAATGAGGTCCTACTTCAGTGTGAAGTTCTCTGTGGGATCTTCCAAAGTCGAGGAGCTGGGGTCTTCACACGGCTTCATCGAATTCAACTGAATTATCTTTAGTGTGACAAAGTAGTAGATTAAAACAGTAGTAGTACAAATCAGGACATACCCAATGGATAATGCTATGAAGCATATCTGACACCTTCTTTGTTGAATTACGATGAAGCCATTTATTTATTTCTTCTTCGTCCTCAATTTTTCCCAATCAAAAGGCAGACATGGCTCTTGGACAAAAAACAGTTGCACGCTGTTGATTTTTTTTTTTCCAGTCCTGCCAACTCCAGTTTTGATTTGTGACGGACTATCCTGTAATATTAAGTCACAGAAGTGGATTACAATTTGCAGGCTGGTGTTTGCAATATCCATATTTTAAAATCTACCCTTTTGTCCCTCTCAAACAACGGTAAAATAACATTTTTTTTCTTTCTTCCCTGTGACAGCATATATTCCCTGGAAAGATAATTATCTGCCACTTAGACATGAGGTGGCTGTATTTATTGCTGCTATTAGTCTTGGCGGGCTTGTAAAAGGTAAGGACAGCTAACAAATCCAGTCTGCACGTTGTGGAATCTGAACGTTGCATATTCCATCTGAAGTGCTGCCGTTATAAGAGCAGCACAGAAGAGCAGAGCATGTACAGTAATTCCTTTGCAAACCAGACGGGAACATTGAGTTGAGACAGCTGTCAAAAACCAAAGCAATTGGAGATCGGACCTAGTTGAAATATTCTGCTTTTTCCTGATCAAGAAATCGGAGCTTGTTTAGATTAGATAACAGTGGATATCTCCCCCCCCCCCCCGTTGCAAACTAATTCTCCAAGGCTTCTGCTTTTGGTTCTGAGTGGCTTGGAGAAGATGCATCTTCCTTCCTTCCTTCCTTCCTTCCTTCCTTCCTTCCTTCCTTCCTTCCTTCCTTCCTTCCTTCCTTCCTTCTTTCCTTCCTTCCCACCTCCTCCCTCCCTCTCCTCCTTACACTCTTCTTCATCCCTTCTCTCTTTTTTCCTCCTTCCTTCCTCCCTCATTTCCTCCCTCCCTCCCTTTCTTTTATTTTTCTCTCCGTCCCTCCTTTTCACTGTCTCTTCCTCGTTTCTCTTTTTCCCTGCCTCCTTCCTTATTCATTCTTTTCTCCCTCCTTCTTTTTTCCTTCATCCTTCTCTCCTTCCTCTCTTTTTGTTCTTCTTCCTCTCTTTTTGTTCTTCTTCCTCCCTCCCTCCCTCCCTCCCTCCCTCCCTCCCTCCCTCCCTTCCTTCCTTCCTTCCTTCCTTCCTTCCTTCCTTCCTTCCTTCCTTCCTTCCTCCTCCAACTTGCTGCTCCAGTTCTCCCATTGATTTTTGCTCAGAATGAGTTAGCCAAAGCCAGTCGGAAGAGGCACCTTTAAAAGCGCACCCAGCAAGATCCACTTTTAATCAGGCTAGCATTGAGTCCTCACCTCTCTTGCATGCCCCTTCCTTTAAGAAAGAAAAGGAAACACACTGTTAGGCCAAACACTCAACTTGAACAAGACTTTTTAGCTGCAGTTTTATTTTTAAAAATCTCGGCCAGAGATCAAAGTAAAAAAAAAAAAAAGCAGGCCAAGGGCCCACTTCTTGATTTTTCTAGTTGACCTCTGCTGATTTACGCAGTTGCTTGGCCAAGTCTTGATTGCATGAAGGGAGGAAGAGAAAACACATCCTAGGTGTTGCATCAAATGGGTCAACGGGTTCACCAGATCCTAGGGCCTTCCTCCTTTTTCACACTTCATTTCTAATTGTGGCCTCCCAAGCACACCCAACAGCGCAACGAAACAAACAGCAAAATATACAAAACTGTCAAGAAACCCTGCAACACATCCTTAAACTTTCCGTGGAGAACTAGAAAGTCAACTTCCTTGAAGAACGTCAACTATCCATGGAGGGCAAGGAAGTCAACTTTCCTGCATTGCTATGTGAAAAGCATCAGGGGTCAGTTTTCCAAATCTACGTCCGCCTTCTGCAATGGCAGATTACAAAGTGACAGGACAAAGCACCTCTCCTGACCTACCTATTCATGAGAAAGCTGCAGTTCCTGCCACAAAGTGAGGCCTACGTTGGAGAAGAAAGACAAGGAAAATTCCTTGTCTTATTCCAGACAAGGAATAATGGATGGAAGGAGAGATTCAACCTAGAAATAAGGAGACATTTTCTGACAGTGAGAACCATCAACCAATGGAACAGAAGTTGCCTTCAGAAGTTGAGGGAGCTTCATCATTGGAAGCTTTCAAGAAGAGACTGGATGGCCATCTTGTCAGAAATGGTGTAGGGTCTCCTGCCTGAGGGGGGGATGGACTAGATGACTCATAAGGTCCCTTCCAACTGTTACTCTGTTACTGTTACTGATGCAGCCTAGGAATGCATTGGCTTTTTGTTCTTTGTTGAATACTTAACACTTTTAGAAACCATTCATTAGCACTTTGTGTTGTTCTTCCCAGGGATTCAGGAGGTATAATAATAGGTGCTTCCTGATTATTACTCCTCTTTGCCCTGGACAATAGAGGAGTATTGTAGGAATAGAGTAGAGTAGAGTAGAGTAGAGTAGAGTAGAGTAGAGTAGAGTAGAATAGAATAGAATAGAATAGAATAGAATAGAGCTGGAAGGGACCTTGGAGGTCTTCTAGTCCAGCCCCCTGCTCAAGCAGGAGAACCTACACCGTCTCAGACAGGTGTTTGTCCAGTCTCTTCTTAAAAACCTCCAGTGATGGAGCGCCCATGATTTCTGAAGGCAAGCTGTTCCCTGGTTGATTGTCCTCACTGTCAGGAAGTTTCTCCTTAATTCCAGGTTGCTTCTCTCTTTGATCAGTTTCCAACCATTGTTTTTTGTCCTTCCCTCTGGTGCTTTGGTGAATAACATAACCCCCTCTGCCTTGTGGCAGCCCCTCAATTACTGGAATACTGCTATCATGTTTCCCCTAGTCCTTCTTTTCCTTAGACTAGCCAGACCCAAATCCCGTAGCCGTTCTTCGTATGTTTTAGCCTCCAGGCCCCTGATCATCTTAGACTAGACTAGATGCTCTCCAATGCCCCAAGCCGTAAATTTCAAGATAAATTTTTAAGAGCTTGGTTAGTCCCAGTCCGCTTCGTAAGTTCAATTGGGGTTTCACTGCCTTTGATGCAAAGCCATGGATATTTCCTTCTGTTCCACCTCTGCATTAACTGAATTTGCCCTGTTTTATATTCTTTAGGAGCAGAAGTGACCTGAATCTCTCCGGTGCTTCAGAGACGTAAAAGACCATTTCTTAATTAAAGGGGAGAAAGAAAAAAAAAAAAAAAAACAGACAGCCCACTTTTCTATCCTTCTGCCATTTCCTTCCAAGCTACAAATCTTTGTAATTTAATTTCTTGCTAGGTGAGTACGGTAAATCTTTTTAAAAAAACAAAACAAAAAAACAAAACAAAACAAAAAGGAAATCCTTTTAAGGAGACACAGTTTATCTTTGTATATTTGTGTGTGTGTGTGTGTATGTGTGTGTGTGTGTGTGTGTGTGTGTGTACGTTTTATCATCAGGGAAGATCATAAAATTAGGAGCAGCTAATTTAATTTGTCAAGTGCCTGGCCCTCCTATGTCATTCGGGGGTATTCACATAATAATATTGATTATCCGGAAGGCTGCAGCATAGGAGATGAATGTTGTGGAGCCTTTGTGTTTGTCAGTAAGAGGTGGCACCTCACAAACAGAGTATGGGTGTGTTTGTGGGGAGGGGAAAGATCTCCTCCTGCACTTAAAACACAGGCAGAGTCCAGAGGTAAGCTTCGAAAGAGACTGGGAGATGTTTGGCTAAGGCAGAACTCAAAATCTCCATCATGTGATTCTTGGATGCTGCAGTCAGTGTAAATACATGCCAGTATTGCAAAGTTGATTGACGTTTGAAGGCTCCCTTGAATTCAGAAAATTTGTCTTCTGCATTTGCTTTCTTTCTATCTATAGTATCTATCTGTCTGTCTGTCCATCTGTCCACCCACCCACCCATCCATCCATCTGTATATCAATCACTTATCATCTATCTATTTTTCTATCCATCTATCATATCTGTCTGTTTATCTATCTATCTAGCATCCATTTATCTATCTATCCATCTATCCATCTATCATCTATGTATCCATCTATCATATCTATCTATCTGTCTATCTATCCATCCATCGATCTATCCATCTATCATCTATCTATTCATCTATTATATCTGTCTCTATCTAATCTATCTATCTATCTATCTATCTATCTATCTATCTATCTATCTATCTATCTATCTATCATCCATCCATCTATCTGTATATCTATCACCTATCTATCATCTATCTATCTATCTATCTATCTATCTATCTATCTATCTATTCATCATCTATCTATCCATCTATTATCTCTATCTGTCCATCTATCATCCATCATCCATCTATCACATCTATCTATCTATCTATCTATCTATCTATCTATCTATCTATCTATCTATCTATCTATCTATCTACCTACCTACCTACCTACCTACCTACCTACCTACCTACCTACCTACCTACCTACCTACCTACCTATCTATCTATCTATCTATCTATCTATCTATCTATCTATCTATCTATCTATCATCCATCTATCATCCATCATATCTATCCTATCTATCTATCTATCTATCTATCTATCTATCTATCTATCTATCTATCTATCTATCCATCTATCCATCTTATCTCTATCTATCCATCTATCATCCATCTATCTATCTGTGTATCTATCTATCATCTATCCTAATCTCTCTCTCTCTCCCTCTCTCTCTCTCTCATCTATCATCTCCTACTGCTAAATCTCAAGGACTTGGTACCCCCAGGTAGTCTTTGACTTACATCCACAATTGGGGCCAGAGTTTCCCTTGCTAAGCAAGGTGGTTGTTAAGTGAGTTATGCTCCATTTTATGACCTTTATGGCCATGGTTGTGAACCAAATCACTGCATCTGTTAAGTGAGTCCTGCAGCCATTCAGCCGACTTCCAACTTCCTGCACCGAAGCTTGCTTGTCACAATCACATGATCTCAGGATGCTTGCAGCCATCATAAATACATGCTAGTATTTTCAGGACAGTTTTTTAAAAAAATATATGACTAAGAAATAGAGCTGCTTCTTTCCTCCACTTTCCTCTTTGCTTCTTCCTCGTGTGTCAAAGAAAAGGGGGTCAAGCTATTTTCCAAAGCACCTGAAGGCAGGACAAGAAGCAACGGATGGAAACCAATCAAGGGGAGAAGCAACCCGGAATTAAGGAGAAACTTCCTGACAGTTAGAACAATTAACCAGGGGAACAACCTGATTCCAGAAGTTGTGGGTGCTCCACAACTGGAGTTTTTTTTTTTTTTTTTAAAAAAAAAGAAGAGACAGGACAGCCATTGATCTGGAATGCTCGAGTAGTGGGTCAGACTAGACGACCCCCCAAGACCCCGCCAACCCTATTATTCTATGTTCTGTGTCTAAGTCCCTGCACAGCATTCAGATCTGTGAAGACGGTCACCTTTAGCTACTAGACCAAAGATTTGTAGGTGTGTCCACATCGGTGCCCCTGGTTCATCAACTGATCCAAGCTCTGCTGGACCACAGAAAAATCAATCTGGCACACAAACCTACAGGTAAGACCACAAGACTTAGTTAAGCGCATCGCTGCCATTGTTATGTGAATCACACTATCATTCAACAAAACCCGCTTCCTTCATTGACTTTGTGGGCCTGAACTTGGGCTAGGAAGGTTACAAAGGAAACTGCAACTGTCTTAAGTACATGGCAGTTTCCAAGCATCCGAATAACGATCATGATGTTCATTACTGCCAGGACCAGTCCGAGGTCCCCCTTTTCAACGTTGTGGTAACTTTGAACCGTCGTTAAACACATGATTGTAAGTCAAGGGCTACCTGTGTTCAGGGGGCACA
Organism: Crotalus tigris; assembly: GCF_016545835.1. Taxonomy (NCBI): domain Eukaryota; kingdom Metazoa; phylum Chordata; class Lepidosauria; order Squamata; family Viperidae; genus Crotalus; species Crotalus tigris. The sequence goes on along the minus strand of NW_024100631.1, from coordinate 91,680 downwards.
CTATCTCTGGATATTGGGGTGCAAACAAATAGGTTGTGGTGAGGAATGAGTTCATTGGAAGTAGAATTAGAAGACGTCCATCTATTATTTCCCGAGACGGCTCAGGAAATAGAAGCGATTCCATCTGATTACTAAGTTAGGAACAATTATGATACGTCCATTCTCCATATATTCCCTCCCTGTCTATTTTGGGGGGTGGGTGGGTGGGTGGGATGGGGGGAGAGTGGAAAACACTCAATTGCCTTTCTTGAGCTCTTAAGCTTGGCACTTCTTCCATAATGCCACAACACCTCTCTCTCTCTCTCTCTCTCTCTCTCTCTCTCTCTCTCTCTCTCTCTCTCTCTCTCTCTCTCTCTCTCTCTCTCTATATATATATATATATATATATATATATATATATATATATATATATATATATTGTGCTTGACAATTCCCCTGCCCTCCGCCCCCCCCTGTAAATGACAAGAAGAGGGAATCTACTTTTTTTTAGACAATCTGAGGATTTGATTTTAATGCCTATAAATGCCAAGCAAAAAAAGAGGATAATGAGGAGTATTTTTGAAGAGAGAGAGAGGAGGAGAACGTGGCTGGTGATTGACAGGCTGTGTGTGTTTTGACATTATTGGTACGCACGAGCGATGATTAGAACAATGCTTGATAGGAATGTGATGCCACGGAGGGGGGGAGGGGCATGCTTTGTGCAGCCAATGTCAAGGCCCTTTGGGAATAAAAGGCATAAAGCAGCGCCACCTCGTGTCCCTCTTAAGAATGGAGGGTGGGGTTCAGCCCCAGCACGCGGCCACCGTCAGTTGCCCTTTTGCCATTTGTCTTGTGGGCCTTAGCTTGTCCTCAGAGGTTGCTAGAACACTGAACTTCCTTCCTTCTTCCCTTTCCTTCGTCCTCCCTCGCTCCTTCCTTCCTTCCTTTCCTTTATCCCTCCCTCTCATTCCCATCCCTCTCCTTCCCTCCCTCCCTCCCTTCTTCCCATTCCCATCTCCTTCCTTCCCTTCCTTCCTTCCTTCCTTCCTTCCTTCCTTCCTTCCGTCCTTTCTTCCTTCCTTCTCCCATCTTTCTCCTTCCTTCCTTCCTTTGTCCCATTCCCATCTCCCTCCTCCCTCCCTCCCTCCCATTCCCACCTCCTTCCTTCCTTCCTTCCTTCCTTCCTTCCTTCCTTCCTTCCTTCCTTCCTTCCTTCCTTCCTTCCTTCTCCCATCTTTCTCCTTCCTTCCTTTATCACATCCTCCCTCTCATTCCCATCTCCCTCCTTCCCTCTCCTCCCTCCCTCCCTCCAATTCCCACCTCCTTCCTTCCTTTCTTCCTTCCTTTCTTCTCCCATCTTTCTCCTTCCTTCCTTCATCGCATCCTCTCTCTCATTCCCATCTCCCTCCTTCCTATTCCCATCTCCCTTTCTTCCTCCCTCCCTCCTCCCTCCCAATCCCCCTTCCTTCCTTCCTTCCTTCCTTCCTTCCTTCCTTCCTTCCTTCCTTCCTTCCTTCCTTCTTTCCTTCCTCCCTCCCTCTCATTCCCACCTTCCTCTTTCCTCCCTCCCATCAATTCCTTCCTTCCTTCCTTCCTTCCTTCCTTCCTTCCTTCCTTCCTTCCTTCCTTCCTTCCTTCCTTCCTTCCTTCCTTCCTTCCCTCCCTCCCTCCTTCCCTCCCCAGATGAAACCATCACCGCCATTTCAGCAACGCCAAAAAACGTGTTATTTTTCTGTCTTGTTGTAATTTCACACCAACTTTGGGGCTGTGCCTACCACCCCACAACCTCATTTTCCCCTTTGGCTGCCTTGTCACATTCCTCAGTTGATGTTGCTTAACAGAGTGTTTTACTGATGTCAGTGACACACTTAAATTTGTTTTGCAAGCAGCCCAAAGAACTATTGTCACTGAACAGGCTAAAAGACCCATCACTCCATCCGAAATGATGCCTTGGCGACGGGGCATAGAGCGCTTTTGCGAGGGAGCAAAGCGCCAGCTTTGGAATGTTGCTGAGGAATGTCAGGCGGGAACATCTTTTTGGCAACACAGGCCTTGCCGGAGAAAAGAATACTGTCAAGCTTTAGCGGCAAGCAAGTCTCCAGACTCCTACGCCAAATGTGCTGTGGGTTTTGATAAAAACCCTCCAAAATGTACGCTCTTGATAAAAACCCTCCAAAATGTACCTTTGCAGCTCCAGAGAAGAGCAATAGATGGGAGACGTCTCACCCCGGGAGAGCCAACTTTGAAAAGCCTCTTTTTTGTGTGCCACAGAGAACATAAATCCACTTTTCAGCTCAGCCTGCTGTTCTCGAGAAACCTGCTCTGAAGGGTCTGCCCATCCTGCGGTTGGCTATTTCAACCTTCACTTGGAGTCAAAGGGATGAAATATGAGCACGGAAAGGAACCAACTTCCAGCTTCTTAAAACAGTGCCTGGGGGCTCTCTGTCTCTCTCTCTCTCTCTCTCTCTCTTCCTTGCTCTTTCTCTCTCTTTCCTCACTCTTCTCTCTCTCTCTTCCTCTCTCTCTCTTTCTCTTCCTCTCTCTTCCTTTCTCTCTTCCTCTCTCTCTCTCTTCCTCTCTCTCTCTCCTCTCTCTCCCTCTCTCTCTCTCTTCCTTGCTCTTTCTCTCTCTTTCCTCACTCTTCTCTCTCTCTCTTCCTCTCTCTCTCTTTCTCTTCCTCTCTCTTCCTTTCTCTCTTCCTCTCTCTCTCTCTTCCTCTCTCTCTCTCCTCTCTCTCCCTCTCTCTCTCTCTTCCTTGCTCTTTCTCTCTCTTTCCTCACTCTTCTCTCTCTCTCTTCCTCTCTCTCTCTTTCTCTTCCTCTCTCTTCCTTTCTCTCTTCCTCTCTCTCTCTCTTCCTCTCTCTCCTCTCTCTTCCTCTCTCTCTCTCTTCCTTGCTCTTTCTCTCTCTCTCTTTCCTCACTCTCTCTCTCTTCCTCTCTCTCTCTTTCTCTTCCTTTCTCTCTTCCTCTCTCTCTCTCTTCCTCTCTCTCTCTCCTCTCTCTTCCTCTCTCTTCCTCTCCTCTCTCTTCTCTCTCTCTTCCTCTCTCTCTTCTCTCTCTCTTCCTCTCCTCTCTCTTCCTCTCTCTCTCTTCCTCTCTCTCTTCCTCTCTCTCTCTCTTCTCTCTCTCTCTTCCTCTCTCTCTCTCTTCCTTGCTCTTTCTCTCTCTCTTTCCTCACTCTCTCTCTCTTCCTCTCTCTCTCTTTCTCTTCCTTTCTCTCTTTCTCTCTCTCTTCCTCTCTCTCTCTATCCTCTCTTTCTCTCTCTTCCTCTCCTCTCTCTTCTCTCTCTCTTCCTCTCTCTCTTCTCTCTCTCTTCCTCTCCTCTCTTCCTCTCTCTCTCTTCCTCTCTCTCTCTTTCTCTTCCTTTCTCTCTTCCTCTCTCTCTCTCTTCCTCTCTCTCTCTATCCTCTCTTTCTCTCTCTTCCTCTCCTCTCTCTTCTCTCTCTCTTCCTCTCTCTCTTCTCTCTCTCTCTTCCTCTCCTCTCTCTTCCTCTCTCTCTCTTCCTCTCTCTCTCTCTTCCTCTCTCTCTCTCTTCCTCTCTCTCTCTCTTCCTCTCTCTCTATCTCCAAATTGATTGCTTGCAACTCAGGTAGAATTCTTTCCACCTCAGCCGTGGAATTTAATTTAGTTTAAATTTGAATAGCAGCACTCTGTTACCAGCTGCCGTTCCCGAGGAGGAAATATTCCTTAATAACAACCCATTTGCACTATTAAGCTCTTTTCGAATGTTCAATTACTCGTCCAATACAAAAAAAAAAAGGATGTTACTGGCGCAATCGGGCCCTTTGGGACATTTTGGTGGCTTGGTCTTCCCCCATCTGTCTGACAGCGTTATGAACGTGATGAGGATGGAACGGAGCTGGGAGATTGCTAGTGCTGGTTTTTAAAAAAGGAATAGCAATAGCAATAGCACTCATATACCGCTTCACAGTGTTTTACAGCCCTCTCTAAGCGGTTTACAGAGTCAGCCTGTTGCCCCCAACAATCTGGGTTCTCCTTTTACCAATCTTGGAAGGATGGAAGGCTGAGTCAACCTTGAACCAGTCAGGATTGAACTCCTGGTTGTAGGCAGAGTCAGCCTTCAATGCTGCATGGATGGATGGATGGATGGGAGGGAGAGTGGGAGGGAGGGAGGGAGAAGATGGAAGGCTGAGTCAACCTTGAGCTGGTCAGGATCGAACTCTTGGTAGTGGTAGATAATAATAATAGTAATCATCATCCTCATCCTCCTCCTCATCATCATCATCATCATAATGCCAAATCCAGTCTGAACATCTGGCTGACTGTGCGATGATTAATAATAATAATAATAATAATAATAATAATAATAATAAAGTTGGAAGGGACTTTGGATGTCATCTAGTCCAACCCCCTGCTCAGACAGGAAACCCTATACCATTTCGGGCAAATGGCTGTCCAGTCTCTTCTTAAAAACTTCCAGTGTTGGAGCATTCACAACGTCTGGAGGCAGGTTGTTCCACTGGTTAATTGTTGTGTCAGGACGTTTCTCCTTAGTTCTATGTTGCTTCTCTCCTTGATTAGTTTCCATCCATTGCCCTTCCTTCCTTCCTTCCTTCCTTCCATCCTTCCTTCCTTCCTTCCTTCTTTCCTCCTTCCCTCCCTTCTTCCTTAGTTCCAGGTTGCTTCTCTCTTTGTTCAGTTTCCACCCGTTGCTTCTTGTCCTGCCTTCAGATGCTTTGGAGAATAGCTTGACTCCCTCTTCTTTGGGGCAGCCCCTGAGATACTGGAACCCTGCTATCAGGTCCCCCCTTCTCTTCTGCTTGGCTGTACACCAAGGAGGATTTCAAATTAGGAGATAATCTTAGGAATCAGATGAGAATTTCTTGAAGTTCTTCGTGACCAAGCTTCTTTCTTTCTTTCTTTCTTTCTTTCTTTCTTTCTTTCTTTCTTTCTTTCTTTCTTTCTTTCTTTCTTTCTTTCTATCCCTTCCCTTGCAGCCTCAGTGACATTTAATTTGAGATATCTGCTTAGCTAACTTTTTCTTCTGTGAGCAATCTGGAGTGCATGCCTGCATTTTATAAGACAGCCACTCTGCATGTTGCTGTTAAAAACGCCTTCATTGTGAGACCTCCAGCGGAGGGATGAGACTTTTGCCCTGGGGCTTTCCGTGCTGCCCACTGAGTATAAAGCTCTCTTCCTCTTCTCAAAATAAAAATCTATCTCACGGCTACAATGGGGTGCCTCACGTCTCAGATCCTTCCAAAGACTGGGCAAGGTTCTAAAAGCTGAAACCAGATTTTCCTTTCCCAGTTAGCCGCAATTCCCACCAGGCTGTTTGGCAGGCACAATCCCAAAAGCTGCTTTTTCGTTTGCCAAACAGAGTGGCTGGCTGTCTTTCCACCCACCCCTATCCAGTGAAGCCACAGCTAATTGCACATATGCAATGCAGAACTGGAGGAGGAGGAGGAGGAGGAGGAGGAGGAGGAGGAGGAGGAGGAGGAGGAGGAGGAGGAGGAGGAGGAGAAGAAGAAGAAGAAGAAGAAGAAGAAGAAGAAGAAGAAGAAGAAGAAGAAGAAAGAGAAGAAGAAAGAGAAGAAGAAGGAGGAGGAGGAGGAAGGGGAGGAGATGGTGTAGGAGGAGAAGGAGAATGAAGAAGAAGAAGAAGAAGAAGAAGAAGAAGAAGAAGAAGAAGAAGAAGAAGAAGAAGAAGAAGAAGAAGAAGAAGAAGAAGAAGAAGAAGAAGAAGAAGAAGAAGAAGAAGAAGAAGAAGAAGAAGAAGAAGAAGAAGAAGAAGAAGAAGAAGAAGAAGAAATAATTAGCCTTGGAGAGAAATGCTACTATTTTTAATAATAACCTGTTTTTTTCACTGAAGAACCCTTCCAGAGTGGGAAAAAAAAAACCCAACTCATTAAAACAATTTCAAGTGATTTACAATTCCAAGCAATCTGAGAGTTTTTAAAGAGTCATTTGCAGTTTTAAACAAAGGGAACTCTCTAAAACGCCAGATGTTTCCACCATAAACCATCTTAAAGCTTCACGACTACGACCCACGGCACTGAGAAGGAAGGGAAGCGGAAGACCAAAGAAGCAGGGATTTCATCCAAAAGGAGAAGGGAGGCCAAAGCCGAAACCTCCACAAAGCCAGAGGCCAACCCTACGCGTGCACGCGCACGGAAAAAGAACGAGATCTCACAGCTGGGGGCTTGGATGGAAATTGTACCGGTAATTGTGAAAAATGGAGAATGGGCTACCTACAGTGGCTTCATTGTTTTCCCAGGGCTGAGGGTGAAAAAGAGAGAAGACCCGGGGGGGGGGGGGGCAAGGCAGCTTATGAGCGTTCCCTTTACCCTTGTTGAAAGCCATTCTCTCCATTCCTTTTGATGGAACTGTCATCCCCAGCATCTCCAAACGGAGACACATCAGGTTTTATCCATCTAGCTTTCTCTCTCTTTTTTTTTTTCCTGTCCTGATTGCTTCATTTTTCTCTTCATCTCTTTTTTTTTCTTGAATGTTTTTTCCCCACCGCCCACCCCTCCCCTCTGGTGCCCGGAAGGCAAAGCTTTTACAGTAGCTATCAAGAGAGGCATGGGGGAACGGAAGGCAAAGCTTTCATCAGGAAGGTTTTATCACCTCGATATGGCAGCCATCCGTATTTGCCATCTGTGTAAAGGACCCAGCCCACTTTGCATCTTAAGAAGACAGAACTCTTGGAATATTTCTTCCAACGGGCATCTTTATTAAGAGAAGATGGTTGCAGGCATTCTAGACAGGACCTGAGGCCCCCCCCCATACCATTCAAGGTTTTAAGTGGTCCCCAGCAGGCCCCACCCCACCACACCATCCTTCCAGCGACCATCCCAGGCGTTACATTTCCACCCCCTTTTTCCTCACTGCCAGTGGAAGGGAGACTTCAGAGAGGAGTAGATGAAAGCTGACGGCCCCATTGTTATGCTTTAGTCCTTTTGGTGGTATCAACATCCAGTCCCTTTGAAGCTGTACCGAAGGAAGTGAGGGCCATAAAGCCCCTTTGTTCACCCCCCTTCCCCTTCATCGTATGACAGAATCCAGAGAGGGCAGAAATGGGGTTTTCCATAGTCGATAACTAGAGATGAAATATAATTGGATTCTGACAATCTGATTTGGAACCAAAGTAAAAGAAAAAAGGGAAAAAAAAGTCCTTGACGTATGACAGTTGAGCCCCAAATTTCCTATTGCTAAGTGAGACGTTTGCTGAGTGGGTTTTGCCCCATTTTACGACATTTCTGGCCACAGTTGTTAAGCCAGCGGCTCCCAACCTTTTCCATACCCCGCGCCCCTAGAATGCTTCTGATATAATAGCCAACACTCCAGAAGACAGGCTTAAGATACAGGAGGATCTGGACAGACTTGAACACGGGGCGCTATCTAACAAAATGAAATTCAGCGGTGAAAAAAAGCAAGGTTCTACATTTAGACAAGAAAAACCAAATGTGCAGGCATAGTACATTGCTCAATAGTAGCCACTGTGAGAGAGAACTCCAGCTGCCAAAAAAAGCCAACACAGTTCTAGGCTGCATTAACAGAGGAATAGAATCAAGATCACGTGACGTATTAATACCACTTGATAATGCCTTGGTTGGAATACTGCATCCAGTTTTGGTCACCACGATGTAAAAATGATGTTGAGTCTCTAGAAAGAGTACAGACAAGAGCAACAAAGACGATTAGGGGACTGGAGGCTAAAGCATATAAGGAACGGTTGCTGGAATTGGAAATGTCTAGTTTAACGAAGAGAAGGACTAGGGGTGACATGTTAGCAGTATTCCAACATGACTAAAGAGCTGGAGGCTAAAACATATGAAGAATGGTTGTAGGAACTGGGTAGGTCTAGTCTAGAGAAAAGAAGGACTAGAGGTAACAGGATAGCAGTGTTCCAATATCTCAGGGGCTGCCCCAAAGAAGAGGGAGTCAAGCTATTCTCCAAAGCACCTGAAGGCAGGACAAGAAGCAACGGATGGAAACTAATCAAGGAGAGAAGCAACCTAGAACTAAGGAGAAACTTCCTGACAGTGAGAACAATTAGCCAGTGGAATGGCTTGACTTCAGAAGTTGTGGGTGCTCCATCACTGGAGGTTTTTAAGAAGAGAGTAGACTATCATTTGTTTAATTCCATTGCAACTCCATTATTCTGTTATTCTCTTAAACTTCATCTTTTTTTTTCTTAATGTTTTGAAATAGCACTTCATTTTGTCAGGGAGCGTCAGATGAGATTCAGGCTTAAAATGTAGAGCCGTGCCAAAGGAGTTGAGAAAAGGTTGAGAAATTTGATAATTCCTTGTACGGAATTAGCTTCCTTCTAAGACAGAGTTGAATATATGGAATGTAAGAAGCTTTCCATGGTGAAAATAAGCTTCTATTTTTGTCTTGTTCTGAGTTGTGTTATTTAGGCAGGTCTGTTGGGGCAGACGAGGAGGACAGCTGTGACCAGATAAGGTGTAAGCTGCTGTGACATGGTGATACCACGAAAGCTAGGTCTATCAGCCCACGAGTGATATTATGGTCTGTTATTCCACTTACTGGTGAAGCAGCAACAAACTTGAACTGAATGGCTGGGAAGGAAACTGATGTTTCCAATATCATCGGGGTAACACAATATGACAGTTGCGGGAGCGCAGAATATGAAGAAGGACATGTCACCTTCTCAAGCACTGCAAAGCCATAAGCTCTTCTTTTCATAAGGGAATAATAAAAAAAGAATAGAAATTGGAGAAATGGTGCCTTTGAAGGATCCACCAAGACAGATAGGTGGTTGTGGGGATGGTGCCTACAAAGAGGTCGGTAGTGTGTTGAACTGCAGGAAATAGGCAGTTTTGAGGAAGGAGAAAGCATTTTCCAAGGGTGTGTGGGTGAGACAAGAGGCAGCACAGTCCAGACCTAGATAGCCATGCTGAGGGGAAAGGGAGAGGTTTCCAAGCTGAGCCATGCTGGCTCAGGAATTCTGGGAGTTGAAGTCCATGAGTCATAAAAGAGCCAAGATGGCCTACCCCTGGTCTAGAGACTCTATGCCTCCATAAGAGACCTAAAACCAGCCCCCCCCTTGAAGTCCATTGACTCTTATCTGGCGTCAATTTGGAACAAACTTGTAGTTCTTTTGAATTCTCTCCTGGCTCCTGATTTTGTTTTGCACTTGGCACATATGATCTAAAACAGTGGTTCTCAACCTGTGGGTCGGGACCCCATTTGGGGTCGAACGACCATTTCACGGGGGTCGCCAAACAACGCAGTCCGCCATTTTTTTCCTCCTCTTCCTTAGCTGTGCTACTCCCTTTTATTCTATTGGCTTTTGAAAGCCAATAGAATAGACTCTCTTGAATAGAGTCTAATTCTATTGGCTTTCCAAAGCCAATAGGAATTGTCCAGGCTGTCTCTGCCCTGCTGAGCCCGCCAAAAGTCCCATTCTGCAAACGGTGCTGCACCAGTTGAGTAGTATTCGACTTACGACCGGTTGGGGGGTCGCGGCATTAAAAAGGTTGAGAACCACTGATCTAAAAATTAGCATGGAAGATACTTCAGAAGAAGGAACCTGTTTTTAGTAATGGGCGAGCTGACCTAGTTTAAACCTCGGAAGGTGTTTGAAAAATCCATGCAGTTTGAGCCATTCATCCAAGTCAATTCATAAAAATCTCTCCCAGAGGGGTGGAGGAACCCCCCCCACCCAGAAAATCACAGCAACGACCTTTCTCACGAGGCCACACCCATTTTTATCTTTGCCTCATCCAAAAGAGTCCACAGTCCTACCCCCAAAAAACCCTCTATAATTATTATTTGTTCTTCTGGGCTCCCCACAGTGATTTCACCCTGAGCTCAGGAATAACATTTGACAATAAAGCAAAACAACCTTAAAAAAATAATAATAAAGCAACACATCAACTGGAATTTATTAGAGAGCCAAACCATTGTCAACTTCAGCCCACTCAACAGACGTGCTTGCAATTGCCCCCCCAGGTAGTCTTTCTATTGCTCGCTTTGTTTTTAAATCCATGGGGGGGGGGGAAAACCTATCCTTCACCGACAGCTTATCACCCAGTTGCAATAATTCTGCATGCAGCCATCTCCATGCCCTAATAAATTTTCCAGTAAATAACTTGATTACACCCAAGCAATATTGAAATTAGACATTGGAGCCTTCGAAGTAAACACGTCTTAAGGGTTGATTCCACCTTGTGCCTTTCAGGATGATCCCAGAGACCTCATTCAGAAAGAAGATCATAAATTCCTGACACTGTGGTATGGAAGGGGAGCGATTCAGCTTGCAAAGTATTTGCCTATCTTTCCCTATTAAGATCGGAGGATGCTGAACGCCAGCCTGCTCGGATAAATACTAATAAAGATTTGCAACCATTGTAAAGGTGTACAAGAGCCACGTCTTTAAGGCCCTGTGAGATGAGAGATAACCAGGTTGAAGAAGGTTAATGAGCCTGAGAGATTTATCCAAAAAGGAGACTCACTCTGTTGCATTTCTGGATAAATCACAGTTCTGGTTTTGCTTGCATGCTGTTAGCGATGTGCGAATCGATAAAAAAAAATCTCACTTGCATTAATTCTTGCATTACAGAACACATCTGGAAAAAGCCCTCTTCCTACCCAAATAATTAGAGAAGGGAAGTAACCTCTAGTTAAAAAAATAAATAGAAATTGCATTCATAGTTTTTTTAAAAAAAAAATATGGAGGGAAGGAGTGACATGGTAGAGTTACGTTAAAACATGCTATTGAGGAGAATATGTGTAGAGGTTCTCTCTCTCTCTCTCTCTCTCTCTCTCTCTCTCTCTCTCTCTCTCTCTCTCTCTCTCACACACACACACACACACACACACACACACACAAACAGTGTTGAAATTCAAGATCCTTGAAAATGTCGAGAAATTCAGGGTCCTTGTCTGATTAAATACAATGTAAATCCCAGCTAAACGTTGGATTGCATCGCCATCAGAATGAATGACCACCAACTGAGTTGGTTTTAAATCAGTCAGATAAGCTATAATTAATATTAGTGGTAACGTATTAACGAGATTTCTGGGTCTGGGCAACAAAAAATTAGCTACCGGTTCTGCCGAAGTGGTGCAAACTGGCTGAATCTCACCACTGGGTTGCTAAAAAAATTCTGACATTCAGTATTCTGATCTGGGTCTGCTAATTCCCTGAAGAATTTACTTTCTACCTCATTTTTCAGAAGGAGCAGGGAATGTTAAGTGAAACTGACCGCATTGTGTATAACCACGTTAATTAATGAACCATTTTTCACCTTATTGATGCAGGGAAGCGTGATTAACTTAGTCCAACACATGAAACTAAAATCTGCATAGAAGGGCTGAATCATTACATGTCCAACTGCTCATCAACAAAGTTTCACATCCTTTACCGGGTTTTGAGTCAGCAAGGGACAAGAGATACAATCATGCTTTTGCAGAGCAGCATGTTAGATATCAAGTTGCTATGATCAGCCTGTATAACCAAAGATGTGATTTACAGATCCACTTGGAAGCAATGGAAGTACCAAGTGGGGAAGCACTAATAAAGAAAATTATGTATTGTGCAGAACTAGATAGGATAACTAAAAGATTAAAAAATCAGGAAGAAAGAATTTTATCGAATATGGAATAAATTTTATAGATGGAGGGAAAAAATGGAGGTCACAGTAAAGAGATAAACTGAGATAGAGACTAGAAAGGTATAGTTGTATACGGGTATATTATATGTAATTAATGTACAATATGGACTGAGATGTCAGTCAAAGACGATTTACCGTGTTCAATGTTTTTAATCCTTTTTTTCTTTGTACTTAATAAAAATTATTTAAAAAAAATAAAAAAAATACATATCCACTTGAAGAGGTCATAAGCAGGCATAAAACCAAAGTCACCTGAAGTATTAGTACCACTTTATAAAACGTTAGTAAGGCCACACCTGGAATACTGCATCCAGCTTTGGTCACCGCATTACAAAACAGATGTTGAGGCTTTGGAAAAAGTGCAGAGAAAAGCAACTATGATGATCAGGGGACTGGAGACCAAAACATATGAAGAACGGTTGTAGAAATTGGGTATGGCCAGTCTAGAGAAAAGAAGGACTAGGGGCGACATGATAGTAGTTTTCCGGTATTTGAGGGGCTGCCACAAAGAAGAAAGGGCCAACTTATTTTCCAAAGCACCAGAAGCCCGACAAAAAACAGTGGATGGAAACTCATCAAGGAGAGAAGCAACCTGGAACTAAGGAGAAATTTCCTAACAGCGAGGACAATTAACCAGTGGAACAACCTGCCTTCAGAAGTTGTAGGTCAGACATGTCAAACCCGCGACATCACGTGATGTTGCGCAACGTATCAGAGCTTTTTCGGCATTACCGGCAATGGGGTGGGCGTGGCTCCAGTATGATGAAACCGGCCCGCAGGCCAGCAGTTTGACACCCCTGTTGTAGGTGCTTCATCCCTGGAGGTTTTTAAGAAGAGACTGGATAGTCAGCTATCTGAAATGGTATAGGTTCTCCCGCTTGAGCAAGGGGTTGGACTAGAAGACCTCCAAGGTCCCTTCCAACTCTATTCTGATTCATTGATGGATAATTGTTCATAATTGCACACACTGCAAAGTTTGGAGTCCAGCTTTTAAAAACAGCACTCTTCGTGGGCAGCCAGTGAATTCAGGCAGCAAGCAGTCATGCGTCAACACTCGTGCCAACTTCTCAAGGAACGGAATCGAGCCAAAGGTGTATAGTCAATATTTGGAATTGATTTGGACCGATTCCAAGGGTCAAACTGATTGGGTGAATTGAATGGCTTGGGATTGAGTCATGCTCTTTTCCTGCGTGTGTATTTTAATAGTCTGAACGATTTGCCAGCTCCATAAAATGGTTGCCAGCCTTTCTGTGTAGACTAGGGAGAAAACATGGTCAGAGAAGCTAATTCTACTTTATTGTAAAGCTCAACGAAGAAAATCTCGAATCTGTTGCTTCGTCTCGCCGATGAGAGATCAGTCAAAACAGTTCAAAGTAGAGCAATCACTGGGTGATTTAATTTAGCCCCGTGCCCTCTGTGCGAAGTTATCTAAAATTTTCCCACTTGATAAACATCGGGAGCAGTATTTGTAAAGCACAAAGAATCAGGTTTGAAATGGTGGGAAAATAAGGAATCAGGGTCACACGTTAAGTTCCAGCTTCTTGGTCATGCCTATACGCAAGAATCTAGTCAACTAATGGTCTGCATTCAATGGGCACTAGATAAGAGTCAGTGGAATTGAAGAAGGATTGGGTTTAGATCATTTGCGGGAACGTAACAACTTTAGGCTGATTCCTCACTTGACTCCACCCCCCATCCTTCTGCTACAGTAATTCAGATTTCAAGGTTATTCTCGGACCCCTTCATGGTTGCAAAAAACTTTGGCTACTAGAAATCTCGGCAAAGGAGTAAAACCTACACTCATGCTTTATTCCCTATCCAGAAATTGCAGTAAGGTTACCCATTTCCATCTTATCCTTTTCCATCCTGAAGGAGGGCTATTCAATTCTCACTACTTGCCGCAAATGAAACATAAAAAGCAAAAGGAACAGTTCTCTGATTTTCTACGTTCTTTCCATAATTCGTGTCTTCGTGACTTTTTCTATTCACCTTGCACCTCACATCATTCTACAAGAGGCTGGAAGGAACAAAGGGCTACAAGCTATTGAACTGTGAAATCCATGCCCTTGTGTGTTTCTAAAGATAATTTTGTGTGTGTGTGTGTGTGTGTGTGTGTGTGTGTGTGTGTGTGTGTAGTGAAAGATGGGGAAGTTTAGTCAGAGAAAAAGACCAATTTTAAGTAGGGCTTGCTTAAACACACACACACACACACACACACACACAGTCACACACAAATTGTATTAAACGGAATCTGTCTGCTATTAAATTCTGAATTTTGGTGCATTAGAAAATTACAAATCCCCCAGGTTGGATGTTGCTCAGTTAGCATCTCTTTTCTTTCAATTTTCTTTCTGATCAGTGTGTCTGAAATTCTCCACTAAATTGACTCAGCACCTGTTTGTCACCGGAAGCTGTTTCACCTTTTCCCTTAAGCTAAACAAAAGCAGATCTTTCACATCTTTCTCACGAGTTTTTTTTCCCCCTAAGTATTGGCTGGGCTCCTAACATCTGCTAAGAGGTGATTTGTCAAACTATCATGGTGTGTTGAATAAACCGTAATTATTTTGGTTTGCTCATCACACTTTGGGAGAAATTGCAGAGGCAAGCCAACCACATTATGGGTGGGTGTAACCTGCAATCTCGTGCATTGAGTATTGTAGCTGAGTAGCAGTCAAGATAGATCAAGCATGTCATCTTGGTTGGCATCTCAGTTGGGGAGGTACAAATTAGGGTTGGTCATCTGGAGGCCAACAAATGTTCTGCATTTTGAAGGAAAATGATGGAAACCTGAAACCTACTTGTGTTGGGCCCAAAATCCAAACCAAAACCAACACATGGTGATTCTTCCAAGTTGGGTTCTTCATTGTTTCATACCTATAGACAGAATCTTGCAGACTGAGGACGATACTATTTACAATATGCTCTGGGAACTATTAGGGAGGAGCCATCCTCACCCGCTTTCTCTCACACAAGCTCTCTGAACTGAGTTGTCTCTTACTCCTCCCTCCTCGAAATCCAATCTCCATTCCTCCACATCTTTCCAGACTGAGGACTCAACTATCTGCATCTATAATATACTCTGGGAACTATGAGGGAGATGCTGTCTTCACCCTCTTTCTCTCACATGTAATATCCAGGCTGAGTTGCCTCTTACTACTCTGGCATACCCCTCCTCCTGGGAATCCAGACCACATTCCACCACATCTTGCCAGATTGAGGACTCATCTGTCTGCCTCTACAATATACTCTGGGAACTATTAGGGAGAGGCTGTCTTCACCTTCTTTCTCTCACACCAAATCTCCAGGCTGAGTTGCCTCTTACTATTCTGGAATGCATAATTTCCCTTCTGGGGAACCACCTCTTCACTACATCCCATCACAGCTTGCCTCAGGCTTCATCCTTCTTCAAGAGGGGATGGGGGTGGTCATTTGTGCCCCCAATGCCGGTGTACCCACTTTCAAGCAACCTAATCCTTGGAGGTCACCCTCTGGAATGACGGTCTGATCTTCCCTCTCTGGGTAGGATCCTTCTAGTTTATTGGATGTAAAGCTCTTCTATCTCTTTTGAGAAAGAATGGGGGTACTTAAAAATATTTTGATGGTTGCCTGTGAGGGAA
The DNA here is from genome assembly GCF_016545835.1 of Crotalus tigris. Classification (NCBI taxonomy): domain Eukaryota; kingdom Metazoa; phylum Chordata; class Lepidosauria; order Squamata; family Viperidae; genus Crotalus; species Crotalus tigris. The sequence goes on along the minus strand of NW_024100631.1, from coordinate 76,473 downwards.
GATAGCCCCTCCAGAAGGAAATATTAAAAAGGAAAATATATTTTTCCTCAAGGATTTTTTTAAAAGTATTTTTTGAAAAGCAGAAACCAAACCTTTGCCTCAAGCAAGAGCTAGCCTCATAGAAATGCAAATGTAAAACCATCAGGAAGGTTGGAGCCAGGGAACTCAAGACAAAGAAACTCTTAAGAGTCATTAGCCCAGCCCCAGAGAAGCAGGAGATGACTTTTGGGATATAATAGGACTAACCCATTACCATCAAGTATACCATAGAGGCACACCTAAATTCAGGTCAGAATACGTGACACAGGAAATAGCCTCAAAGTTCATGCCACAGGAACAGGAAACTATTCCAAACAAAAGGCTAGAGGGGGTATAAAAACCTACAACACCATGTGCTCAGCCCTTCTCTCCTCTGCTCTTTCCTGAAGAACCATCTTTCTGCAATAAACTGTAACCTTCTTCCCAAAGCAGTCGCCATGTTTGCTTATTTATTCCCGGCTTGGATGAACCAGGATGAAGACTTTACTTCTAACACCTGGATGCTTGTAACTTTCTTTCCTTTGCAGCAGAGAAAGACTAGCAGGAGCTAAATTAAAAATAAAAGCAAAATAAATACACACCAAGCCTGCCTCATAAATATTTCTCGGAGTGTAAAATATGGACGCCTCGTAGTTGCCATGAATTTGGTCAGTGAATGAGGTCGTTAATCAGGACTTAGCAAGCTGAAGTCATGTTTTTCCACTGGGGAAGATTTGGTCACCGAAAGCTGAGGACTGGACACAAAGAATGGGGTTTTGAGTTTTTTTTAAAAAAAGCTTTAATGCTTCTTCAGTCCAAGACTCCTTGACTAAATCTTCTCACCCACTCTGAAATGGCAGCTGAGGATTTTTTTAAATCCTCCAAGTTTAAACTGAATTATAGACGCTGACAAAGGCTTGTAGGATGAGCCAAAGAGGTGAAATTAATCTACATTCCGTTTTAACATAAGAGTCGGGGAAGGAAAAACCGCACCTCAAAAGAAACACAGTTCGGGAGCTTCGGCAAACTGTGAATGTGGAGAAACATCTTGTTGTTGCTTGGGAGTCCTTCCATTGGAGTGGTAGGGTGAATTTTACAAACAATAGCAGCTTACTCTCTTCATAATCCTGGCCCTTACAACTCATAAATAATTAAGGAAGAACATTGCCTCCTCTCCTCTACATACAGCTGAGAATCTCACATTGACTTACAACTGGTTTGACTTAGTCAACCAGTTGGACTTACTCTCTTCATAATCCTGACCCTTACAACTAAGAAATAATTAAGAAAATTGTCTCCTCTCTTCTCCTTGACTTACAGCTGAGAAACTCATATTGACTTACAACTTGTTTGACTTAGTCATCTGTACTCTCTTCATGTTACCCCAAAGGTATTTTTTCCAAAAGGCAACTGGACTTTATTCACCCACAACTTCTGGAGGCAGGTTGTTCCACTGGTTAATTGTTCTGTCAGGAAATTCCCCCTTAGTTCTAAATTGCTTCTCTCTTTGGTTAGTTTCCATCCGTTGCTTCTTGTCCTGCCTTCAAGCGCTTTGGAGAATAGCTTGACTCCCTCTTCTTTGGGGCAGCTCCTGAAATATTGGAGCACTGCTATCATGTCCCCCCTCATCCTTCTCTTCATTAAACTAGACATACTCAATTCCAGCAACTGTTCCTTATATGTTTTAGCCTCCAGTCCCCTAATCATCACTGTTGCTCTTTGAACTCTTTCTAGAGTCCAACTAGTTTCCATCCATTGCTTCTTGTCCTGCCTTCAGGCACTTTGGAGAATAGCTTGACTCCCTCTTCTTTGGGGCAGCCCCTCAAATACTGGAAGACTGCTATCATATCACCCCAGCTCCTTCTATTCACTAAACTAGACGTACCAACTTGTTAAAAATGATGACCTGAGAAGTTTTGAATTACTGATTCCTCTTTGAAAATAGATCTAATTAGGCTCAGATTTGAATGGTGTAGCCAAATCAGATCAATGTTGGATTACAACAATCAGTTTGGAATTACCTGCTTCTGCCCAGGCATTATTAAAATATTATTTTGGGATGGAGATTGATCTTCCTTTGCAATTGCTTCGGCCACCCCTGGCGCTTTATGTTTGCAGTTCAGCTCCAAGCAGCCCAGCTACAGACGGTGACGGAAGGAAATACTTTCTCTCTTTTTTCTTTTATTCCATTTAAATAAATTTAATATAAACCTATTAACTGATGCCAAGAGCCCATGTACTGATTTTTTAAAACTTTGCCTTTACAGCAGGCCACCCTCCCCCCCCCATTACTGTAGCTCTACCTCTGGTGACTGTATAAACTTACAGGCAAATGCCAAAGAGATTACAAACGGCATCCTCTGCAAATAAAATAAAATAAAATAAAATAAAATAAAATAAAATAAAATAGATCATCTCTGAAGCCAGGAACACATTTTACATGCCTCCTAGAACTCAAAAGTTTTATGGAACAAATCAAGCCAGATATTCTTCCCTTTGTTTAAAAAAAAAAATCCGCTCTTATAAAAGATGCTTTCCATCTTTTGTGCTTGTCTAGTGGGCAAACAACCGTATAAAATATTTGACTCTAGATCGTACATATTTATATATGCATACATTCACACGCACACACACCCCTACACAAAAGGAGAGAGAGAAAGAAAGAAAGAGAGAGAGAGAGAGAGAACAATAGACAGAAACATTTGAAAGAAAATAACCAAGCTCAGAAAGCGCCAAGGACCCCACAGTCCTCCTCCTCTTTCTCCTCCTCCTCCTCTTCCAAAATCTATCTATTTTTATCCTACCTTTAGTACTTTTATAAATAAGCCAGGGAGGTGAGCATACCAAATAGCAATAGCCCTTAGACTTATATGCCGCTTCCCAGTGCTTTACAGCCCTCTCTAAGCGGTTTAGAGAGCCAGTCTGTTGCCCCCAACAATCTGGGTCCTCAGTTTATCGACCTTGGAAGGATGGAAGGCTGAGTCAACCTTGAGCTGGTCAGAATCAAACTGCTAGCAGTGGGCAGAGTTAGCGTGCAATACTGCATTCTAACCACTGTACACCATGGATGGATGGATGAAAGGAAGGAAGGAAGGAAGGAAGGAAGGAAGGAAGGAAGGAAGGAAGGAAGGAAGGGGAATAGCAATAGCCCTTAGATTTATATACTGCTTCACAGTGCTTTCCGGCCCTCTCTAAGTGGTTTAGAGAGCCAGTCTGTTGCCCCCAACAATCTGGGTCCTCAGTTTATCGACCTCGGAAGGATGGAAGGCTGAGTCAACCTTGAGCTGGTCAGAATCAAACTGCTAGCAGTGGGCAGAGTTAGCGTGCAATACTGCATTCTAACCACTGTGCACTATGGATGGATGGATGGATGGAAGGAAGAAAGGAAAGAAGGAAGGAAAGGAAGGAAGGAAAGGAAGGAAGGAAGGAAGGAAGAAGGAAGGAAGGAAGGAAGGAAGGGAGGGAGGGAGGGAGGGAGGATTAATAGCATAGACTTATATACCACTTCACAGTGCTTTACAGCCCTCTCTAAGTGGTTTACAGAATCAGCCTGTTGCCCCCAACAATCTGGGTCCTCAGTTTATCGACCTCGGAAGGATGGAAGGCTGAGTCAACCTTGAGCTGGTCAGAATCAAACTGCTAGCAGTGGGCAGAGTTAGTGTGCAATACTGCATTCTAACCACTGTGCACCGTGGATGGATGGAAGGAAGGAAGGAAGGAAGAAAGGAAAGAAGGAAGGAAGGAAGGAAGGAAGGAAGGAAGGAAGGAAGGGGAATAGCAATAGCCCTTAGATTTATATACTGCTTCACAGTGCTTTCCAGCCCTCTCTAAGCTGTTTACAGAGCCAGCCTGTTGCCCCCAACAATCTGGGTCCTCAGTTTATCGACCTCGGAAGGATGGAAGGCTGAGTCAACCTTGAGCTGGTCAGAATCAAACTGCTAGCAGTGGGCAGAGTTAGCGTGCAATACTGCATTCTAACCACTGTACACCATGGATGGATGGATGAAAGGAAGGAAGGAAGGAAGGAAGGAAGGAAGGAAGGAAGGAAGAAAGGAAGGAAGGAAGGAAAGGAAGGAAGGAAAGAAGGAAGAAGGAAGGAAGGAAGGAAGGAAGGAAGGAAGGAAGGAAGGAAGGAAGGAAGGAAGTAATAGCATAGACTTATATACCACTTCACAGTGCTTTACAGCCCTCTCTAAGCAGTTTACAGAGCCAGCCTGTTGCCCCCAACAATCTGGGTCCTCAGTTTATCGACCTCGGAAGGATAGAAGGATAACTTAACCTTGAGCTGGTGAGACTCACTCAGGTAGCTCATGTTTGATGCGTGGAGCAAACCTCAGAAAGATCAGAGCTACTCTGAATGAACAAGACCACCATGGTCAGCAGAGTACGGTTCCTTTTGTGAATACAAGCAGTTGGGTTTTGCTAAGTAAGGCAGGTTTAAGGGAAAGATTGCTAACTTGTGAAGTCCACCGATGAAACCCCAAAAGAGTGACTTCCTTTCGGTGTTCCCCATTTTAGAAAAATCTGCGCATTTCCCTATGGGCAGAAATACGGAAAGATGAAAATTAACTATGAGGAAATAGCTTTGAATTATTGTTTAGCCCAGATAACATAGACGATGGATTTGAGACAATAGAACAGTGGTTCTCAACCTTTCTAATACCATGACCCCATAATACAGTTCCCCATGTTGTGGTGACCCCCAACCACTTATACATCACCGGGTGCCAGGGGTGTGGCCAAAGAAAAGGGGGAAAAAATGGCGGACAGCCTTGTTTGGCGACCCCCGTGAAATGGTCGTTCGACCCCAAATGGGGTCCCGACCCACAGGTTGAGAACCACTGCAATAGAAGATACTCCGTTAGTAAGTGGTGATGTACTAGAATGAGAAATAGAAAATGTTTATGAAATAAAATAAGAATATATCTAAGTAAGTAATAGGTGTATTTTAAATATTATAATTTTATGTAGTGAAATACATAAATTTAAATACTATGGATATTAAAGGTTAAATTGGAATACTCTAATTAAAAATTAGGTAACATTTAAATACAGGACATGGATATGTATAAGCATAAATATATTGATAAATGTTTTCACTGAGCTTGTTATAATTACAAATTTACTAGCTTAAATACGACATAGCAAATATTAAGGGAAATAGGGAAGGAATGTTTGGATGATGTAACCCTGAGATATGTACTAAAGATTTTGTTATTGTACTATTGACTACCCAATCAACCACGCTGCTTTTTAAATACTTAAACATAAAACCAGAAAAGCAATAAAAACTTGTTATATGAAAAAAAAAAGACAGAGAGAAAGATGAAAGCACAGGAAAAGGAAGAACACCCTTTTTGAGAGCCAGATGGGTAAAACTATTTTTCTTATTATTACGAGATGGAAAATAATGTTAGTGGCTGGGAGATATTAATCAGCCACCTTTTGGGCAGGTATCCAATCCTGACGAACCAGGCTAATGCTGAACGAGGCATCTTCGGAATAGAAGTGGCCTCTATTCACCTCCTTCTCCCATTAGAGACTGGATTTACACATGACCTTTAAGCGGAGTTATAATTTGCTTGGCTAGGCTTTGCCAAGTGTGCGATGTGTAAATCATTCCTGACGGCAGAGATGGAAAACACATGGCCCATGAACCACCTCCAGTCTTTTAAGACCCCTTTTCTAGCCCCCCCCCGGCATAATCAGAGGGGTCTATGGGGAAAAGCGAGGGGGCCAAATTATGAAAGCATCTCGGAACATGGTCTACCTTGTTGATGAAGATATCAAAGCAGAGTTGGGGTCTTGAGGATGATAAACCTAATCATCCATTGGCCAAAGTTCCTTCCTTGTGGTCAGTCCAATTGTGGAAACTCTTGATTCATTCAGGGGACCCTGAATGTAAGGAAAGTGTGAAAGGAGTTACTCGGTAGGCACATAGAGATAAAGAATATCTACATGCCGTTCAAAAGAGACAGTCACGCCAAAAAGGAAACAAGGAGACCTAAGCATCTCCTCACCAGCAATCAACACCCAGATGAGCACCCAACTCAAACAAATAATCAAATAGTCAACAGCCTAATGAAGGACACACCAAGAAACGCCCACCAGCAGGGACAGGGCCAACCACTAATATATAAACAGAGAGCAAAACTCACTCCTTTCTAAAGAGGTTATCTAATTGGGACATGAAACACCTGCAAGTTCCGAGATCACCAAGCTCAGAGAGCACCAAGGACTCCACAATCGTTGCTGTCTTCCTCCTCCTCCTCCTCCTCCTCCTCCTCCTCCTCCTCCTCCTCCTCCTCCTCCTCCTCCTCCTCCTCCTCCTCCTCCTCCCTGCAAATTCCCTTCTAGCACTGATGATGTTCCCTACTTTGATCATAAAACATCTGCAAGAAAGCCACCAAGCTCAGAGAGCACCAAGGGACTTACACAGTCATTGTCCTCCTTCTCCTCCTCCTCCTCCCCCCTCCTCCTTCTCCTCCTCCTCCTCCTCCCTGCAAATTCCACTCCCTTCTAGCACTGATGATGTTCCCTACTTTGATCATAAAACATCTGCAAGAAAGCCACCAAGCTCAGAGAGCACCAAGGGACTTACACAGTCATTGTCCTCCTTCTCCTCCTCCTCCTCCCCCCTCCTCCTTCTCCTCCTCCTCCTCCTCCCTGCAAATTCCACTCCCTTCTAGCACTGATGATATTCCCTACTTGGATCATAAAACATCTGCAAGAAAGCCACCAAGCTCAGAGAGCACCAAGGGACTTACACAGTCATTGTCCTCCTTCTCCTCCTCCTCCTTCTCCTCCTCCTCCCCCCTCCTCCTTCTCCTCCTCCTCCTCCTCCCTGCAAATTCCACTCCCTTCTAGCACTGATGATGTTCCCTACTTGGATCATAAAACATCTGGAAGAAAGCCACCCAGCTCAGAGAGCACTAAGGAGCCCAACAGCCTAAAAGTTCTAACTTTTCCTCACTGCTAGTTTCTCACCCCGCAAACCACAATCCCATGGACTCATATGGGCTCAGCCTCCCTTATCCCTGAGAACGAAGGATGTTGGTGCACTCTCCAACTATCATCATGCACTATGATAATTCAGAACGCTAGGCTGATAGCTGCTATTGACATCTAGTGGTCATCAGAAAATACTAAATGCATCATAGCCTAGAATTTGAAACAGAATCTCCTTACCTTGAGAGAAATTCAAAGTGCTTGTCCCCAAAACATTTTGTAGCCTCTTGGTAACCCAGTTTGTTGTAGATATCATTTCAACCTGGTTGTGTAGAAGCATCCTTTGGCCCAACTCAGGAATAACAGACTCTTCCCAACGGTGGAAACACTCAATAATACCTACAATGGAGGAAAGGTTGGTAAAGTTGATGCAATGGACTGAGAAAGGAAAATTGACAGCCTTGCTTAGAGGAAAAACAAACATTGATTTTAACTTTTAAACTTTAAGTTTAACTTTATTAAACTGGAAGCCTCTTGTGGACTTTTTGCACGGAACGGGAAAAAAATGTAATTATGAACGTATGGAATTAATGATTGGTAATATTAATAGATCATAAAAAATGGATGTTGTAAGTGTAGAGTAAGAGAATGCAAGTTTCATTTATATCTGTTGGAAAAGAAGTTGGAAGTTATCCTACTTTTTGTATTTCTAGAATCTTTCTAGAACCTCAACATCTTTTTCATAGGGTGGAGACCAAAACTGGTTTCAGTATTCTAGGTGTGGTTTTACTAAGGCTTTATAGAGTGGTATTAGTACCTCATGTGATCTTGACTGACTCCCTCTGTTAATGCAACTTAGGATTGCGTTGGCTCTTTTGGCTGTCGCCACACAGTGTTGGCTCATCCAGAAGGAAGGACGATGGTTGGAAGCTGATCAAAGAGAGAAGCAACCTGGAATTAAGGAGAATGTCAGAATCCAATTATATTTCATCTTTAATTATCAAACATAGAAACTCCCAATTCTGCCTTCTCTGGATTCTGCCATAAGAGGGAGAAAAGGGGGAGAGCAAAGGGGCTTTATGGCCCTCACTTCCTTCAGCACACTTCAAAGGACTGAATGTGTGTTTATTGTGGCCTCTAAGCTTTAACATATCACAGAAGAGTAATTGCCTTTCATGTAGTTATCTGAAGTCTCCATCCAGACGGAAGAAGAAAAGGGATGGAATTGTGATACTTGAAACTATCACTGGAAGGGGGGTTGATTGGGTGGGACTACTGGGGAACCCCTTAAAACCTTGAATGGGAGAGCTTGAACCCCAAGTCCTGTCTAGCATGCCTGCAACCATTTTCTCTTAATAAAGGATTCCTGTTGGAAGAGCTATTCCAAGAGTTCTGTCTTCTTAAGATGCAAAGTGGGGTGGGTCCTTACATTAGCCAGGACTTGCAAAATTAATCCACCTGGAAGGTAGACCCTTGCCGGGGGATTTTGCAAAAATTTACCATGTCAGACAACGAAGCAAGAGAGGGAGAAAACTCCCTGGAAAGAGAGCCGCTGACCCAGTTGGAACCTTGCCAGATGTTGGGATCCGAGAGGCAAGATTTCTCAGAAGAAGAAGTGGTGGAGACACAGGACCACAAGCCTAGCTGGTCGATGGGCGTTGGAAAGAAAAGCGAGTGGGGAAAGGAATCAAGAAAAGTGACCCTGAGACGGGGAACCAAGCAACCAGAAGGGAAGCAGGAGATGGAGAAATCCCTGCACGCAAGTGAAGAGGGAGGAAGCTGTATGCCGTACTCAGACTGGATCCTAGAGAGAGCTATTGACCTGATGAAGAGAACTCTCAGCTCCCTAGGAGAGGATATTCCTGAGCCCTACGCCCGCCCCAGTTCCTGGAGCCACAAAGGGAGAGACACCGAGGGGGACGTGGAACCTGCAACCCCAGGGACATTTACTGATCCAGGAGCTCCCACCCCCTACCGGACCCAAGATGGAAATCTGGACGGAAGACACTACCACCCCCAATGGAGGCACCGATCCATTCCAAGACGTCCACCGTTGGAGGTGAAATTCAAAGGGGAGCCAACACGCTTGGGGTTTTTCCTAACCCAAGTCCTCAGCTACCTGGAGGAATATGGGCAGGACATCCCCAGCGACAAAGCCCGCATCCGGATCGTGCAATCTGCCCTGGATGGACCAGCTGCAGATTGGGTGGTGAAACTGCATGACTCCAATGCCCCAGAACTCAGTAACTTCAACCGTTTCATGTCCTCGTTGAGAAGACGGTTTGAAGACCCCCTGGCTGATCGCAAAGCCCGTGAAAGAATAACAACGATGAGGCAGGGCAAACGCCCAGTGGCTGAGTATACACAAGAATTCCGAGCCATTGCCAGCCAACTGAATTGGCCAGAAGACATCCTCCTTGGCCGTTTCAAAGACGGACTAAACTATGATCTATATGATGCTTGCCTGCCCCGAGGAGACCCACATCGACTTGAGGAATGGTACGTCGTGGCAGAGGAAGCAGAGATCGACATATTGAAGAGGCATCGCCGAGGAAAACAATGGAGCCGCCCCCCGCCTGAGCTGACACACCAACCGGTGAAATCATCGGATACAGCCAAGAAGCAAATGGGGTGTTTCAAATGCGGAAGAGAAGGGCATCGAGCTGTAGAATGCCGCTCAAAGGCCCCCCAGCACAACCCAGACAGATCCCCAATCAACAAACCCAGAGGGTATTCAGCTAAGCCAAAAGAAACAGCCATGAAAATGATGGAAATTGCCGAAAACCCCACCTCTGCTCACCAAGGGGAAAGAACTCCAGCCTACACCACAGGGACGGTGGATGCCTCAGATGACAGCTCGGAAGGCGAACCCCTGGTTAGTGGACGCATCACACCCATCTTCAAAACAGTGACTATATTAATCCCCCCCATGCCCGAAGCTGTGAAGGTGAAAGCCTTAATAGACTCTGGCTGCACACGCTGCCTCATTAGCCCACCACTAGTGGGGAATCTGGGCATCCCATCCAGGAGACTGGAACAACCAATCTCATTTGGCCAGCTAGATGGATCCATAGCAGGGGGGGTGCCATCTACCCTAGCCACTCTGCCAATACACCTCTCCCTGGGCAACCATGAAGAGGACTTAACGTTTGTGGTGACCCCAGGTATGGAATGCCCAATGATTCTAGGGATGGAATGGTTGAAAAAATGGAACCCCTGGGTAAATTGGAGGACGACAGAAATCAAAATCCCGAAGGGGGACCCTATGGACTTAAAACCCCAAGAGAGGCTACCAGAATCAAGAATAGAAAAAGCATCCATAGGAGAGGAAAAAAGATTACCAGAAATACCAGAGGAATATAGGGACCTTGCTGAAGTCTTCAGTGAGGAGAGGGCGAATGAGCTTCCCCCCCACCGACCCACAGACTGTACCATTGAATTCAATCCTGGGGCAAAACTCCCGAAGCCCAGATTATACTCCATGAGCCCAAAGGAGAAGGAGGAAATGGAAAGATTTATAAAAAAAAACCTGGAGAGAGGTTTCATTGAGCCAGCCAAGCCTAAAGTGGCTGCCCCGGTCCTTTTTAGAGAGAAGAAGGATGGCTCTTTACGTTTATGCGTGGATTATAGGGCCCTGAATACAATCAGTGAAAGCAACCTATAACCGCTGCCCCTCATGAAAGACATGCTGTCACACCTATCGAAAGGGAAAATTTTTTCTAAACTAGACTTAAGGGAAGCTTACTATCGCGTGAGAATCAAGGAAGGGGATGAATGGAAGACTGCATTTAACTGCCCCATGGGGTGCTATCAATTCAAAGTCTTGCCATTTGGATTACAAGGGGGCCCTGCAGTCTTTATGCCATTAATCAATGACGTTCTAAGGGAGCACCTGTTTAAGGGGGTCCTTGTTTACTTGGACGACATTCTTATCTTTACCGAAACAAAAGAAGAACACGTCAAACGTGTCAGAGCGGTTTTAAAGAAGCTGCGAGCCGCTCACCTATATGCCAAACTCTCAAAATGCGAATTCCACCAGGAAAGGATAGACTACCTAGGCTATCGCATATCCCCACAGTGCATTGAAATGGACCCAGAGAAGGTCAGAGCAGTATTAGAATGGGCACCACCCCGCACAAGAAAGCAACTACAAAGTTTCCTGGGCTTTGCAAATTTTTACCGCCAATTCATCCCCTCATTTGCACCGATAGCCTTGCCCCTCACCAACTTACTAAAAACGAAGGGAACATCCTCAGTAAAACCTAGCCAGCCACTAACATGGACAATGGAGTGCCAAGCAGCGTTTGAGAGACTAAAGAGACTTTTTTTCTGCCGAACCAGTACTAAGGCACCCAGATATGGACAAGCCCTTCATAATACAGGCAGATGCAAGTGATGTGGCAGTGGGGGCTGTGCTATTACAAGAAAATGATGATGCAGTATTGCAACCCTGTGCATATACATCCAAGAAACTCACGGAAACAGAACAGCGCTGGCCCGTATGGGAGAAGGAGGCTTATGGGATACGTTGGGCATTACTCACGTGGCGACAGTTCCTGGAAGGCAACAAAATCCCCTTCCAGGTATGGACTGATCACAAAAATTTAGAAGCCCTGAAAACTTCCAGGAAACTCAATCCCAAACAAGCCCGCTGGTCCCAGCATTTTCACCAATTCCAATTTAAGCTCAAACATTTACCAGGAAGAAAGAACTTCCTGGCAGATGCACTATCTCGCATGCCCCAATATAACAGCGCACGAACCACAGACTCTAGACCAATAATGGCAGAATCACAACTGGCAGCGCCAGTAACCACAAGAACCCAAGCCAAAATAAAACCACAACTGGACAGCCAAACTTGGATTGAATTCAGAAAAAGTTTGGAAACAGATGATTGGTTCCAGAAAAACAAACATGTGTGCACAATGAGAGACGGATTGCCTTGGGTAGGGGAAAAGTTATATATACCCACAACTCAAAGACTAACTTTCATGCAACTTTGCCATGACACAAAATCAGCAGGGCATTTTGGATTTGTAAAAACTTTACACTTAATTAAACGGCAATTTTGGTGGCCATCAATAAAAAAGGACATAGAAAGTTATGTTGCCAGCTGCCCAACCTGTGCATCAGCAAAGAGGTTGCAAGGGAAATCGCCAGGGCTGTTACAACCAGTGGCAAGTCCCTCAGCCCCCTGGAGGGAAATAGCCATGGATTTTATAGTGGAATTGCCTGAAAGCAATGGGAATACTGTTATCTGGACAGTCACGGACCTATTTTCCAAACAGGTGCACTTTATCCCTTGCCAAAAAATTCCCACTGCAAAGGCCTTAGCAAAACTTTTTATCCAGCACATTTACAGATTGCACGGGGCACCCCAACGCATCATCTCTGATAGGGGAGTGCAATTTACGTCTACATTTTGGAAGGAATTTTTATCCCTCTTAGGGACCACTCAGGGACTGACATCTAGCCATCACCCTCAGACAGATGGACAAGCGGAACGCTGCCAGTCGGTACTTGAGCAATATTTGAGATGTTTTTTAAATTTCCAACAGAGTGATTGGACGGACTTACTTCCTTTTGCAGAAGTTGCCTACAATAATGCAGTCCACTCCAGCACAGGCTACACTCCTGTTCAAATAGCCAACGGCCAAAGTTTCAACCCTATGCCAGAGTTAACCCCAAAAGAACCAACGATCCCTTCACTGAAAGAATGGATTGAAAACCTACAAAACACCTGGCCAATAGTCAGAAAATCACTAGATGAAGCTAGGCGGGCATACAAAGCACAAGCCGATAAAAAAGGGTTGAGCCTACACCATTCATTATAGGAGAAATGGTGTACTTATCTACAAAATACCTACAGTCCCTACAGCCCTGTAAAAAACTTGGACCAAAATATATAGGACCTTTTCCAATTAAAAGGATCATAAATCCAGTAACAGTAGAATTAGAATTACCCAAAACCCTCAGGCAAATACACCCAGTTTTTCATTGCAGCTTGCTGAAAAGAGAGCATCAGTCACCTCTACGGCCAAAAATCCCCCCCCCACCACCTCCAATCATGGTGGAGGGGGAACAACACTTCGAAATAAAAGAGATCCTTGACTCTAGGAGATATCGTGGAACAACTCAGTACCTAGTTGCCTGGAAACACCTCCCTGCCTCACAAAATGAGTGGGTCCATAAACGTCACGTCAGAGCCCCGAAGCTATTGAAGAAGTTTCACACAGAGTATCCTAACAAGCCTAACTAAATTTTTTACTTGTGTTTTCTTCAGGTGGATCTCTCTTATTGTTAAGAGGGGCCGGATGTCAGAATCCAATTATATTTCATCTTTAATTATCAAACATAGAAACTCCCAATTCTGCCTTCTCTGGATTCTGCAATAAGAGGGAGAAAAGGGGGAGAGCAAAGGGGCTTTATGGCCCTCACTTCCTTCAGCACACTTCAAAGGACTGAATGTGTGTTTATTGTGGCCTCTAATCTTTAACATATCAAAGAAGAGTAATTGCCTTTCATGTAGTTATCTGAAGTCTCCATCCAGACGGAAGAAGAAAGGGGATGGAATTGTGATACTTGAAACTATCACTGGAAGGGGGGTTGATTTGGTGGGACTACTGGGGAACCCCTTAAAACCTTGAATGGGAGAGCTTGAACCCCAAGTCCTGTCTAGCATGCCTGCAACCATTTTCTCTTAATAAAGGATTCCTGTTGGAAGAGCTATTCCAAGAGTTCTGTCTTCTTAAGATGCAAAGTGGGGTGGGTCCTTACAGAGAAACTTCCTGACATTGAGGACAATCAATCAGTGGGACAGCTTTGCCTCCAGAAATTGTGGGCGCTCCCTCACTGGAGATTTTTAAGAAGAGACTAGAGTCTAGACAATCACCTGTCTGAGATGGTGTAGGTTCTCCTGCTTGAGCGGGGGGCTGAACTAGAAGACCCAGGGTTCTTTCCAGATTCTATTCTATTCTATTCTATTCTATTCTATTCTATTCTATTCTATTCTATTCTATTCTATTCTATTCTATTCTAGCCTAGCCTATTCTACTCTACTCTACTCTACTCTGAATGATTTTATTCTTCATCTGTTCTATTCTATTCTATTCTATTCTATTCTGTTCTGTTCTGTTCTGTTCTGTTCTATTCTACTCTACTCTACTCTACTCTACTCTATTCTGAATGATTCTATTCTATTCTATTCTATTCTATTCTACTCTACTCTACTCTACTCTACTCTACTCTACTCTACTCTATTCTGAATGATTGTCCACTAAGTCTCCAAGATCCCCCTCACACTGCTATTAAGCCTGGTTTCACCCAATGGTATAAGGTCTCCTCCTTGAGCAAAGAGCTGGACTAGAAAACTTCCTAGGTTCCTCCTACTCTGTTGTTCTGTAAATTCTGTAAATAACAGAGCAGTTAAATTGTATGTTGAGTAGAGTATTGATTGTAACTTCCAAAACAGAACTTCAAAAGAAACAAAAGGGCAAAAAAACAAAACAAAAACCCTCTGGTAGACAATTTCTATGAAATCTGGGTCATGAGATTCTCAAGCGTAGCTTTACAGCTATCTCCTTGGTGGTGTGTAATCATTGTGGCTTGGATTAAGTCCCTAGAGAAGACCTCCGAAAGCAACTTCTCCAATGGAGGAGTTATTTAAAGGAAGGATTTTGTAGCTACAGTGTTTGAAGGAGGCAACGTGCTGCTTTGTAGAAAAGAAGGGGGTGCGCATCTGCTAAATCAATTAATCAATCAAGATTTCATACAAATAATCTCTTTGGCTGCGGGCAGCCATGGAGACAAAACCCAGTGTGATTGGATTTACGAACCACTAAGAATGAGTGTGATAAACTGAAATTCAAGTGCCTGAGTCATGACTAAGCTGGTTGGTACTTTTATAAAGCTTTAATCTTGTGTATTTATTGAGGGAAAAGTGACGCCTTTTTTGTGTGTGTTTTTTCCCCCTAGGAAATGATGCACCAAATCTGTCTGTGGTTTAAAACAAAATGAGAAAACAAAATGGTTCAGCGTAACAGTGAATGCAAGGCAGACAATCACCCAGATACAATTCAAAACCTTCATATCATTTGAAAAAAAAGAGACTATTTTTAATAATGTTTTCAGAGGGGTGAGCTACTAATTACACCAGCTTTCTGCTCAACCCTTGAACAGAACAGCCTTTGAACTGTGTATTTATTTGGGTTTAGGCACCACCCAGCTAACAACGTGACTGTGAGAATTTATTTGCAGTTGGAAATCTCCTACTTTTAGATTTATACATAAAAAGGAAGACAAGGGAGACGTCTGAAAGAGAAGCTCGGAGCAAGCCAGATATGGATGAGAAGAAGATGGCTTAGAATAATTCAAGAGTACGTCTTGGAAGAAACACAGTTTTATCAGGTTTCCCCTGGGCTCTGGTGTTTCTCTCTGCTGCTGCTTATCACAGCCTCTAAACTGAAAGGAACAGGCAGACAACTTAACGAAAGGATGTTAGCAAGTGCGAGATGTTTTAAGAACATATGTATTTCAGATGCATAAATTGATTTGTTTGCTTTCGTATGCGGGATATGAAGTTGTGATCAATCAAATGTCAGCATATTCCCTATGAAATTTGGCCTGGAATATTATTATTATTTTATTTAAAAAAGTGGAAGAATGTAGACTGGAGTGGAATAGCAATAGGAATAGGAATAGGATAGAATAGAATAGAATAGAATAGAATAGAATAGAATAGAATAGAATAGAATAGAATAGAATATTACATATTATAAAATATTACAGAATAGAATAGAACATAATATTACGTATTAGAGCATTACAGAGTATTATAGAGTAGAATAGAATAGAGTAGAGTAGAGTAGAGTAGAGTAGAATAGAATAGAATAGAATAGAATAGAATAGAATAGAATAGAATAGAATAGAATAGAATAGGCCAAGAGGGATTTTATTTCTCTGGCAACTTCAGAGTCCTCTTAAAAGTATTTTCAGAGGTGTGTGGACGCACTGGAATAGAATAGAAATTCATTTGGAGGGCAGCTTTCCAGCATTGGTGTTTTGTTTTTGTTTTTTTTTTTTTTGCAAGGGGGGGTAGTTAAATACAACACAACAGCTCCATGGAGACAGTTTATTTTGGGGCATTGGAGCTCAGTTGATACTATTGCTAAATGAAAGCCAAAGAAAACTTAATGGAATTGATTTGGAAAGGACTAGCTAGCAGGAGGATGGAAGGTTTATTTTGGAAATGAAAGAGTCAAGTTGATGGTGTTGATAGCTAACTGATGTTCTAACATTATTGTATTCAACACAAAGAGTTCAATATGATGAAAAGTTGCAGGAGCTGGGTGTGTCTAGTGTAATAGAGAGAAGGACTAGGGGGTGACATGATAGCAGTCTTCCAATATCTGAGGGGCTGCCACAAAGAAGAGGGAGGATCAACCTGTTCTCCAAAGGACAAGACAAGAAGCAATGGATGGAAAATAGTCAAGGAGAGAAGCAACCTGG